>NC_079156.1:106457131-107063121 GCF_947563725.1 Argiope bruennichi
ACACGAATGTCAAATGTTAAATGTCGAGTACAAAGTATAACATAGTTAAGCCAGAGAGAGTGATCTCCTTAAACCTTCTTCCCTACCCCCTAATAAAGGTTTAATCATTCTGTATAAAATTTTGACCTTGAGAAAAATCATGGCCGCCGTATGTGCTCAGAATTTTATTTTTAAATTCTCACCCATAAGCGTTTCGTACTGTGTACCAGAGTGAAGAAAATATTTAAATATCTTTTTCCTACAGAATAAAACAAACATTTGATGCACAATCATAATTTTAGTAACAAAGTCAAATTCCATCAATCTTGCTTGCTGCATTTTTCAGTTATCTTGTTTACATATATGCGAATGTGCAAACCGACAGACAGTCAATCCATTGATGGATTTTATTCAAAATTTAATCCCTATATGTAGTTAAAATACCAAATCTGTGAACAAAGTTTTAGTCATCTAGTTCTTTATATTTCGTAATTATAATATTTATTTTCTCGTGTATTTCCAGATTGCTGATACCATTTTCTTATTCCCAGCTCAGGTGTCATCCTCGTCATCTAACCGTGGTTCAAAATTAAGAAGTCCGTCCCAAAATAGCCCCAGTGTTGCTTTAAAACTGGAGGTTAATATAACTAAACTAAACAAAACCCAAATTAAAGAGACCGCATACAACAAAATATCGAAGATTTTTGAGATGTCATTTAAAATGACATAAAGTCTCTAAGCAAAATTGCCTTGAAATTTTTTCGAAGAAGCAACCTTTTTTTCTACTTTCTAGTATGCGTAATATAAAAGTAAAGTACCTACTCGAAATTCTGACGAATCTCCACGTTTTAGAATTAATTCTCTGAGTTACAAAACATATTTTTGGAAAATGTCTGTCTATTCGCGACAGTTCAAAAACGCCTTAAGCTAGGTGGTGGGAATTCGGTCTATGTTCTTAACACTAAATTTAGAGATTTCTATGAAATTTTGTGTAAAATCTTTATAGAGGAAGTTCGTCTGTCCGGCTATTAGAATATAAGCAAATACTATGACAAACGAAGAAGATTAGATAGATAACATTTGGAACACAGAATTAGCATGTATGGCGTAAACACCTGTCCAATTTTGAGCCGAATCCAACAATGGTTTGATTGTCTGTCGGTCTGTGCTTTCATTAACATATAAACTCGATAATTCTTAAACGCAATGATTTAAATATATATGAAAATTGGTAAGGAATTTTGTGACAGATGCAATTTTGTGTCAAATCTTTGTTTCAATCGGTGTAAAAAAACTTGTCTCAAGCCCAAATTCGATTTTCAGATTTTATTAACTGCATGTCTGAGATTAATCGCCTAAAAGCTCGCCAATATGATAGATTCAGAGAAATGTGAAATTTACATCAAAAGTTAATATTTCGTAGATACTGCACGCTAATGCCACCCAAGGAGAATTCTCTGAGATATCAGCTTTATTAGAGAGTATGCGAGAAAGATTTGGAGAGACTACTCCCAATATTTGACTGAAATTATTGCACTATTTCCAGACCGATATCAATCATATATATGTTCGATTGTTTTATTTTGAAGTGACGTGCTATATTCTTCCTGATATGTCATGTCTATATTTTTATATGTATTTAATTGTGTTCTTTATCCGGTTTTTGCCGGCGTCCTGGCCTAGAGGTAGCGCGTCTTCTCCGTGATCGAGTCGTTCCGGGTTGGAGTCCTGGTTCGGGCATGTTTGTTCTCTTCCTTGTGTTCTTTCTGTGAGGTGTGTGAATGAGCCCCCCTGTAAAAAGGGGTTGTGAAAGCAAGCGAGTATGTGTGTGCTATCTTCATTTGAGCTAGAAGTCAGACTTCTGCCCTCGGGTGCTCAGGGGTCTTTACCCTCAGAAGCTCTTGTGCAAAAATTTGGCTTAAAATAATCACGAGACAAAAAAAATCTGATACTTGATCATGACTTTATCGAAAAAGTTAATTATAACTCCATTGTAATAAATAATTTATATTTGATAGTTTATATCAATATCTTAAAAGCCATGTAATATGAAACTAAAGCAAGAAATAAAAATGTTTGTTGGAATTTAAATATGTTTCTACAAATTAATATTCAAAAATAAAATTCCAAATCTTCATTTCAATACAGGTTCTTAGCATTTTCTATCGGATTGATATTAATATTAATTTACTGTCAATTATTTCAACCCACGAGAGTGAAAAGTAGTATTTTCTTTCAATTCTGTAGACTGTTAAGGATAAAAGAAATTAACTAGTTTAATTAAAATATTCTCCCCATATTTCCTCCAAAAAATGATATTTTATATTGTGCCTCAGCACATTTCATAAGATATTAAAGATGAAGGCGAAAAAAAATATTCCAACAATGATGTTCCAAGTTCGACTTCAATTATCAGGTAGAAAATTCAATGCCAAAAATTTAAAGAAATAAAAACAAATGTGAAATTTTGAATAGAGTTGGTCTAATTGAGTTTAAAAAATGTTACTCTTTTCCTTTTTTTTTTTTTTTTTTTTTTTGAATGTTTACTTTTTTTGGAACAGTATTTTCTTTTTAATTTTTGAATTAAATTAATTTTGAATGCCCTAATACACAATGAAAATAAATAATTCATTTAAAAAAATTTAATAAATATGAAAATCTCCTCCTTTTAGAAGTAGCAATTTTTTATTATACTTAACGCAATTTATATTGTAGAAAAGACGAAGTCGAAAATAAAATATTCCAACAATGAATTTTTTTAACATCACTTTACAAAATCCAAAAAAATACTAAAAATCAATACAAATAATTATTTTTAAAAAAGCTTCAAATTTTCTATTTTTTATTACAATAAAAAAAGTTCATAATCGTTTTTTCATCCTTCTTTTCATACGAAATATTGAGAATTTTCTATACGAAATATAGAGAAAATATTGTAATCATCAAAAAAAATCGAAATGGGGATTTTGAAGAATCTCGACGTTTTAAACCTCTCTGAGTTAGAAAACACATTTTTGGGAAAATGCCTGTCTTTCTGTCTGTGAGAAAGATAACTAAAAAACACTTTAGGCTAGATGGCTGAAATTTGGAATACGGCCTTTAAACCGAATTTATAGATTTCTATCAAATTCTATGCAAACTCTATTCAGAGGATGTCTGTCTGTCCGGCAATTTGAATATAAGTCACCATAATAACTACAAAATGGAATGAGTAAGTTTGATAAAATTGAGTTTACAGATTTAAAACCGATATTGTATATATCTGTCAAATTTTGAATAAAATCGAACAAGGGGTTGACCCTCTGTCGGTCAACCCAAGCAACATGTAAACGCGATAAATGAAAAATGCAATACCTTTAATATATCAAATCTAATATGTGATTCTGCGAATGCAATGGCAGTTCGGTGTAAAATTTTAATTTCAGACAACTCGGAAAGAGACTCTAAAATACAAATTCAATTTTCTGATACAATTAACCGCATGCCAAAGATAATTCGCCTAAAGAGATCGCCAAGGATCACACGATGAATTCAGTAAAAATGCTAAATTCACGAAAAAGTTTAATATTTCATAATTATTGTACGCCAATGCCATGCAAGGCGTTCTCCGGAATAATACCTTTATCAAGGGTATGCGAAAAAGTTAGGAAAAGACAGGCAGCTCCCACATATTCCTATCATAGTCTTAAAAGAAAACTAAAAGTAAAAAACTTGAAATGCTTGTAGAAAACGAAATATTAAATCACGTTTCAAATTCTAACTTCTCTGATGTTGCAATCTATTAAACAGGAAATGAATTAATTCAAATGTTGATTCAATTAACTTAGGCTGTATTTTCCTATTTTCGTAGAATAGTAGTATTTTCCCATTTTCATAGAATTCTCTAAAGCATTTTTAAGAAATATTTAAGCATAATATTTTAAAATTAGCAAATAAAGCATTTTTAAAAAATATTTCATTTTTAAAAGAAAAAAAATATTTCATTGAAAAAAAAATCAAAATACTTTTGAAACCATTTTAATCCACTTAAAAACGCGTGTTCCTTTTAGTCTTATATTTTGTGAAATCATAATATTGTTTCAAAAAATATTTTGTATAAAATAAATATGATGAACTTACCAAAAAAAATTTATCAGTTGTTTTCATCACTTTTATTATTATTACGGATAGTAATAATAATAAAAGTATAATATATTATACTTTTATAATTATAATATAATAATATACTTTTATTTATTATAATATAATAAAAGTATAATTATATACATAATTTATATGTAAAATAAAGCTTTATTCGAATTATATTATTCATAAAATTCTAGAATTATAATTATTTTTTTAATTCATTATCCCATAGTATACAAAAAACCTTTTTCTGACAAGTGCACAGAATAGTTTTCGTGATGACGGCTGAAATTGCATACAATTTCAAAATGAGGATTTTAAGGGCATAAATAATAAAAACGCTTATTGAGAACATTTTGAAGCAACTGCGTTCCTAGAGCGAAGAAATAAAATGTTGAGAAATAAGATTAAAGCGTTTTTGCTGAAACCCTGACAGATATTAAATTACTTTCTTCAAAATGGCAGCATAATCACTGTCACGGAACTGTAAGTAATCTACATTCTTTATTTCATTTTTCTCCGTATATTTCATGCTACTTAGAGAAACTCAGTATCAAATATGAGTTAAACGCAGCATAATCATGATTTTGTTTCAACTACTGTAAAAAGAACACGCCAGAAATAACAAAAAGAACTAGCACAAACTATTCAGAAAACAGGAAAATGGCATTCGTATTATTTACCATGACAACAGCATATTTTTTTATAGATCTGTGGAATTTGGTTTTGTTATTCTGAAGAATATTAACGGAAGAAAAGCTATGATAAAAATTCATCTGTATCGATATAAGTAGGAGATGGTTAAATCGATGTAAACTTGTAGTTATATCGGTATAGTTATAGCTTAATCTACCAGTTATATAGCCTAGTATCGAGTTTCCTAACACAGAAGTTATACAGTGCAACTCTAAGAATTAACAGCTTTTGCAACCATTATATAATATATTTTATCTAAATTGAAATGTGAAGGGAAATCAATGAAGGAGAGAACTAATAGTGGGAAGACCTTAGCATTTCACAAATATTTTCTCAGGACTGATCATTATGAAGTCAGCTTTTGTTGTTTTATTTGATAAATGGCATTACTATTAAATGGGTTCCCTAATACCATTCTGTATGCAAGAGAGTACAGAACCTATCGTTACCCAACTGAAATGCTGTCAATTATTACTGCGATATATTGGCTATAAGGTAGCAGCGTAATATAAATAATAGTAAATATTGGTGTCAGACATGGTTCTGACACCGCGCTAACGTAAAATACAATTTTTATTGATTTTATACCTTAAAATAAAATTTTACCGATATTTCGTAAAATATTAAAAATAATTTAAAGAATAAAGTCGGCTGTAAATAAAGGTAAAGACAGAGATAAAGTATAAATCTATACAATATATAACATTTTCTTGAAAAGATCAACCTGGATTTTATTTTATTTCAGGCTAAACAAAAAAAGAAGAATCCCAGAAAATGTTTCAGATGCTTATAATATTCAGAAGGAATTCAGAAAATATCTTCTTTTCAAAAGGTATATTCTAAAACGAAAGAAAAAATACCAACTATTATAGAAATATTACCTTAAAAAAGAGCCTTTGGATTTGATTTTAGAATGCAAACGATTTTTGTTCTGATAAAGTAAATACAAAACGTCTTTTGAATTTAAAAAAAAAATTATTAATATTTAACTAGGTGATGTTTTTTCTTTTTTTGTTTAATGCATCGTTGCAGTCATTGGTTTGAATTTGAAATCTTTGGATTCTTTCAAAGATTTCAGAAAATTCAATTTTACCGAAAGTCCAATTATATTCTTATAGCATTGCCTTCCAATAATTTTTTATATAAATTCAGTATAAAATATTTTATAAGTAATCAGTTTATAGTAAGCAAGCATTTAGTTATAAGTAAGCAGTTACGATTTATACCCAATCGTAAAGTCCAAAATTATTTCAAAACGAAAATATTTTGGGTAAATTTGGTTAATTAAAAGCATAAAGATATTTAGGCTTCCTAATGCCGTTAAAATTAAATGTGCAATTGATATGAAAGAAAAAACTATAGAGTATGTCAGTTCAGTCACATTTTCTTGGTCTTGGTTCACAGAGTTTGAACTTAGAGAATTTTGGTTTTGCATAAAATACTAAATAATGCATTTTTTCCAGGTAATTACATGTTTAGACACTTTTATTCACCTTGAAATATTTCTTGTTTTTAAAATTGGAATTAATAATAGATTTTTTTCATTCAATTCATGATGTATTAGATGAAATGTAGTATATTTGTGCGTTCCGGGGCATTAGTGCACAATTTAAATACCTTTAGAACATAATTATCTATTCATTTATTTCATGCAAATGATGCTATATTGTAGTAAATTTGAGAAGAAACTAATTTAATGACTTTTATAATTTACATTTCTGAATTAAAAATAAAAATAATAAAGAATTAAAATTAAAAAGTTCTATTTGTAGCATATTTATAATAAATAAATGAAAAAAATTGCATCGTAATAATATATTACTTATAGCAAGTAAGGGCTTATAAATATTTAATAATAGTTTCAGATCCTCTGAAAAATCGTAACATATTTTAATTTTTAACCAATAAAGTTTTCCTCCATTTAAAATTTTTAAAAACGATAATTTAACAATAATAAAGCGAATATTACTAAAAATGTTTTATAAACCTGTTTTTATAATGAAATTATTGATTGTAAAAGCAATACAGCAATAAATTCTTCTCTAAGAAGAAAATTCTATCATTGATATTTAAATTAATGTTTTATTGTCTTTCACTCCCATCTTACTAGAATCATTCTAACTATCCTTCAATATTTTCATGAATATAAATTATATTAACGGTTGTTTTTTGAATCTGAAAGCAGCTTCCAGCAGAAAGCAATCACAGAACATATATGTTTCAGTCTGTGAGAATAGAAAATCTCATCTGTAGGGATATTTTGCTCAAATTGTAAAAAGTGAAACAAATTACGAATCTAAATTTAAAAAAAAAAGAAACTATTTCGAAAAGACGAAGAATGGCGAAAGATGATAACGAAAAGTAGCTGAAAACATCTTGATGATTTACTTCAAAAGCAGACGATTTACTTCAAATTGAAAGTAAATCGTCTGTCAGAAATATAAATAAAGAGAATATAAAAAATACCACTTTCCTATTATCTTATTCTTATGTAATATTTTTCTATTTTTTATTATTGTTACTGCTATTGCTACTCTTTCCTATAATATGATTTTTACATACTTTTGCAGTAGCTGAAAAACATAGCGCAGTTTCATCACGAATGAAAATTTTTAAAAAATTGGGAAAACACTGCTCTCGAAGAAATTCTATTCCATTTCTGTTATTGAATGGGAAGATTTCTTCGTATTCTGTTTGGTCAGTCAGACGAGTTATAAAATATTAAAATGAAAAAAATGTCAGAATTGTCGACAAATAAAATGGCGCAGAACTTTGAAATTCTTTTATAATGTGAGGTTATAAAAGAATTTATTTTGTGTGTGAGTGGAGATTTCGTCATTATAAGACAGATTGGAATATTTAAAGATTACTATGAACATTAATTTAAAATATTCGATTTTTTGCTAGTTTATGTGTTACTTTTTTTATCTTATTTGGTAATCCCATCCTTGAAGAATTCGTTGATCTTCAGACACTTATTGTTATGAAGTAAAATGCTACAACCAGTACCGGATTTCTGACTGTAATGAAAAGGTCACCAACAAGGTCACAGAGTTGGAAGACTGAAGTCATGTAGATTAAAAAAATTTTATTAGCTAATTATAAAATAAATAAAAATGAAAAAATTATGAACTGTAAAATATCTGATAGATCTCTGATCTTTTAGCGATTTATTTTTGCACTGAAAATTAATTTTTATTTTCATAATTTTTATAAATTCCCTTTCGAAATAATTCCCTTTTATTTTTCGTTTTATTTCAAAATAATTATATTTTTGCATTCGATAAATAAATACAATGAATTGTTTTTAAGATAATTTGTATATTTAAAATAAGATTCAATTCGAGCCTGTAATACTTTTCCAGTTATATACCTAATGTGAAAGTGGCGATTTAAATTTAATATCACTTTTATATAATCTAAGCAAAATCTGGCTATAGAATAAACATAATTATTCTTCTGTCGAATAATTAACTGTCTTTTTATTTTTATACAAGTGTACTTTTATTAGATTAGTTTAATACATATCAATTTACCATCGAAAAACTATAAAATTCCACCAGAATGATCCTATTAATTGTCCTAGTTAAACTATCTAAGACTTTCAGTAGAATTTTTTTTTTTATTTTGTTATACGTGGATACCAGCGGATACTTTTCCCTTTGTTTTCTTTATTACTGTGCAGAAAAGGAACAATTTTCTTTTTCAAATCTCATGAATTTTAAACATTGCAGTAATTATTCTTTTGGACAGAATAAAGCTTTTAGCTAAATTACTTTGATAGTAATATTAAGGAAATCTAAAAGAAAGTGTTAAAAATTTGGGTTTAGATGAAAATTCCATTTTCCAGCAGGACAACGACCCCAAACAGAATGCACGTAACGTCAAAATATGGTGCTTTTTTCAATGTAAACAGCAGTTACATACACCACCACAGTACCCCGACATCAATGCCATTGAATATTCGTGGGCCATACTCGAAAAAGTGGTTCAAAAACAGAAAATTAGAAACAAAACCCATTTAAAACAAGTGGTTCAAGAAGAATGGGATAAAATATCATCACATATCATCAAAAGATTGAATCAGTACAATGACGTTTAGAGGCCATTTAAGAGCCAAAAGGCATGCAACTTAATAGTGACACTTTGTTTCTATGCGTGATATTGCAAAAATTTCATTGGTGTATTCTCAATTTTTTGAGGCAAAATTCTGTGTATGTTTATTTAAAATGCTTCTGAAACTTTTCAATTTAGAAGTTTTTCGTTGATTTTTCTTTATTTTTACTCTAAATTAAAGCATTTGTTATGTGTAAAAATAAAAACATGTTTGCACTACTCGGTAATGTGTTATTTATATTGAAATTCGGATTTTTCAAGTAAAAGTAAGGTGTACTCTCAATTTTTTGAGCCACTGTATGTATATATAGATTAGTATATAGTGTATATATATATATATAACATTTTTTAATCTTTGAACTCTTAAATATATATATATATATACAAAAGTATTAGAATCAAGTTAATAGGAAAAACAAAAATCAAATAAAAATTAAACCAAAAAAAATTATTAAAAAAATATTAAAAAAATGAAGCATCAAATATCCTCCTTAAAAATTTAATTAAAAATGATTTTCCTAGAAATTACTGTAATGTCAATTTTTTAATTAAACAAGGTATGGTTTGGGATTAATCCTTTGGCTTAAATAAAAATAGAACTTTACTTGCATATTGGATCACTCAATAGATGGCGCTGGGTGCCTACCTCTGTTTACATAATTTACCGTTAACTTTTTTAAAAACAGGAAATCACAATCGATTGTTTAAAGTTTCCTTGACTGTTGGATGGTATGTGCTGGTCTTTTCGTTTTTAATTTTAATTTTAATTTTAATGCTGTTTTTGTTTTTATTGTTATTGTTTTTATTGTATTTTTACTTTGTTGTGGTTCTTTTTTTCTAATTTGTTATTTTGTATTTCCTTTCTGTTAAAATGGTATATCTCTTGAGCATAATTTCAGGGGATTTTCGGGTCACGAGGAATCATTATTAGACAAAGTCTGTATGTCCTCACAGAAAAAATCCCTTTATTTGAATCCCTGCCTGAGGGTGACCCTTGAAAAAGTCTTCAGGCCGGATTCTTTTTTAAATATTTTTTTAATAATTTTTTTGGTTTAATTTTTATTTGATTTTTGTTTTTCCTATTAACTTGATTCTAATACTTTTGTATCAATTCATCTGTATTTTAGAAGTAGCTGCAATTGCGCTCTCTAAATACTATGAAGTTCCTTTTTGGTTTTAGTTTAAATAGGTAATAAATTTTAGTTGCGATTGCGAAACTGTTTTGTTTCGTTTTCATTTTAGTTTCGTTTTCAAACTTTTTCTTACTTTAGATTGGTTACTATATATATATATATATATATATATATATATATATATATATATATATATATATATATATATATATATATATATATATATATATATATATATGCATACACTCTTAAATATTATATAAGGGACGTAAAAGAAACATAAAAATGAATAAATATTCAATAAAACTGATCTCCTTAATTTCATTTTCTGTCTTCTTTTTTTTTTTTTTTCTTTAATTTTCTATTTTTCTAAAGTTGCTAATTTAAATATTTTCCGTTAATATGAAATATGATCTTATTCTCAAATAACGTATTAAAACAAAATATATATATTTTTTAAATTATTATGAGAAAAATAGTTCTTTGAAACGAGAACTTTATGAAGTGAGTCATGGAACTGAAAAATTCTCAAATGACTTAATTATATCTTATGATTATTTCAAACCTTCTTTATACAATAGTGAATTATGAATTAAAGCAACCGCTACATTCAAGAACAAAAAGATGAAAAGTCAACCATCTAACTCTCCGACCCGCCCTAAGGCACACGGATTTAAACCATAAAACTGAATGACCGGACCGCCGCAACAGCAATTGGCGGGAACTGTGGTTGAGTCCCAAGGGCCGCCACACGCCACGGTACAACCCTCCCCGAAGGAAGTACATCCAGTCATCGATGGGAGGAGCCAGATCCCCCACCTATTAGTGTACCCTCCAGGGTGGCGAGATCCAACCACCATGCCGGAAGCATCCCATCCTCATTTCGAGGTGCTCCCCCGAGGGTCAAAAAAAGATGAAAAAAAAGAAGGCGTTATCTATATACTTAATACAGAAGGAGAGAATTTTTCATTTGTATATGCACATCGTCCTATAGCACAAGGTCAGCAATGGCTGGGATGAATTATGCGAGTTATATAGGTAAATAAAAAATGAATCATGCTCATAAAATCGCCTAAACATAACGGCAAACTAGTCCACAGTGACCAAATATTTTGCATTAAATTGATGTAGTATCTCAAGACTGAAAACAAATGAGGTCAAAGTGATACCTATTTGATATCACTCTAGTTCAAAAGCTGATACCGAGATTAGACTCTAAGTATGTATCACTTTTATGTACCTGATAGAAAGTATCAACTTGATACAGTATCATCCAACAATGCATCTTATACATTCATGAAATATGTACACAAATATTCTATATGAGAGTATCTAAATCTTAATCTTCTCAAATTAATTCTTGAATATTCGTTTCATTTGTAAATGCCGTGGACTCTGTCTTAATATCTCATTTGCACGCGACATTTAAGGAACTGAAAAGATTCTTAGCGAATGCTTTAAATCTTATTGAAATCGGCGACTGCATTGATGTTGCCTGTGTAATCATGTGATATCGTTTTGGGAAATTATTATGTATTAGATAAAGCTTTAAGCTTCTTTATGTAAAATGTTCAAATTGCTTTTTTTTTCCTCATCATTTTCAAAGAATATTTGCCTTGTAAATGTGATTGATGTAATTGTGTTTATGCATAAATAAATCTATTAAAATGGAATAAAAAGAACCCTAAACGGCCACTCCGACCCGCCACTAAGGCACAAGGATAAATCTGATTGAATTGGGCTACCGCGACATTAACACTGGTGGGAACTATGGCTGAGTCGTAAGAGCCTTCACCGGCCACGGTTCAACCTTTCCTTAAGGAAGGACGTTTCGTCATCGATAGGAGGAGGCAGAACCCCGCCTTTTCGTGTACCCACAAGGGTGCCGAGAACACACAACAAGCAATACCACTTCATACCCCTGCAACTATAACCCTCTGGTTATTTAAACAATGTAATGGGCGTGAAGTGGAGGAGACATGGAAAGACGCTGCTGTCTTATCCATCACTGTGACTATTGTTCGACGTCTAACATTTATTGATTGAAATTTGATTAGGGGATTTTAATATTAGACAAAAGAAAGCCGAAAGCAATGAGCTATTTGAAATAAAAAATGGGAAGTAGCTTTGGCTTGTAAAGCAAAAGATCAGAGATAAACTGAAAACTTGTGCTCTTTTACATAAACAGACTTACAGTTTGTTTGTGATTACAAGATTCAGACAAAAAATAATAAAAATATTAACGAAAAATTAGAAATGGGAATAGAAAGAAAAATAATAAGAAAAAAAAACAAAAATAACACGGAACAGCACAAAAAATGCAAATACAAATGAATGCTATGTACAAACACGAAATTAACAGAAAATAAATATATATGTGTATATTGCTACTCTTGGAAATAGTGTTCTTTAAATCTAAACAGATATTGATTTCCTTCGAGATGACGAATCTATCTCCGAATGTTCATCCTGGATCATTTTGTGGAAGCAACACTACGGAACCAAACTCGTTCTAGTTCAGATGTTGGCTTGGTCATATGGAAGGAAGAAGTCAGCATACATTCTGTTGCGTAGTGGATCGGC
The DNA here is from genome assembly GCF_947563725.1 of Argiope bruennichi. Classification (NCBI taxonomy): domain Eukaryota; kingdom Metazoa; phylum Arthropoda; class Arachnida; order Araneae; family Araneidae; genus Argiope; species Argiope bruennichi. The sequence continues at coordinate 106,469,764 of NC_079156.1, forward strand.
GTGGCATCAAGATTTCCGCAAGGGCAGAATGTATTAGGGAAGAGATTGAAACGCCGAAGATATGAGAGGAATGGCCCGTGGAATGTGAAGAAAAGAATATCTTCCCTTTTCCAGTTACTTTGTTGAAGGGAGACTTTGGGGAGAATATTGAATGTAGATCGTCCCGTATATCCGTGGTGCCGAGAACAAACCACCATAACGGAAGCTTCTCATCCTTATTTCTAAGCTGCCCCCCGGCGACAGAAGAAATAAAAAGAATGGTTGTTCTCCCTTCAACTGTCACACATACTGCGATAATACAGATTTTTTTGTGTGTATCGTAGTAGAATAAGAAATAGAAGAAACAGTCTTCTTTTCTTGACCAACTATATCAAAATTTGAACCATGTTTTCAATTTTGGTAAGAAGACGGCATAATCAGACTTTGTTTTTCTAGATTATTGCGTTTTTAAGTCATTATTTGCACATAAGTTTGACTAGTCAAATCAATATAGAATCAGCCGTTAACTGTTTTTAAGCTAAATTTAATTAGTGCATAGGCTAAATTTAAGTGATATAATCATAAGCCAAATTTCATCTATCAAAATCATTGTGCTTTTGAGTCATTAGGCTTGTTAATAAACACGAAGGCATAGTTCCTAAAAAAAAGAGGGAAACTATGCTGTGGCCTGATAGTCATAAAACCATGATAGTTTTTGATTATTGCAAATTTTTTAATTCTTTAATACAAACTGTAAGCTAACGCCTAATGTGCATTCGTATAACGTGGCTGAAAAATTGTAATTAGTTGACTTATATGGCGATAATTAATTTAGTATTAGTAATCGTCAAAAAATTTGAACTTGATATTTTGATGAATCTCCTCGTTGCAGACACCCCTGAGTTTGAAAAGCACATTTTTAGAAAATGTCTGTCTGTGACAAAGAGGACTCAAAAGACACTCTGATCTAGACGGTTGAAATTTGGTATATGGTCTTTACATCAAATTTTCAGATTTCTATCAAATTTTGAATAAAATCTGTTCTAAGGAAATTCGTCTGTCCCTGCAGTTCGTTGGGCCGCGGTGGCCTGTTGGTAATGTCTCGGCTTCGAAACCGGAGGGTTTCAGGTTCGTGACCCGATTCCACCGAAGAACCGTCGTGTAAGGGGGTCTGTTGCACGTTAAATCCGTCATGACCAAACGTCCTCCCGCTGGTGTGGTGTGGTGTGGAGGGGGGCTGCCAACTCAGGTGTCGTCCTTGTCATCTGACCGTGGTTCAAAATGACCAGGTCCGTCCCAAAATAGCCCTAGTGTTGCTTCAAACGGGACGTTAATATAACCAAACCAAACCGGCAGTTCGAATATAAGTTAACACTATAACTATAAAACGAAGAGACCTAGACAGATAAAATTCAGTACACAGATTTGTCATATATAATGTAGACACCTGTAGAATTTTTAGCCAAAGCCGATTGATTGTATACTTTCCATACTTTTTCTATACTCTATACTTTGTACTATATACTTTCAGAAATAAGTAAATGTGAAAAATTCAAAACGCAATGACTTAAATATATCAAATTTGGTATGGGATTTTGTGACTACAAGTGCAGTCTTATGTCACATTTTGGTACTTTTCAGTTAGCCGGGCGCAAGCAAAAATTCGCCAAATAATGGAGAATTCCATCAAATTTCTTACGCCAAATTCGCGTTTGCTTCACGATCCGTTAGCCGGGCGAAAGCGAAAAATCGCCAAATGTAGAATTCCGCCAAATTCACGCTTGGTTTCACACTCCCTTAGCCGGGCGAAAGCAAAAAAATCGCCAAATAATGTAGAATTGCTCCAAATTTCCTACGCAATTTTCGCGTTTGGTTCACAATTGGCGACATTTGTACCCGGCTAATGGAAAAGTATCCAAATTTTTAGTTCCATCAGTTGAGAAAATTTTCCAAACACAAATTTTAGTTTTGTTTACTATTAACGCATGCCATGAATTAATCGCCAAATAATTTGCCAATGATGACACGATAGATTTAGTTAATAGCCCATAACTATTGTACGCCATTAGCATATAAGACGTTCTCTGGTATAACAAGTTTATTAGAAACTATGCGAGAAAGTTTTCTTAGACCACATCCGTTGGTTTTAATTTTTTGTTTATAAAACAATATATACATTTATCAGTTTTTTTATATGAATTTTAAAGTTGATAGTTAAAAAAAAAACAAGAGTAGTTTTACTGATTCTTGCTCTTGTACTTTCTAATAGATGTGATTTTGTATTATTAACCTTACACCTTTTTCTAATAATAGTTACCAAAGAATCTATTATCATGTGATTTTGACGATTCATCTGGAGTGCGGTTTTTACATAAGCACCAGAACAACGAATGTATATTTTGGAATTTTTTTTTTAACTAATTGAAACCAAAATTTCTACAGATCTACATTTATAGTAGTAAAATCATTTAAAACTTTCATAAATTTTAGTCAATGCGTTAACAGTTTTCTGGAATTATAAGCCGACAGACAGCCAACCGCTTGATAGTTTAGTTAGAAATTTGATAGCATCGACACTTTAGATGTAAAATCTGTTTATTGAATTACATCCCTCTAACTCTCTTCATTTTGTAATTGCTGTGTTATCTTACAATCGGACAATTGGACAGACAGACTTCTTCTGAATGGATTTTGTAAAATGGATAGAAATCTATAAATTTATTGAAAAGACCACATTTCAAATTTCAGTTTTCTTGTTCAAAATATTTTTGACTTATCGAGTTCATAGATAAACAGACAGGCGGACGTACAGACTAGCATTTCAGGAGATCTGAAGGGCATTTTCAGGAGATTTGAAATGCGAAGATTCGTCAAAATCTGGAGTTCGAATTTTTTATGATTGCAAAATTTTCTCTTTATTCCTTTCTCATATAATAGATATACAATAACATATCGTCAGTAGTCATCAAAATTACAAATTAAAAATATCTTAAATATTTTAAACATATTTTAAAGACTTCTGATAATGCATGTCCCGTATAAATTGGTATCCTAACGCTGAACATGTACCTTCTCATTATATGCAAGGGACAAATAGTTAAATAAAAAATTGAAATAAAAGTTGCTGTATTCTAGCCAACCCTATGCGTGTCAGTAAATAATTGTAAGGGGTGAATATCTCTATAAAAAATTAACAAAACAACAAGAGACACGATAAATCCAAAAGATGGATATCACATTCATATTTTTCCCAATCATTTAATTATTCCTGGCACCTCCTTCAGAATTAAAAAAAGAGCAGGCCCATTATATCTCCATAATAGAGAATGCATGTCCGGATAAATCATTCAGAAAAAAATGACAACCGTCCAGTATTTGGTTGCTAGGCGACCAACTTCTTCGTTTGACAGATTAAGACAGACAGAGCCACCGGACCAAATATTTCAAATGCAAACAGACAGCTAGGCGTCTCACTTGACTTCGATATTCGAGAAAATCTATGAATTAAGGATGTGTTAATAAATAATATTTTACAATGTGACACCTAAAAATGGGAGTAGTATTGTTTATTTATAATAAATCTTGCTAAAACACATCTTAAGAAAATGCAATTATTCAAAATAAATTACTCAAAATTGTCACAGATACACTAAGGTTCATACTAAACATTGTCCCCCTTAAAAAATTAAAAATACCGAAAATTGAAGATCAAAACTTTTTAAAAAAATTTTAGGAAATTTTTCAGCCAAATAATCAACGCTAAAAACCCAACCACCAAAAATCAAATCCAATTTTCTCACAACTCCAAAAAAAATAGTCCTATACATATGCTATTACTAAATGAGCCTACCACTTAAGCCACCTTAAAAATTTTCTCGATATTTTTAATTCATTTCCTTGCAACTATTAAGCCATTACTTGTTTTTTCGTGCTCTAAGAAAGCCGAAGCGTTGATCAAAACTTGACAATTGAGTCTTGTATCTACAAAACTTCCTGTTTGTATACTTTTCATATAAGGGAAAAAAGAAGTGAAGTTTTAAAGCATATAAAGACAAGTGTTTATTTAAATTAATTAAAGGAATTTCAATCTTATAATCAGGACTTCCTTCCCTCTAAAAACAAACAAATATCTTCTACAATTCTGTAAAATTCATAGAATTCTTTTCAAAATAAATGTTTGCACTAATATATCAAAAACAAAAAAAATACGTGATTCGGGAATAAATGTGAATAAAAGATAATAAAAATGAAAACCGACTGAAAAATAATGCTATAAAGGAATTACCTTTTTATTAAAAAAAGAAATGCACAATTTGAGTAAAAGAAATATAAATTGATAAAAAATTCATTATCAACGATTATCTTTTATATCAGATATTTGATATCGTTTGCTTTTCATTAATACTGCTTGAATGTCAAAACTGCAGACGAAAAAATAAATAAAACTGTAAGGATAAATAAACTGTTTCAGGAGAAAAATTTTCTGCAGAATTTTAAACAACGTGAGATTAATATCTTCCCATTTTTGATATTTATAATCTTGCTATTTTTGATGTTTAAAAGCAAATATTTTCAGAAGTATTTCTGTTGATAAACCAATAACAGCGTATGCCTCAATGACATCTAAACAGAATCTTTTTTTATGTTAAACAAAGCCATTTTTATGTTTTTAACAGAATCTTCTCTGAAATTGTCAAGTAATTTTTCCTTTAGATCATGAGCTGGAAAATTTTCTAAATCGCTGAACAATTTGCATTCAGTTTTCTTCGCTGTGTTAGAAATATGCAGACATTGTTTAATTCAATAAAATAGTTCATGACTTTATAAACTGCATAATAATGTTTTTTCATGAATTCAAAAGGTTTTTTTATTTAAATTTATTTGTTTACTAAAAAGTATCAATTTCTAATATCACAAGATGATTAAATATAAAATTTTGAAAAATTCAGTAAGTATAGTGGGCATTCATAAACACAGAATTATTTGTATTTCTTTATATTTGTATTATTTATTATTTGTATTTGTCTTCATTTCATGTTTTCAACGTTGCAAATTTGTAATTAATATTTCATGATCCTATAATTTTGATTTTTTTTTAAACTAATGTATTTCTTTTATTTTTATGACGTTATTACATCATATAAGTAACAAAATCTTACTGAACAATAGAATATCAAAAATTAACATTTTTGAAGTCAGGTATTTGAGTGCAAAAGTATTTCTACACTAGTTCTATTGTCAAGAAACTACTTTATTTATTTTCATGGACATACTGTTCTGTTTAGAGTAGTCTCCAAAGCTCGCAATAAGCAGTCTGATATGCTTTAAAATATAGTTCCAAGCTATATTTTAGGATATTGCTATTTTCAATAAATATCGTGTAAAATTTTCTAATGCTGCATTTTTCCAAAATTCCTTAGGCCCTTTTAATCAGTATATAGTGCAAAAAATTCCAGTAGCTTACTGCAAATGAAGCATAAGTAATTTATATTGCAAATCAAGCCTTCATTGATGCACTTTTCCATACTGCATTTAAAACCATGAAATGGTATTTAATTCTTTCTTACATAGCTACGTCCATTTTTCTTTCTGTTTCATTTTACAATGGCCAAATGCCAAATGTTTTCTACTGAAACTGTAGAGAAAAATGTAAATAATAAGTAAGATGTAAATATCAGTTTAATTTCTATTAAATGAGGAACATACATATTGAGACAAAATAAGTTTGCTATGTAATTGTGACGTTACAAGAAATATTTTATCTGTAAATATAATGCTTTTAAACATTTTAATTAACTTTTAGAAATCAATCGATTTTCAATTAATGCTTATTACAGCAAAATTAAATACGATATATGCTTAGTAATTAATAAAAACTTCATTTTAAAAGCATTTCCGAAAATCTTTCTGCCATAATACATTATAGAATAAATCCAGCAATTTTTGAAATAAAAGAAAATTGAAAATCAGAACATTTACAGTAAATAACAAATCTTTAAATATATAAAGTCTAAAAAAATACATTAAATTAATCAATAACCTAACATTTAATCATTAAAATTAATTTTTAACTTAGGCAATCTAATTTAAAAATTTCAATTGATTTAAAGATAAATAGAAAAATTCCGTTACCATCTTCTTTATTCAAGAATTATATTCGGATAAGCCAAGACAAAAGAAAAAAAATACTTTTCTGCACTTGAATTAGATTTTCGAATTCAGACGATTTTTGCTTAGAGTAAAAATATAGCATTTCTAATAAAAGAAAAACATCAACATTCTACGTTATTCTTTTGAATTCTTGCAAAAGTTGTTGTTTGGAATTTCAATTATTCAGATTCTTGGAATATCTAGGAACTAACTAGATTTCTCAAAATAAGAAATGTTCTTAAATATATTTTATTCTGAATTATACTTTAAATAAATTGATTAGAAAGAAATGTTTCGTAAACGTGTTATTAAATAAGCAGTTTCAGAAAGAGTGAATAGATTGAAATTCTAGAATATAATGTTGTAAATTTCCGGACAAAAAAAATGTGTAATTCTTTAAATCTTAGATTCGTGAATTATGCTAATAAATTTTCACTTTTTTAAGTATTTCTTAATTTAATTGAATAAATTTTTGGGAAATCTGTTACTTTTTATATAAAAAAGAAGAATTGTTATTTCTCATTTCAATAGAAAACGAGTGCATTAATACACTTAAAAAAACTAATAATACATAAATAATGTTCAAGAATTTTTGTGAGAACTTATCATGTGTTTGTATTTTTTCATTTTGAAACCCTGCTCTTAAATTCTGAACAAATAATCTGAAAATATTGAATAAAAGTTATATTTGTTTAAAGTAGATTTCTTTAAAATGTCTTATTGTACATTTTTAAATTCGGCGTTTAATATAATGCGAGTAGGACTAAAAAATAAATTTCTTTATCTTATCTATTTCTAGTTTAAACTATATTTTTTTAACTATTTTATATAAATTAATTATTCTTTCGGTTTAATTCTATTCGGCAGATGCATTTTCAATTGCTTCTTATTGCTTAATAATTGTTATTATTTCATAGCGATTCAAAGGATTTCAAGGCGTGTTTCTGAAACGTTTTATCAATCAATGTTCTTGTTAAATTCGTGTAAAATGTTAAGCTTTACAATCACTCAACAAAAAATGTTTTCATTTCCGACCATCTACTTCATTTGAATCTAGTCATTTGAAAAGCAATCAAATATTTTTCTAACCCAAACTAACAAAAAATATTCAGCTGTCCAAATAATATATTGATTCGGAATTATTATTTGTTTAAAAGGGAGTTTTACCTCCATTTTAATTGAAGAAAAAGAAAAATCTTTTAAATCACGAAATTCGGTACACAGGGGTTCGTTAAATCGATGTACGAATATATTTTAAAATTAAAATCACTAAAATGAATATTTTAATATGTATGGAGTTATATTTTTCTTCGCAATATTATGTAAGGATTAATTCCAAATATAAATAAATGGTACAGAAAAAAAATCATTTTGATTAAGTTATTTATGTTAATAATAATTAACAAAAATTTGAATTATGGAATCATTTTTTAAATATCATCTTTAAAAAGTAGATAATAAAGAACCAAATTTTAAAAAATATATTCAAACAAATTTTTGTAACAAGTTTTAAAATGCATCTCGTTTATTTTTGTTTTTAGGTGGGAATTTCGGAAGGAATTTCAAATTGGTTCTTTTTTTAGTATCTCTATCAAATTCTTTATATCTATACAGCTCAGTTAATGACTACTTTTTCTTCGTTAATTAGTTTCGAAATAGCAAATGAAAAATCTGCAGTTATCCGTTGCCATGGTTACTATTACGATCTTCCTTTTTCCCTTTATAATACTCAATTTTCCCCTCATAATGGGAAAATTGCACATTATAAGAGGAAATTATAAAGGGATCGCAATTTTTCCTTTATAATGTATACTGTTTGCGTTAATTGTTATTCTACAGTCGTTATTCCTCAGACGATAACAAATATTGATTCCATTGCGGTTAAAGTTTATTAGTTGTTTCCTAATAGTGATATAAAATGTCTCGAAAAAAATTTAACAAAAGTTTATATTTTTTTTAAACTTTCTTTAAAGCTCAAATTTCTCTGACAACGACTATTTCATCGTCTTTAAAAAAATACTAAAATTCCAATTTTTTGCATATGAACAACCTTTTTATTGATTTATTAAGTATTAAGATGTCTCAGTAATGTATTCTTATTATGTTTTTCTTCACTTTAGATTTTATTTTTATTACGAAATTCGTATAGAATATTCTTATTATGTATTGAATTCTTTATGTGTCCGCATAAAAGCTTTCTTAGTGTAAAATTTCATTTTAAAAAAACTGTTCTAAATTTTTATACAATTTTTTTATAACATTTTTATTATAAAATAAAATTTTCTCATTCTTATAATTCGTCTAAAAACAATTTTGTAAATTCAAATTATTTCAGAATTTTTGTACTGTTAAATTTAAATTATAATGTTGACAGAGATAAAAATTTGTTAAGTTATAAATTTCATGCGTATATAAAAACTTATAATATCATCCTTATAGAATGTCTTTTTTTTTCAAATATGAACAATAAAAAGATTGCAGAAGCTGCTACCACAATCAAATTCTCTATAAAAATTTTGCAGTTTAACTTCGTATATATATGTCACTTCTTTTTGTCAGTATTAATAAAAAAATGTAAAATAAAAATGTTTGCCGATGTAACGTACGTTTTATTCTGTGATTTAATAAAGAATTAGTGTTCTAGGATTAGAATTCAAGCAATATTTATATCAAAATTCCAGATGGTTATTAAAATTTTAATTACTTCCGTTCATATTTATAAAATGTATCTCATTACTTTTCTGTTTATCAAAACAATAACTTAAAATCGCACCAAGGCACGCTGATGAGATATCGCCTCCTGTCTTCATTGAAGAAACATCATGTCTTTATTATTTTCAAATCTGAAGTCTGTGAAGTATTTTCATAGAATCCGTCTGTAGTAAATTTTCCACTATACCTGATTCCTTAAAAACTCAACGTGCTGGGATAGATGAAATATGGAATATAAAGAGTGTCCCAAAATTAACACAAAATCGAAAATTACCATCATTTGGGCAGTAAAGTGTAGGCAACCCTATTAAAAAATCATTTGATAGATGGTAGTTTAGGGTTAGTAAAAATGGAGCGTTACACGATTGAACAACGTATTTTCATTGTTGAACAATATTTAAAAAATAATGAAAACCTTGAAGCTCGAAATTGTGAGCACTGGCCCCCTAGATCGTGTGATTTAACACCACTGGTTTTCTTTTTATGGAATTGTTTGAAATCAAAGGTCTATGCAAAGACGCTCGCAAGCACGAGTGCATTGATGGAAAAAATTCTACCTTGTATCAAAACATTTATGCAAAAAAGTCATGGAAATTTTCGACAAAATAAAGCAATCAAATAAAAGCAAAATAAAGCAAAGCCGTGGAGGCTATTTGTCCTATGCATTATTCCATTCATAACCCTATCCTGCTTACTTTACAAATCAATTAACATCATAATAATTTAAAGAAAAAAACTGTGTTTTTTTTATTTAATTCAAATCTTGCATTAACACGTTGTTCTATCGTGTAACGCTCTATTTTTTCTAACTCTAAATTAACAGCTATCAAATGGCATCTTAAAATTGTTGCCAACACTTTAGTGCACGAATGGTGGCAAATTCAAATCTTGCATAAATTTTGGGACACCCTTTATATATATTATTATTGTTGTTGTTGTTAGAATTATAAATTCTTATAAAAGTTTAAACCAAATCTGGTAAGGAATAGTTTGCTTGCCCTAGAGCATGTAAGCACATAATTGAAAAATGAAACAAATTGCAAAAAAATATAGATATTGTGTCTTGTTGCCAAAATTGTTTTTGAAATAAGTTTGCAGTAAATTTATCTACCTGCCTATGCACTCTATGAGCGGGATTGATAATATGTGGTATAAATTTTATCAACAAAATTGTAAATTTGTTTGAAATTTTAGGTTAAATCCACTAACTAAAAATATCCTTGTGTGTTTGTCTGTCCTTCCGTATGTAAACACACTTAACTATTAGATTTTTGCAATGGGAATGGGTGTAGGGATGTGGGGCAGTTTTATGTATATGTATACAAAGGCTCAGCGAAAATGTAAGAAGTAATCTTATATTATGTCTTACTGCCAATATTGGAGATCTCTGTCGAATTTTGACCTGAATACTCGAAAGATAAAAGTACTGGATTAAGTTTATATTCGATAACTAAAGTAAATTGGACATTTTAAATGGGAAGAAAATTAGCATTAATTTAATTCTGCCATAAATAAATAATTTGATACCTCATATGGGTGCTTCGTTTTTATTAATCACGCGATTGTCAGTGAAAATCCATCATTAAATTCATCATTTAGAATGCATCATTAATATATTCTCCTGAAGACAAATGACAGTATTTCGATAAAATCGTAAAAGAAACGAAATAGATTAATGCTAGTTCTCTATAACAGCATAAAAATCGAAAATCGATTAATACATCCATTTATAAAATTACATGGTTCTTACGATCTCTCCTTTAAACTTAAAGTGGAACAAGTAAAAGGTACGAGAAATTCTGACAAACAGTCCTGAACAATTCTCGTCTTCCAAAGCATCGATTGAAAAAGAACTTTTTACATTAGATCAATTGATCATAGACAAACGTAGTCGAAATTCGATATTTTTACAGAATATTATATTATTTCACTGGAATTCTCTTGGTGAAAATGAAAATTATAGTTTAACTTTTCTTTTTCAATTTCTATTTTAAACAATTATGCTTCATTCCGAATATACTTAATTTTAGAGACATTTTAGATTTAATTAAATAAATATTTCTGAATTTCATTTTTATCATGCAAGAACATGACGTTGTTTTGGTTTGAGGGTTTTGAAGCCACAAAATGCATGATCAGAAAATTGCGATTTGTCACTTTTGAGGCATCAATAGGTTATTAAAAAATTATGGAAAAGATTGTCAAATTTGGTAACTTATGGCCAACAAAAAAAAATTACAACTGGCTAGAATGTTCGCTATGTACCCGATTTTCCTTTCTGTCCAATAAAAGACAGAGTCGTAAGAAATTATCGCCTGAAGAAGCACAAAGAAATAAACGGGAATCAACGCGAAACAGCGAGAAGAAGTATTGGTATGTGTATACATATATATGTTATAATGATAATAATAATATAATTTTTTTAACTTTCAATTTTAACTTTTCTAGCTGGCAAAATAAAATATTTCCAGCTAGCTGGAGCTGGAAATATTTTGAGAGGGGGAAAAACCATCACTTTTCTAAAAATTAACGATTGTGCGTTACAATTGTCACGTGATTATTCTGAAACAGTTTAAACCGGATTTTCACAAGAAATTTTTTTTTTTGGGCTCGATAAAAAGTTTTGAAGCTCGAACCGATTTTGAGATTTTAAAAAAAAATCATCGTTTTCCTAATTATCGATGCATGCGTAATCTGATAGTCACGTGATTGTTTGAACCGACTTAAATAGGTTAATGACTTAAATTAATTAAAATAAATAATGACTTAAAATATATATTAATGTTCTTGCATCATAATTTGAAATTTTCGATGCCATATTTCAATTTTATTTTTTTTATTTGAAATTGATGATTTATTTAATTCGAAATTAATTATGAAATTTAAATTGATTTTTATTTATTTAATATTTTCAATACTTGAGACATTCGAGTTAATTGAAGATATTTTGCTTAAAGGTGAAATAGTAGAATGAGAACGTTTCAACAAAAAGCAGGAACTTTCAAGCGGATATTAAAAGATCACTTACCTTCTTTTTCAAGAAATGATATTCAAAAGCACTTTAATGAACGTGGAAGGAAAATGGAATATTTAAAAGTGAACTTTTTAATAAATTACGTGATGACATTTTTGATTCAATTAATAATTCACATATCTTCACTTTTAAAAAGGGATATTAAAGGGATATTAAAAAGGGATATATTTTAAAAAGGGAAGAGGAAGTGGAGTGAAAATGCCTCCGATTTATTTACAGAAAAAGGCTATTTCTAAAATGGTAAGCATTTGGCGGTACTTAACTAACACTACATAAACACTTAAATTTTTGCTTCATTATTAATGTTTTTAATTATTGTGAATTTTTTTCTCATTTTTATGCAACAGAACTAAAAGAAGATTAAAAAAAAGGGTATGTATTTTTTACATAAAATTCACTTTTAAAACACAAAACAAATATTCTCAAGAAAATTTTTTATACAGGTTAAATGATAAATTTCAATAGCACTTACTAAAAGTCACTTTTTTTACACATCCCCTCCCTTTTTTTTTACAAAAATTGATTTTAAAAGAATTAGTTTTCTTTTGTGTGTGAATAAAAACCTTTTTCACATTGAATACCGTTTACCTACAAAATAAAAATCAATACTGAAACAGTTTAGTTTTTCATTTTCTATCTAAAACATTTTTAAAAAATGGCATTAATTTTATTTTAACAGAAAACTTTAACTTTAAGTGCTTTTGAAAATATTTTGATGTTATTTTAAACGTTCAATTAAACTTTGCTTGAAAAAACAGGAAAATCAAAATCTTCTGAAGTTACATAAGTATGACTGATTCAGCAATTAAATATTAAAGTGTTTTTTTTTTTGTTTTTTTTTTTGCAAAATAAACATTATCCCGGTAGATTCTATCAGAATATCTGCCGTTTTTGCTTTGTTTTCAACTCATTTATAAATCACGCTTCTAATTCAAGTTTGTTTTAACAAACAGATTACGGTTTCTATTTTTGAAAAAGAATATCTTATTTGTTTAAACTGTGCATGCCTTTACTGTACTATTCCAACCCTCAATATTAATAATAAAAATGCAATTGTTTTTCGTCTTTCAGGGAATTTTTTTTTTTTTTTGCCAATGATTTTCGTATTGAAGGGTGTCGTTCTATGAAAGAATCCAAAACCTTCAAAAAAATAATTCCCTTGAAAATTCTTAAAAGCTTAAATTGAACCTACACAAATTAGAAAAGGATATAATTGTCATCACCCTTCCGTCATTTTTTCCTTTATTTCATAAAGGAATCCCATGGGCAGAGGGACTCCTTTATGAATTGAGAATGAGAAGTTTCCGATATCGTGGTTGGTTCTCGCCACCCTGGTGGGTACACAAACAGGTGAGGGGCTGGCTCCTCTGATCGATGACGGGACATATTTCCCAAGAAAGGCGTTTCCCGTGACCGGTGAAGGCCCTTCTTCATTGTTTCATCTTCTTCATTGTTGATGGTTTTCATTGCTTCATCAAATATTAGATCCTGTGAGTTTCTTTCATTGTCCAAAATTAAAGAAGAATTCTGTTTTATATCTATATAATTTACAGAAAGAATAAAAAAGTGAAATTACAATACTGCTAAATTTAAAAGGTAGACGAATCATGAATTTAAGCTTTCAATGATGTCATGGAACTGGTCTCCATTGAAAAAAAAAAATCATATATACAGTGAAAAGAATACATGAAATGCTATTCAAATTACCCTATCTTTTAATTAAACAATACGAATGATTAAAATTTAATTCCAATAATTAAATATAGAACTGAAAATTTTGATATATACGTACATATATATATATAAATTTTAGAAAATTGATCCAGGAAAAATTTTGCCAAAAATTGATCCAGGAAATCCAGGAAAATTTTGCATATTAAGGAATTTGATACCATTCGAAAAACAGTTTTTAAATTTTAAAATTATGCAAAAATCAATACTTTTGTAATTATAGATTCTGAATTTATTAAGAAAACCGAGATTGTATTTAATTTTTAATTTAAAATTTTACTTAAACCTCAAAATGACTGCTCTGAGCTGTATATTCCCATCCTGCAAATTATATCGCTACCAAATTTGGTAGCTTTAAGCCGCGTGTTTTCTCTCGTAGAATTCCAAGAAATAAACACAGCACTTCCTTAAATATTAATAGAAATACCAAATATTTTGATTTCTATATATGTATATCATGCACTCTCAAAGCAATATAAAATAAAATTAGAACAAGAAAAAAAATATTTTATAAAAGAGGCATTGTACATTGTTTGAGCATCAAAAAAAAACTGAACACTCTCAAAAATAAAATCTCAAACTCGACTCGGAAACAAATCTTAATATTCTGTTCAGTTGAAACACATTTTGTTCCTCAGCCAATTGGTTAAAAAGGATGAGTAAAACTGTTCCTGATTTTCTCCAATCTAAAAGCAATCGATCACAGATTCCATTTATAAAATTGGGTGTCTTGGGTCTCCGCGATACTGATCTAATTCTTTAGGAGAAAATCTTTTATAAAAGCACTCTCCTGAATGTACAAGTCATTTGGTTTAAACCATTTAAGTTTCAGAAACCGTCTTCTAAAGTTGGTGAGTTAATGAAATGTTTACAAGATAAAAATTCCACTCCTTTTAATAGAAACTCAGTTGATGTATTTAGTGATACATAACTATTTAACCGGATGTAGAAATATCAGTACTAAATGCATCTTTAATAATTTTAGAGAAACTACAATCAAATAAACTATATAATAAGAATTTTTAAAAAATTTTATATTGTTTCATCTGAGATTTACTCGGATATGTAGTTGTTATTTTGCACCAAAAACAGTTTTGGTTACCCATCAAATGAGCAGTAAAATTTTAAATGCTTGTTTTTTAAGACCACACAATTTTAGTTTGTTACCTACTTACTTATATATACGAATACTTATTCAACAAAATTATATACTTCCCCGATTGTTTCAAGTAAATTCATAAATATAATTTTTGTAATTGTCCTTTTTATTTTTTTTTATTGTTTATGGTACAAGTCACCAAGCAAAATCAAAAATTCCCTTAAATGCTATGACAGCACAGTATATAATCGGTATTCGAATCTGATAAATAAATTCGGAACTCTGAATAAAAATGTCAATAAAATCTTTTGCAAAATACTTTCATATTCAGATAATCACAAAAACAAAGTAAAATTACTGAAAAGGATTGATATTAGAATATTTTAGCCTTTGAAAGAATTGGGGCAATAGACACTTTAACAAAATTGTTTTGTTCTAGAAAAAAAGCCTTTATAGTTTTATTTTCAACAAATCAAAGATTTTCTAGAACAATATAAAAATATAGAAAAGGATCACAAACCCAATAGTTAGAACTCCAAATTAATGAGGCAACAACTATTTTAGTTAAATAGTTTTTTATTATCCAGTATTTTGAGAATAATATTGTCACGTAGGTTCTTTAGTGTGGAACTCAATGACACACACAAGAAGCAGAGCTGAACCGATTTATTAACTCAAATCTGAACTGAGAACAAAGTGACTGACACATCTTCTGCTTTTATACTAGCAGGGGAAGTTACAGAATACTTTTCTGGAGACAGTAAGAAAAGTCCAGAACACTTGTCTGGTAAACTGTCCAGAATCTTCTGGAACATGAAATGAAGGGAAACATAAAATCAAGGAGTTAAATATTTATACAAACTATGAATCGCATTTTTTTTACCGGGATTCGAAGTTACGATCTCTTGATTAAGAGACCAGTGATATGACCATTCGGCCATGGAGAGCCGACTGCCTCTTTTCAATGCTGCAATATCATAGTATATTGGATGGTCAATAATCAAATAGCAAGGCATCCTAATAAATCAGGCAAACTCTTTAGTAAAATAATTTTAATCTCTGATAATTCCTAAAACAATTTGAAAGTATAATGGATGATGAGTGTTCGAATTTATTAGTCTCCAAAAAATCAGACAACGGACAATTCAAAAAATGTATAAATCAAAGATTTTCTAGGACCAGATCTTACATTAGTCGGACTGGAACTATATATTATCCGGATACATTTCTATTCAGTATTCGAATAGTTACGTATCCGAATAAATTAAATGCTGAACGCATTAGAAAAACATTTTATTATCGGATTTTGAACAAATGTTCGAATGAAGAACACCTCATGGAACAAATGTAAGGCGAATCATAACTGCGGATAAGGAGTGAAGAACTGTATCTAATTGTCATGACCTGGTGCCGTATTTAGAAAAATTAACAGCTAAATGAGGCATACCAGAGAGTTTTTAAACTATGCAACGAATCCGTCCAATAACAGATAAGAATGGAAATCGGAAGGAAAATCGAAGTCTAGTTGAAGGTTTCAGAAACAATAATTATGACCATTGCCACTTCGATTTTTTCTAAGTTTGAATTTATCTATTGTTTTAAGTATTTTCCATATTTTTTTAATTTAAAACTGATATTTTTCTGGGACTTCAAAGAAATGGAAGTTTAGGACAATGGACAAATAAAATTGGCAAATTCTTTCTAGTTTTCTAGTTGATGGTTCTACCAAATCTGGAATTTGCAATATCTGTTCTAATCGAAAAATGATAAGAAACATTGAACCATTGGCGATATATCTCGGAATCATGAATTTTCATCTGAAATATGAGTTGGCGATAAATGTACAATGATTGCGTTTTACTAATGCTTAGTAAAACTAATTCTGTAATTTCACTAATTATTTTAACTATATAGATAGCCTAGTATAAACAATATAGTTGTTATTTTCATTTATTTAATTTCTAAAAAAATATTCACTTTTTCATAAAAGTCTATAGTAAATTCAAGTGATATCTTAATTCTCAGTTGGAATTTAAAAAAATCCAACTTATAAGTTTATTAAGTATTGTACACTTAAAAGATTGACGAAACAGTGCTTAAAAGAATGTAAAATCCTCGACATTTTACGGGCATCTTTCAATCTTTATCCATCGTTTTAAATATTCCCAAACCGAAATCAATGCTTTATTTCCTTGATTATATTTTCTCAACATTTAACTCTCAAAGTTCCCGTTGCTGAAAGTCCGAAATTTATATCTATTCCATTAAATTCATTTTATTAAGGAAATTCTTCCAGTTAAAGAGACATTGAATTAAATGGATGGCTAAACGAGCGGAAAGATTTCACCGGAAATTGAATGTAAAATGCACTTTTAAGAGATGTGATTTATTTGAGGATTCTGATTTCTAGCAATTAAATAGTGCGATCAAGTTCAGATTATCACGCAAATTCTATATTATGTACAAAAGGGTTACTGCTTAATCTAAGCAAGTTGAGATGCAGATTATTTGACAAGATTTCAGTAGCCTGAATAAGTTAAATACGTTTGTAGAAAATAAGAAGCCAGTTTTAAAATCACAGCTACTGTATTGTTGAGAATCAGTAATTTGCTTCCCAGCATAGTTAGTTCCATCATAGGTAAGATAGCTTTACGTACAGCTCTGTTGGATACTGAATGGATATCGGATCAATGACTCCCGAGCTGAGTGACTTAGCGAGCATGTGACGACTTGGCGACGAATTTGGTGACTTCAGTTAAAAAAAATGGATGACAGTAGAATCTTCAGGAATTTTGGCGTAGAATTGACAGAAAGCGTATTATGCTGATTCTTCGAAAATCTTCTATACTCTGATCCAGGAGCTATAAAAGATCGAACTGGAGTGAGTGTGTGTTGAGTCAGAAATGTATTAGTTGGATCACTCCAGTGAAGCGCAAGCGTTGATTGGAGCACAAGCAATCAGTGAATCGAGAACTGAACCGTGCACCGAGTCTTGGAGTTTAGTACTGAAGCAGTATCAAGTCGTGCACTCGAGTACATCGAGTAGCCAGTCTTATAATAGATAGTCGCCAGTTGAGTACAACGAATACGAGGAGATAGTGTAAAACAGTAGGCATTTAGAGAGACCTTAGTGACTAGCTACTTAAGTTCTCTCTTCCTGCTAAGCTCTGGCTGGCTGCTTTGCATGCTGCTGTGGTTGTTTACTACCGATTACTACTTGTGAATTGCTTTTTGTTCTAAATGCTGTGTATTGCTTGTGCAC
Source organism: Argiope bruennichi (assembly GCF_947563725.1). Lineage (NCBI taxonomy): Eukaryota > Metazoa > Arthropoda > Arachnida > Araneae > Araneidae > Argiope > Argiope bruennichi. Next base: position 106,487,731 of record NC_079156.1, read on the forward strand.
GTCTGGGCTGTGTTTTGTCATTTGTGTATTCGTGTTAATAAACGTTGTTATTTGTTATTGAAGCCTGTTAACTGTGCCCACTACAGCGAACCAGTCGAGTTTAGTGGAATTTTGTTTGCTTAATATTTTCCGTAACAATATCTTACAATACAATGAAATTCAAATATGATATAATGATTTTACAGGCAAATTCTTTTTTTTAGAGATTAAAGTGCTGCTTAGTTTTACAAAATGACTACTTAAGTGTGTGAATAAACATCTTATGTGATTTTTCTTACTTATTTTTTCAATTTCTAGAGATATCGCAAAATAAAAACCTGACACTGCCTCAAGCCACTTAGCATGTGTACAAAGCTTATCGTATGCTCTATGTTTATTGTATAAATATAATCTGAAATATTGCCTTCATTTAATGTAATAAGATATAATTCATTAAAGTTAATTGATATTACTTGGTTAATGACCTTAATCTGATAGACATATAACTAAAAGCGGCTATTATCAGTTTAAATTTTGAATAGAACGGAAACTTGTTCATTATGCTTTATAAACTTGGAATTTCATACAGTTGTAAAAGGTATAATACATTGCTACGACACTCTATTATTATGTACAAGACATCCATTCGGTTTAAATTAGAATGTTTCACTTCAGAAAGTAATTTAAATAAGCGTGTGATTGCAGCAAAAAACTGAGCATCTAAATGTATTTCAGAAATAAATTTACATTTTTAATAACATGCATTTTTGTTTTCCTTAAGACCCTCTATTTTTCAGAGAAATCTTAAAAGTAATACATAACAGTACATTTTTTAAAGTTGAAACCTTGACTTTCTTTATTAATACCACAGTACCAATTCCGCCAACTTTTTATTTCAGTTAAAAACTCATAATCCCTAGATATATTATTAATAATGACTTAGCTATATTCAAATCTAGTTTCGTGAGATGTATTCCGCAGAGCCCCGTCCTCAATAACTAGAGCGATTTGACCATAATCTCATTACTTTGTAAACATATCAAGTCTATCAAAATGCTCTAATTCCAAATACAAGTTAAAATTAAAATTTCCTTTGTTACGATAGCATGTAATTCCAGAAAATTTATTGACATAACTAAATTAATGCTGTTAATATAATAGACGAATACTTAATCGCCAAATCGACTGTTGATTATTTATTCATTGTGGAAAAAGAGAATTTCATTCCATCTTACAACTTATACAGGGTGTTCCGAAAAAAACGTGGACAAAATGACATGGCAGATCAGTTATACAACAAGGATCAAAAATCGCATAGGAACATGGGGTCGCAAACGCCTGTAGAGGACGCGAGAAGCACGAGAAAACGTTGCGGTGCAGACACAAGCCGAGCAAAAGGAGATTGAATTCATTCGACTCGTGGATGCGTTGGGCGTAACATGGCTAGTTACACGCACAGCGAATTGGCTGACATGCATTTAGTTTACGGCATGGCCAACTGCAATGGACGAGAAGCCTTGCCAATGTATCGTCAAAAATATCCTAGTAGAAAGATGCCTATCCGCTCATTCTTTGGCACTATTCACCGACGATTGTGTGAAACCGGCTCGTTAGACGTGCACAAGCCAGATTCAGGTTGCCAACGAATATCTCGGACAGTTGATGCTGAAGAAAGAGTTGTCCAAGCACTTCAGCGTAATCCTTCAACAAGTATACGAGTTGTATCCCGAGAGACCCATATTCCCCAAACTATCGTCTGGCGCATTGTACACGACGAAGGACTTTACCCATATCATTTACAACGCGTCCAGGCACTTCAACCGGGTGACTACAGCAGTCGTATGGGTTTTGCGCGGTGGTATGTGCAAGAAAAGGCTGCCGACCGACATTTCGCTGCAAGTGCTCTGTTCACGGATGAGGCTGCATTCTCATTAGAAGGTGTGATGAATTTTCACAACTTGCATAGGTGGGCCGATGAAAACCCGCATGCTACACGTCCGCACGCCGCACAACGAAGATTTTCCGTGAACGTGTGGGCTGGCATTGTAGGAGACTGTTTACTTGGTCCGTACATTCTAGCAGACAGACTGAACGGTTTTATGTATCTAACATTCTTGCAAAGGGTTCTGCCAGACATGCTGAATAATGTTCCGATACCTATTTGTCGGCGCATTCAATTTCAACACGATGGCGCTCCCGCACATTTCAGTACACACGTCAGAGCACATCTGCAGGCTACTTTTCCTGGCGGCTGGATTGGTCGCGGTGGACCAATTGCATGGCCACCACGATCACCAGACCTGTCTCCCGTGGATTTCTTCTTATGAGGTTTTTTAAAAGGACTTGTGTATGAAACACCTGTTGAAACGCCAGAAGACTTGGTAGGAAGAATCGTTGAGGCAGCGGGATGTGTTCGAGATACACCTGGTATCTTTGAGAAGGTGCGCAATTCCATGCAACGTCTATGCCAGGCATGTCTCGGTGCATCTGGTAAACACTTTGAGCACCTTCTGTAGGCGCAACGTTTGGCATGCATAAGTCGCATGTCAGTAGGTAATTATCAATAAAATGTTCTGTATTGATTTTGTTTCTTCTCTTTGTGTTGTGTATTATTTTAGACGCCCTTTAGCGGCTCCGCATCGCAGTTGCGACCCCATGTTCCTATGCAATTTTTGATCCTTGTTGTATGACTGATCTGCCATGTCATTTTGACCACGTTTTTTCGGAACACCCTGTATAATTATTAATTTCATTCATATATTATTATACTTGTGTAGATTTTAAAAATCGCGTAATTTATATCTGTATATAATAAACATTATTAATTCGTTGATATTTTAATTCAGAAAAACATGCTTATTTATTCATTTCAATGCAAGAAAATTGAAGTTAACTCTATTTAATTTTTATTATCATTATGCCGATTATAGTTTTATTATCATTTTCTCCAATAGAGAATTATAGAAATAAAAGATTAATAAATCTATTTCACTTTTATGTCATTCTGAACTCCAGTAAATGTATGAAACATTAGATAATTTTATATGTTTAAATCGTAGTTTAAATAGGATCTTTAATTGATAAAATGTAATAGCTATTATCGAAATTGTTTATTTGAGAATTAAAATCCGTGACTAATTTAATTCCCAAATTTACTTATTACTAATTAGGTTTATTTGGGAATTTATTTTCATGACTAATGTTTTTAACTCAAAAACTGTTTCTATATAAAATAATATAATACACAAAATACCTTTTTACACCTAAAATCTTTTAATTCAATTAAATATCCAGTGAATGAAATAATTTTTAAAAATTGTTCAATAACTAATTTTCTTAGTTATGTATAAGAATTTCAAATTTTGTTCATAAATAGTAGAAGAAAAGCTTTAATTAAATTTTGAAGCAAATTAATTGAATAATTAATTTTTAATTAATAAAATAAATGAAAATAAACCAAATCAATAGTTGTTCCTGATATGAATTGTTAATCGTCTGCTTTTAAACTTTCCTTTAGTGTTTTTGTTTCTGAATTTTGTTAATATGTCTCGTTAACAATACTTCAAATTTATTCTTGTTCTTTATTAATAAATAACATAGAAAAAAATAAGGATAAAATTAATTTTGCATTTTTTAAATAAAAGTTATAAATAGTAAATAAATGAAAAACATAGTGAAAAATAAAAAAGAAATGTAAAAAGAAACGTAGAATACTTACTGGTAAGTAGCCATATATCTGTAAATTTTCTTATTTATAAATCGTTTGCTTGAAATTATACTTCTTACTAAATTTTGAAAAAATTAATAAAAATAAAAGTAAAATTACATAAAAAATTATATCATTATGAAAGAAAAATTTCATTTATAAGATGATATATAAATATTTTTGTGAAATAATTTTCTTCGATGTTACTGCGATTAATTTCTAAATAATTGAATATTTAATTCGGAACTTCAAGGAATTGAAAGTATTCTTGTTTTAAATAGCATGTGTTCAAATATTGGCTGATTTCATCCCATTTGTTAATTAAATGCAGAACATACAGTGGCTCAAAAAATTAAGAGTACACCTTACTTTTACTTGATAAATTAAATCATTGATTACCAGATTAAATTAAATTATACCAGATTAAATCATCATCAATCATACCAGATTAAATTAAATGTATTAAAATCTGGTATGTAATTTTGTGGCTAAAATATAGTTTTGTGTTAAATTTTTCTTTGCATCGGTTGGAAAAAATGCGCCTAAAACAAAAATTAGATTTTCACATATTATTAACCACTCCCAGGTTTAATCACAAGTAACTCGCCAAGGATGATATTATAGATTCTGTAAAAATGCTAAATTCACGCCAAATTCACTATTGTACGCCAATACCATGAAAGGCATTCGCTGGTATAACACCTTTATGAAAGTGTTTACAAAAAAGTTTAGAGGAGACAATTCCTGCTGTTTGTTTGTTTGATTTTTATCGCTTTTGTTTCCGTCTTCAATTACTTCAGTCAATCTAATCATATTCACATGTTCGCATTCTCGTGAATAATCAGAAAAACATGAAGACATAATTCCTAAAATGTCTTTTTTCTTTTCTGTTTCGAAATATCAAATGTCAAAATCCATCATATCACTGAAGAGAAATTATTTTAATATTTCAATGCTTTCTACAAGAACATCGTATAACAAAAAGTAACGGAGAATGGAAATGAAGTCGTGTACAGGGACTAAAGTATAATCTGTCGCAGACAGTTATTTGACTTTTGATTCTCAAGGTAGTTGCTGGTCTCAAAACAATCATGGGAAGTTCCAGGCAGCTGGGTGAAAAGGCACAAGATATACCAATCTGTTTGATATTTATCATTTTGAATAAATTGCTCGAAGATAAAATATTTTAATATTGTTTAGAAAAATAAATCGGAATCAAATTTAAAACTCCTCAAGCAATCTTTAAATTTTCTGTGTATACAAAAAAACCATGGAACGAAACTTTGCTAGAAAGAAAAGGCCATTTTCCAAATCTCTCCTTTGTGATCGTTTTGGGAACTTTTTTATCCGTTGTCCTTTGAAGGATATTTTTTCCTTTTGTAATGTTTTGAGTCTTCAGGAATCTATCCTTAAATAACAGTAGAAAACGAATAAGAAAGCAAAGCTATTCAAAATATTTCCATTTTGAATAGGAACAGTTTTATGTTATTGTGTATAGAAGTTCGAAGATTTAGGAAATATTTTAAGTGAAACGAATATGAACTCTAAGGAAGGAAATTGTACAACATTCTGATGCTAAGTGATTGCTCGAAATTCAAGCATTAAAGAAAAAATTTCAATTTTACCAATTGAAATTTATATACTCTGAAGTATGTTAAACAGAAATAAACAGTTAATTTTCTTTCTAGGCGCTTAATTTCTTAAAATCCACCTCTATATTCAATACAATTATTGGCGTCGGCATATGAAAAGAAATGAGAGCCCTCTGCACTGACGAACGATGTCAGAAAGTCCTTTAATTCTTTTAATCATGGCAGCTTATTTTCAGAACCATTTATCTTATAGTTTTTTAAAAATTGTGGTCAATTTTTAAACCATCAAAGGGAAAAATATATTTTTATGCTTAAAAATATACCTTCTTCATTGAATGGTTCAAGAATCGAACTATTATGCATTAATTAATTTGATATAAATGGTTCGTGAAATAAGACATTATGCGTGAAAGAATAACGCATCTTTCAACTACTCAGAGAAATATGTTGTTGTGATTTAGAGCACTTTACAAGCCCACTGACAATTATCTGTCAGCGATTCAAGTCGAGTGAGCATCTCTTATACTTTCAGTAGCGCCAACTTAGGCCAAGAGTAGGACTTATCGACTACATGGGTCACAGTCACTTGCACAACCCCTTGTTACAGGGGGTCATATTCACACACCTCACAGATAGAGAACAGAAAAGGAACAACTATGCACGAACCGGGACTCGAACGCGGGACACCCAAACCACGGTGAAGACGCGCTACCTCTATATCAGGACGCCGGTACTCGGAGGAATATAATAAATAAAATATATTCCATTTAAAATATAAAGTTTTATACACAAAAATTAGAGCACTTGTATTTAAAGTTTCTTAAATTAAATATGCCAGTTTTCTTGTGTATATTAATATTAAATTCAGAACAATTTATCAATCGTAATGACATACTATGCATTTTTTTGTTGTATTTAAACTTGATTGTATATGACTCCACAAAAAGAATTATCGTGACTGACTTCGTATTTTTGACCAGCGAGTTGGTAGCTATAAGGAAATGTCAGCCACCAATGCCAAACTGTTTGAATATTTATATCATATCAACGTAATTGTGTTAAGCAAGTAAAAAGAAAATGACGCATAAATGTTCACTTGCGCAGCCACAAATTTGACAAAGATTCTATGGCTCTGAAACTTAATCCCTGCACTTTCTAACTATGAAATTACGGATATCTACCAACTTACCGATCTTATAAGAACAAGACTCTCTGTAATATCCTTATGATATCTTCATGGCATTGCATGGCATTTAGTACACTGAAGAACACCATCAAATTTTTTATGTATTGTGCCTTATGGCACATTAGAACCCCGCTGACAGTCAGCGATTTAAACCGAGAGAGCGTCTCTTGTTTTTTACAGTTGCGCCCGCAAACAAGGGCCAGGAGTACGAGTTAGATAATCACGCGTCACAACCCTTTTTACGGTGCGGACTTCATTTACTCATTTCCTACACAAATCGTAATTTAGACTTGAATCAGAGAACGATCCCCTCTGAACCAGTATCCCCAATGGTATTACTTTCGACATGGAGAACTTTGTGACGACGACAGATTTATACGTGCACCAGCCACCACACACACGCGGAAAGTCTTCGGCCGGCGAGGTTCGAACTCACACCCTGTGATGCGAGTTCAACGGCCTACCAACCAGGTTATGCCGACCCAAAAATCTTTTACACAAATAGAATAACAGTGTATTAAAATGTATATGGTTTAGAACCATTCCTCTAAACTGTCAATTAGATTCCACTAAACCTTTAACAATTAGTGAGAGTTGTCTCCAAAAAAAGTTTTTTGCATACTTTCTGACAAAGATGTTGTCCCATTGGACACCTTGCATAGGATTGATCAATAGTTATGAATTAATAACGTTTGGTGTGAATTTTGCATTTTTACCGGATGTATCATGTTTTTTTGAAGAATTATTTGACGATTAATCCTTTGCATGCTGTTAATATTATCTGAAAATCGAATTCATGTTTCATATGCATTTTTCCAGATCGATTGAACCCAAATTTTTACACAAAACTACACTTGTAATCACAATATCACATACCAAATTTGATATATTTAAGTCATTACGACTTTGAGTTATCGCATTTAAAATATATAAAATTACAGACCGACAGACGGTCAACTCCTTGTTTGATTTGGCACAATATTTCATGGTTGCCTAGATTATCGATGTCAATCATGCTTTCCAAATTTTATCTATCTAGCTCTTTCCGTTTGGTAGTTATCTTGTTAACTTATATTCGAACAGCCAGATTGATGGGCTTCCTGTGGGTTAATTTTGATCAAACTTTGATAGATATCTACAAATTTGGTTATAAAGACCGTATACCAAATTTCATCAGCCTAGATCAAAGTGTTTTTGCGTTATCTTTGTCACACTTTTCCAAAAATGTGTCAAAATCTCGAGTTCAAATTTTTTGACTATTACAATATTTCTTTCTATACTGCGTACACGAAAAAGTAAAAAGCAGATGGAAAGAAATTATGTTCCATTATCAAATGCATGTAATGTCTTCTCAGATATGTCAGCAATTGCAAATATATTTCACCTGCTGTACTCTTTATAAAAATTAATGAGCTAAAAATGTTTTATATCTTCATTTACCATTATATATAACATAAAACATTATGCATATCATCCAGTATATAGATACTCGTTATCTTACTCCAAATAACTGCAAGGTTGGTTATCACTGAAAATTTTCTTACTGCAAAATTGGATATCAAGATACATCGACTCAGTCTAAAAGAACAGAATCAAAGCAATTGACATATACCATATGCGCACAAATTGACACCATTGTCGTTTTATCTTGAATTTTTCATGACGTTATTTTTTTAAATTTGATTTTATATCTTTCCTTAGAAAAATTTTTGTAGTGACTTCTCTTATTACAATAAAAATTAGGGGAAAAAATTAATATGATTCCATAATGTATGAGTAAAATTTCTTTTAGAAAGAATAAATTGTCTCAGTTTCATATTGCAAATGTCATTCGAAATAGCCTTAAAATAAATCTAGAGGTGTACTTTTTCAGTTCATTTTACACTTTTTTCCAACAGATTTTTATTTAAATTTATTTGTTTATTATTTTCAAAAAAGGAATTTTGTATTTAATTTTAATTTCACTTCTTGATGTACTAGAGTTTTGAAAATTTAAATTTCTGCACAAATGTAATTGATGTGACAATAACTATTTTAATATTTTCATTAATTAAATTTTAATTCAACTTAGGATAAATTTAATTAAATTTCTATTCTTTACCAGTAGAACTACTTAGTAATGAATTTGAAAAAAACTGATGCCCAAATGCAATAAAAAATCTTACTTTTTAATTTTTCTAAAAAAGCATATTTTAAAAAGCTGTTTTTTTTCCCTTAAATATATTTGTACTAGAAAATGCCACTGGAAATCCTTCAATCAAACTGATGATGAATAAAATGTCTAAAGCTTCTCCCCACTAACTATAACTTGTACAACATCTTTATTATTAATCCTTTTGATGAATTTAACGATGTAGGTAGTAGACAAAAAAGAAACTGCAAGCTTAGCAGACAAATAATATCACGCTGTGGCGAATTGTGATGAGCGGGGATAGAACCTGACACATTATGGTTTGCAGCTCAGTAACATGACCATAGTACAAAAGCTATTTCTCGTGTAGAGTATCTCTTAACTGGCTTATAAGCTTTCACCACAACGCAATTACCAAGTATTCTTCATGGAATATCAAGTAACTTGTTTAGCAATTTGAATAGGCAACAAAACTTTCCAAAGATTCTAAAACAAACGTTTTTCTTAGTATAATTTGGAAATTTTACTTTTAAAATTCATCTGTGTTTTAAAAAAAATCCAATTTTTAAAGGGTTTTTTTTTTTCCTTCTTTTCATGAATTTTTATTTTTTTAAGTCATAATATTAAGAATGCTTAAGTGGTTATGTGAGACTAAAGACAGATTTCACTATCACATTAATCAGACAGTCTTAGGCGTAGTAGTAAATAATGAGAATATATAAAGACAAAATCTGCTACCTTTGGCGAAATTTCTAAAAACGAGCGTCGTAATTGCTAGATCAAACGAATATCTCAAAGCTTTAATTCTCTGATGTTGTTCCAAATCTTTGAAAACTCTATTATGATTATAGAACAGAAGCGAAAATAAATTTTCAAATATTCTCAGAGTATAAAACAGAAGTGAAAAGGACTAAGGTTATATTTTCCAACTTAGTTCTTTTCGATGTGTTAAATATTAAATTTCAGTTCATCTTCGTTATGGTAACTGTTATAACACATCGAATGTATTAATCATATTATGAAAGCATTCTTTGCGGTAATATTTCTAAATGTTTGGCTTTGTCAATAAGCTTCGTATTTATTTCAGATGATAATTGTAAAAAAACTATGCAGATTTTTTTCAGATTTTTTTTATTTGTATGGTTTTGCAGAATTTGTATTGTTACAAATCACTAAAATCAAATATTTTGCAAAAAAATACTACAATAATATTTCGATTACAAACAAATATTTCGTATATTTTGTAAATATTATAAAACTGCAACTCTTACTGCAAAAACACCTGTTCAAGAAACTTTAACAAAAAAAAATTTGAACTAGGGACACATATTCAGATGCAAAAAAACACACACAGACGCAAAGAAGAAACTTTTATATTTAGATTCGTCACACTGAACTTGACTGGCAGTTGTTAGTGCCATCATAAAAGATCTATACAAAAAAAAAACCATGAACACATATTCCGAAGCAAAAAAAAAAAGTAGGAAGACAAGTTTAAAGTTAGATTTATCAAACTGAACCTGACTGCCAACTGTTGGTGCCATCATAAAAGATCAATAGCGTAATTTGGGATACAAAAAAAACCATGAACACATATTCCGGAGCAAAAAAAAACAACTAGGAAGAAAAGTTTGTAGTTAGATTCGTCGAACTGAACCTGACTGCCAATTTTTTTGTCGTCATAAAAGATGAACAACGTAATCCGGGATGCACAAAAAAAACCATGAACATTCCGAAGCAAAAAAAAACCACACAAGAAGAAAATTTTGGAGTTATATTCGTCGAATTGAATATGACTGCCAATTTTTTATCAACATAAAAGATGAACAACTAAATATGGAATACAAATACAGCTTAGACATGCAGTAAATTCAGCAAATAGAACATGAAACACATGCATTGAGTAAATGTTATGCAAACAATTTGGTCTACGATCAAATCAATTAAAGAACAAACACGTAAACAAATTTTAGCAAATATATTTTTCCAGTAGGAAAATATATTCCGATACAGAAATATCGAACAGAGATGATATTGGAATTCCTTGGAACATGAACCAAATATGCTTATACTACACCAAACATATGGTGGATTTATAAGTACAAAATTGTACTTAAAATTGCTGAAAATTCTGAACTATTTTAAGTTAATTAAAAACAATAAAATGCTATAAGATCCTGAAATATTAAAAAAATCAGCCATTGATATTGCCAAAATCTCATGACAAATAATTAGAAGAAGGAACCAAAAATTAAAAATTAAAAATTCATTAAAAATTAAAAAAAAATGAAAAAGAAGTGATCATTGTAATCTTTTTACAGTATGGTTTTGAAATACTTATCATGGGCAAAGGTAACATATAGTTTCAGATTAAAATGTTTTAAATCTATTCTTAGAAATGGGCTCTTTTTTTAAAAAAAACCATGAACATATATTCCGAAGCAAAACAAAAAAAACTGGGAAGAAAAGTTTAAAGTTAGATTCGACAAACTGAACCTGACTGTCAGTTGTTGGTGCCATCATACAAGATGAATAGCGTAATCTTGGATACAAAAAAAAACCATGAACACATATTCCAGAGCAAAGAAACACACAAGGAAGAAAAGTTTGTGGTTAAATTCGTTGAACTGAATATGACTGTCAATTTTTTTTTTGTCGTCATAAAAGATGAACAACTAAATATGGAATACAAATACAGCTTAGACATGCAGTAAATTCAGCAAATAGAACATGAAACATTCATTGAGTAAATGTCATGCAAACAGTTCGGTCTACGATCAAATCAATTGAAGAAGAAACACGCATACAAACTTTAGCAAATATATTTTTCCAGTAGGAATATATATTCCGATACAGAAATATCGAACAGAGAGAATATTGGAGTTCCTTGGAACATGAACCAAATATGATTGTACAACACCAAACATATGGTGGATTTATAAGTACAAAATGGTGCTTAAAATTGCTGTAATTCTGAACTATTTGAAGTTAAATAAAAACAATAAAATGATATAAAATCCTAGAATATTAAAATACCGGCAATTGTTATTGCCAAAATCTCTTGACAAATAATCAGAAAAAGGAACCAAAAATTAAAAATTAAAAGTTCATTAAAAATAAAAATAAAAAATTGAAAAAGAAACTATCATTGTAATCTTTTTACAGTATGGTTTTCAAATATTTATCATGGACAAAGGTAACACATAGTTTCAAATTAAAATGTTTTAAATCTATTCTTCAAAGTGGGCTTTTTTTTTCTCTGAGTATCTCCATTGGCAGAGATTCAATTTGTGAAGGGTCTTTTTGCCTGCATTCTCTCTTTTTTAACATTTCATTTTCGCCTTTACTATTGATTTGCAACTTAGTTCCACAGAGTGATTTTAATTGCAAATTTTTTTGCATTCTTTTCCCATACGTTTCATATTTTCCTTTGTTTTTTTCATGAGTTTTAGGCACTTTTTTTGTTTGTTTATTTTTTGTTGTAATATTTATAATATAAAGCAAATTAATCAAATTTTAATAACAATCTATTGATAAATTGCTTTTTCACAAGCTAACAATTTCATAAACAGATACTGCTTTTAAAAAGATTGGAGAAATTATGCACAACTGAAAGCCAAACAATTATTGACATTTCATTAAAAAGATTAATTAACAATATCCTTTTTTCTGTAACTAAACTCTTTTGAAATAATCCAGATATGAGCTTATCCATAATGCTTTTAACCATTATCATAACTATGTTTTCATAACAATTAACTATCGTATCGCCTGCTGTTGAGTACTCAAAATTTATATAAATCCACTAAATGCAGGAACTCTATTAGATAAAGACACATAGGATTATATTGAAAGCTAATGGAGAGAAAAGCTTTCACCAGCAATTGAGTGACGAATACACTTTCTGGAAATCTTGATTTATATGAGATACATGATTTCAGTGATTAAATAAAGGGATAAAATTCCGATTCTCATGTAGCTCTCTATTATACGTAAAAGATTATTTTGTGTGATCAGAAACCGATTAGTTGAGTTAAAATCAATAGAATCAATAATTTAAATTTCTTTTCCGAGAAAATAAGATTTGAAATGAAAAAGATTGAAATCTGCTGTTGTAAATTTTAAGTTATCGTGTGAGAACACTATTTTTTAAGTCACTTGATATCAATCCTACAGAAAACAACGTCATGTTCTCACATGACCCGTATTTCGAAATCATCACCAATATTTATAAAAGCGATGAGTTTTGACTATCTCAAAAAATTCTTTCGATAAAAACTAGTTTAAACCGGTTTAAAGCAATCACGTGACTATCATTACGCATGCGTCGATATTAAAAAAAAACGATGTTTTTTGTTTTTTTTTAACTCAAAATTATTTGAACGTTTTCTTGAGGCCAGATTATTTTTATTTTTCTTCCTCCCTTCTCAAAGCTGTTCGAGTTCCAATATATATATATATATATATATATATATATATATATATATATATATATATATATATATATATATATATATATATATATATATATATATATATATATATATATATATATATATATATATATATATATATATATATATATATATATATCACATGATAATAATATGTATTGTTGTAAATGCATATCCTAGGCAGTGCAATGAAGTGTGTATTATATGATTACAGGAGAGTTCAGTCTTTCTAGGATTATAAAACCTGCTATTCAGATAAAAAGTAATCTGATGCTCTTTTAATATTTTTTCAACAGAACACCTGAAACTTGTTTATACTTACAACTGTGAATTAAAACTAATGTAAAAGCATAATGCAGCCCAGACACTATATGTTTCATAAATATTGCACTTTTATTGGTCATTTTTACCCCGGCATTGCCAAGAAAACGCCAGTCAATTTCTATTAATTTGAGTTATAGAACTTCTTTGTAACTAACCGCCATAAGCGACAAGCTGTTTTTCGTGTTTATTGGTTGCATTTAATTCTCTTTGAATCCTTCTTCAATAACTTGATGTTTATGATTCGGTTAACAAAGTACTTTTTAAATATCAAATTAACCCTTTCTAGGGTCGTGGGAGATATGCTTCGCACCAAATTTATCAATCTTTGTATGAAATTTCGTAGGTTGGCATAAGTTCTGACAAATTTTTTTAGAAAGACAGAAATTTAGATGCTTCAATTCTTTATCTCAATCAAAATGATGTGTCTTGATTTGTTACCTAATTATTAATTAACCAAATTAATTAATTAATCAAATTAAATTTATCTAACAAGCTAAATAAATCCCTTCTCTTATTCTAAGCCTAAAAATATTTTAACATAATATGACTAGAAAAAATTGGCCCTTTAAAGGGTTAAGCACCAAAATTTTCGTTCGCAAATAATTGACCGTAATACTCTCACAACATTTTGTCAGCAAAAAAAATCAGTGTTTTCTTCTTTATAACTTTCTTTTAATGAACATATAACAATCATTCTTACCATGCAGTAAAATAATTATATTATTTATGCGTAACGAAATCATGCGCATTACACTTAAAAGTGTTCAAATTTCTTTAAAATTATTGAAACCTATTTGTTACGACGGCAAGGCATCTCTTGTTATTTTCTCAAATCCGAAAATATAGAAAAAATATTCGAATTATTAAAAAGATTCGAACAGAATAATTTAACGAATCTCCACTTTCTAGACTTCCTTGAGTTCAAAAAAAGCATTTTTGGAAAATGTCTGTCAATCTGTCAGTCTGTCTATGACAAATGTAAATAAAAAACGTTTTGAGCTAGACGAATGAAATTTGGTATACAGTTCTTAAACCAAATTTGCATATTTCTATCAAATTTTGAGCAAAATCAGTTCAGAGAACATCTCTCTGCCAAGCTGTTCTAATATAAGTTAACACGATAACTACAAACCGAAGAGAGCTAGATAGATAAAATTTAGCACAGATTGTATATCTATAGAGTAGACACCTGTCAAATTTTTAACGAAATCTAACAAGAGATTCATCATTTGTCGGTCTATACTTTTGGAACCATGTAAACAGGATATCACAAAAACACAATAACTTAAATATATTGTTATGAAATTTCCGGATTCGTTTGGATAGTGGAAGTTATATGGTGTGGAGAACGCTCCATCAGCAGTCCGCAGTAGAAAATAAAACAACGACGTTTATTTACACGAAGACACAAACGACAACACAAGAATGACAACTATATACAGCACAGAGAAGACAATTATCTTCAGCCGAGACGTGCACACAACAAGACTCTACTGCAGACAGTAAGGAACAGCTTAGTTAAGCACTAGCTTGACTCCGTCGCTGCTCTGCTAATCTCTGGAAGACTCGTTCTTCACCGTCGATTCCGACTACTCCACTACGGCAGCTGCAGACGGCCTCCTTTTATAGGTCTCAGGGGGCGGGGCTAGAAGCCTCTCAACCAATCAGGAACTGTCGAGGCATATCTCGGTTCCTAATGGACGGATCGGGAAAATTCTCGATGTTTCGGGTATAATCTATTTTGGCGCCAAAGTCGCCAAATTCGTCGCCAAGCTCTGGGACCTCCGACGCGACACCCGGACTCCGTCCAATACCGATGACTGTAAAACAGTCTTTCTGATGATGGAACCAACTATACTAGGAAGCAACATTACAGATTCGTAACAATATCAAATTTGGTATACGATTCTGTGACTACAAGAGCAGTTCTATGTCAAATTTCTGTTCTAATCAATTGGTAAAAACGTGTCTAACAATCACATTCAAAATTCGATATTTTTAAAACGCATGCAAAGGATTAATCTACAAAATCATGACCAAAGATTTAAACTGTAGATTCAGAAAAATTCTAATTCCATGACTATCAATGCTAATGCCATGCAAAGCACTCACTGGGATAATACTTTTATTGAAGAATATACGAGAAAGTTTTGGGAAGACTACTGGTTTTTGGATTTTGTAATTTTTGATGTTTGATACATTTTTGTGGAAAAGATTATCCCATGTAAAAACTTAAAACATTATCTATTCAACGATTTCAGTTTCATTGTGAAATTTCTTTAACTAATTTATTAATTTCCTAATAATGGTATCGGTATCTTACCATAAGAAATACCTACTTATCAGCTTTTTGGGCAAAATCAACATTATTTAAACCAATTAATGCATGAATAAAAATATCAAAAACGTTTTGAGCCAGACGGATGAAATTTGGTATACAGTTCTTACACCAAATTTGTAGATTTCTATAAAATTTTGATCAAAATCAATTCAGAATTCTACCTATCCAGCTGTACGAATATAAGTTAACATATAACTACAACAGAGAACTAAATTAATAAAACTCGGTTCACCCATTTAGTATGTATAATCTAGACACTTATCAAATGTTTATCCAAATCCAACAAGGATTGACGATCTATTGGTCTATAATTTTAGAAATATGTAAATTCGATCATTCAAAAACGCAGTGATAAATTTATAATAAGATTTTATGACTACAGGTGTAATTTTATGTCAACTTCCTGTTTCAGTCAGTTGGGAAAAACACGTCTAAAACACAAATTTGATTTTCTAATAATATTAATAGCATGCCATTGATTAATAATCAAATAACTCACCAATGATGGCACGATACATTCAGTAAAAATTCTAAATTCACAGCAGATGTTAATATTTCAAAACTGTTATATGCCAATACCATGAAAGATATTCTGTTGGATAAAAACTTTATTAGAGTGTATGCGAGAAAGTTTCAGGGTGACCACCCCCACTGGTTTCAATTTAGGGACTTGAAACACCCAAGTTCCACAAAACTTAAGACTCGTGTTTAAGAAAGTAGAATTTATTCTCTTCATATTGAAAAATTTCAATGATTCTCTAAAACTAGTTTGTTTCATTTAAAAATATTACAGCACTTCAAGAATCGAATTCTCTATATAAATACTTCATTTGAGGCTAGAAACAACCAAGTGCAAACGATAAAATTCCTTAAAACTTAAGGCCCAATGTTTTAACTTAATAATACTTTCTCTATGTGAATACCTTATTTGAGACTAGAAACAACAAAATTCTTTAAAATTTAAGGGCACGTTTTTTAACTTAATAATACTTTATCTATAGGAATAATTCATTAGAGATTAGAAACAACAAAAACTTTTTAAGCTTAGTGTCAAATTTCTTCACGTAATAATACTTTATCTGAATGAATACTTCATTTGAGACTAGAAACAATATTCCTTAAAACTTAAGGTCCAATGTTTTAACGTTATAATATATTCTCTATATGAATACTTCATATATATCAAAATAAATAGAGTAAACACAATAAAATATATTTATTCTTTCCAGTGTTTAAGAAGTATTCTTTTCATATGGAAAAACTTCAATGACTTTCACTGAATTTACTTTGTTCCATTTAAAAATAAGAAAGTACTACAAGAATCCAATTCCCTATGCGATTCTATTTTTCTATTCTATCGCAGTCTGATATTTAGTCTTTAATTTTCAAGAGAGTTGGTTGGTCTCAGAACAATCATAGGAAAGTATTAGATTACTGAATAAAAAGAAATAAGGGATTTAACTGCTAGTGTGATCTGGTTCCGAAACACTACTTTAATTCATACAAATAAGAAGTATTTTAATTCTATTGAAGAAAATAAATTGGAAAGAAATTTAAGAATTCTCAAACAGAAATAAATTTTTTCTAGAGAAGAGTATATACAAACGCAGAAAAAAAATTTCTGAATTTTGTTCTTTGTGTCAGAGGAATTTCATTATTTTCTTTTCCTTTACCGTCGCCAAGTACAACTGCTTCCGCCAAAAAGGAATAACGCCAACACTTCCGTTCTACGACTATCGGGTTCCGTTAAGTTTCTCCGATAAGGCTGCTAGAATTTGGAAGCTTTTATCTGAATTTCTTTAACGGAAAAGAATCCCGAAAAACCATTATATTTCTAAAGTGCATGGGGGCTACTATGTGAAACAGTTAAGAAACAACCGTCGACAGAATAAAAGTATTTACAAAAATGGGTTTGAAAAGTATATAATATATTTTTTTTACATTCTCTTATATGTATTATACAGAAAATATAGTAATTGGCAAGGAATTCGAACATCAGATTTTGACCAATCTCCACGTTTTAGAACTTCCTGTGTTCAAAAAACATATTTTTGAAAAATGTCACACTGTCTGTGACAAAGATAACTCAAAAATGCTTTTAACTAGAAGATCCAAATTTGGTATATGGTCTTTACATCAAATTTGCAGATTTCTATCAAATTTTGAGTAAAACCAGTTTAGAGAAAGTCCATCTGTCCCGCTGTTCGAAAATAAGTTAACATAATTACTACAAAATGAAGAGAGCTATATAGATAAGATTCGGTACACATATTTAAAATCTATAGTGTCGACACCTGTCAAAGTTTGAGACAGAATTCACAAATGGTCAACTGTCTGTCGGTCTGTACTTTTAGAAACATGCAATTCCAAAACGCAATGACTTAAATGTATCAAATTTCTTATGGAATTTTGTGGCTACAAGTGCAGTTTCCATCAAGTTTTTGTTTCAATCGGTTGTGAAAAACGTGTCTAAAACATAAATTTGATTTTTGCATACTATAAACCTATGCCAGGAATTAATCGCCAAATAACTCGCCAAAGATGACACGACTGATTCGGTAAAAATGCTGAATTCGCGTCAAAAGTTAATAATTCTTAACTATTGCACAATGTTATGCAAGGGGTTCTCCTCTGACATGACAAGTTTATTAGAGAGTGTGCGAGAAAGTTTTGGGAAGACCTATCCCGCTGATTTCTATTTAGAAACTGGAAACAACAAATTTCTTTAAAACTGAAGGCCAATTTTTTTTTTTTTTGACATAATAATACTTTCTCTACATGATTGCTTCATATACATCAAATTAAATATTGTAAATTCAATAAAATATATCTATTCTTCCCAGTATTTAAGAAAGTAGAATTTATTATTTTCATATAGAAAAGCCTCAGTGACTTTCGCTGAAACGCTTTGTTTCATTTCAAAATATTACATCATTTCAAGAATCCAATTCCCTGTGCGATTCACTTTTTCTATTCTATCCGAGACTGATATTTCGTTTTTAATTTTTAGGAGAGTTTGTTGGTCTCAGAACAATCATGCTAAGGTATTAGATTACTGAACAAAAAATAAAATATTTAACTACTGGTGTGATCTGGCCCCAAAACAATACTTTATTGCATACAAATAAAAAGTATTTTAATCCTATTGAAGAGAATAAATTGGAAATAAAATTAAGAATCGCAGACAGGAAATAAATTTTTCGAACAAATGGTATATTCAAAACTAGAAAAAGAATTGCTGAATTTTGCCTTCTGTTTTAAAGGAATTTAGTTCTTTTCTTTTCCTTTATAGTCGCCATGTACAAATGCTTCCGCCAAAAAAGGAATAACGCTAACACTTCCATTCTACGATAAGGCTGCTAGAATTTGGAAGATTTTATCTAAATTCCTTTAACGTAAAAGAATCCCTAAAACTATTATATTTCTAAAATGCATGGGGACTACTATGTGAAACAGTTAGGAAACAAATTTCGACATCTACTTATGTTCCAGGATTACCGGAAAAAATACTTATTATGAAAACTTGACTTGAAAGAAGTATAATTTCTTTTCTTTTTTTCAGCTATGTTTCTGACAACCGAAAATGAGAGAACCTCAATTTACTCATATACTTCCATAATATGGTCTTTTTGAGTTTAGCTTCACCATATAAAGATTTTGGTTAGTTTAGTTTGGTTATATTAACGTCCCGTTTTAAAGCAACACTAGGGCTATTTTGGGATGGACCTCGTAATTTTGAACCGCTTTCAGATGACGAGGACAACATCTGAGCTGGCTCCCCCCTCTCCCCACCACACCAGTGCGAGGACGTTGGCCCAGACGTTTAACGTGCACCAGACCCACTTACACGTCGGTTCTTCGGTGGATTCGAGTCGAAACCCTCCTGTTCGAAGCCGAGACCTTACCAACAGGCCACCGCGGCCTCTCATCACATAAAGGAGAAAATCAAATATGCATTTTAGATTAATACTTTTCTCATTTGACTAAATGGTCCAAAATGGGACATTTATCATTTATTTCAGTTTTAAAATTGCGTAACGAAATTCATTCATCAGTCTCGGATCATAAAACTCACGTACAAATGAATAATCGATGCACAGAATAACTGATACACACAATACATTAAATCACCATTATGAACACATGCGCGACACTTCCATGATTCTTTATGCGATAGATTGGTTTGAACACCGCACATATCAACATATCCTTTGTAAGCACAATTATAAAAATAAGTACTTGTTTATATTTACGGATTTCGCGATAAGTTGCCAAAAAATTTAAATCATCCATAATGAATAATCGATGCACAGAATAACTGATACACACAATACATTAAATCACCATTATGAACACATGCGCGACACTTCCATGATTCTTTATGCGATAGATTGGTTTGAACACCGCACATATCAACATATCCTTTGTAAGCACAATTATAAAAATAAGTACTTGTTTATATTTACGGATTTCGCGATAAGTTGCCAAAAAATTTAAATCATCCATAATGAATAATCGATGCACAGAATAACTGATACACACAATACATTAAATCACCATTATGAACACATGCGCGACACTTCCATGATTCTTTATGCGATAGATTGGTTTGAACACCGCACATATCAACATATCCTTTGTAAGCACAATTATAAAAATAAGTACTTGTTTATATTTACGGATTTCGCGATAAGTTGACAAAAAATTTAAATCATCCATAATGAATAATCGATGCACAGAATAACTGATACACACAATACATTAAATCACCATTATGAACACATGCGCGACACTTCCATGATTCTTTATGCGATAGATTGGTTTGAACACCGCACATATTAACGTATCCTTTGTAAGCACAATTACAAAAATAAGTACTTGTTTATATTTACGGATTTCGCGATAAGTTGACAAAAAATTTAAATCATCCATAATGAATAATCGATGCACAGAATAACTGATACACACAATACATTAAATCACCATTATGAACACATGCGCGACACTTCCATGATTCTTTATGCGATAGATTGGTTTGAACACCGCACATATCAACATATCCTTTGTAAGCACAATTATAAAAATAAGTACTTGTTTATATTTACGGATTTCGCGATAAGTTGACAAAAAATTTAAATCATCCATAATGAATAATCGATGCACAGAATAACTGATACACACAATACATTAAATCACCATTATGAACACATGCGCGACACTTCCATGATTCTTTATGCGATAGATTGGTTTGAACACCACACATATCAACATATCCTTTGTAAGCACAATTATAAAAATAAGTACTTGTTTATATTTACGGATTTCGCGATAAGTTGCCAAAAAATTTAAATCATCCATAATGAATAATCGATGCACAGAATAACTGATACACACAATACATTAAATCACCATTATGAACACATGCGCGACACATCCATGATTCTTTATGCGATAGATTGGTTTGAACACCGCACATATCAACATATCCTTTGTAAGCACAATTATAAAAATAAGTACTTGTTTATATTTACGGATTTCGCGATAAGTTGCCAAAAAATTTAAATCATCTGTTACTATTAGCGATAGGCGAGGATCGAACTCGCAACCTTTGGGTTCGTAGCCGAGTAACAAGACCACTAGACAAAAGAAATTTCTCATGTCTCGTAGCTGTTATCTGGCTTATAAAGCGTCACCACATTACTCCCCCTTCAGTGCGTCGGAGGTGAGACGAACGATTTTTTTGTCCTGTTTTTTGCTGTTATTAGTGGTGATATATTGGCTGTTGCGCCTTATCCATTTTTTTTTTATTGGCTGATTATTTATCAGCTTTCTTTATTTATTGGCTGATTATTTATCAGCTGCATTTTTTTTTCTCTTATTGGCCGATTATTTATCAGCTTCATTTTTTTTTTTTTTTATTGGCTGACTATTTATCAGCTTCATTTTTTTTTTATTTATTGGCTGATTATTTATCAGCTTCATTTTTTTATTTATTTCTGGTAGAGGGCGCCACAACAGTTGTATGAAGGTTTGCGTATTTTGCGTCATCGAGTCACCAATGTTACTATTAGCGATAGGCGAGGATCGAACTCGCAACCTTTGGGTTCGTAGCCGAGTAACAAGACCACTAGACAAAAGAAATTTCTCATGTCTCGTAGCTGTTATCTGGCTTATAAAGCGTCACCACACATCCATAACTTTTTTTGACGAAATATCGGTATCTTATGTTCCAATCTATACTCTATCTGCATCTATATGTACAGTGTTTGACGGTGTTTTTTGAAAATTGACAACTCAGGATTGCAACCATCTTGACAAAATCTTGCCATTTTATGTATATAGGAACTTGGCTTTCTTGTTTCCATCCGAAAACCGCCAAATAAATACATTTTTCTGGGCTAAATCTGAAAATTACCAAGTAAACCCATCGTCTTGGCTTAAACGGGTAAGTAAACCCATTATACTGCTGATCATGGAATAATTTAAAAATCACTAAATAAACCCTAGGGCCATAAAAACAGACATGTACCCAAATAAATCCATAAAATCATCAGATAGTCGAAAGGAGAAAAAAGTTTACGTCACTGTGTTAAAAATTCAATAAGTCGAAGAATTGATTTTAACATGTTTTAGTATAATATAGTACACGTTTTAGATTGTATAACCAACATTTCAAATTGAAACCAGCGAGAGTGGTCAGGCCAAAACTTCTTCGCGTAATCTCCGAGAAAGATCTTTCCTCCTAATAAATCCCACTGGGGGGGGGGCTCTGATCTGAGATTGTTAAGTTTCCAGTATAGTAGTTCTTTCTCGCCACCCTGATGTGTACAAAAATGGGGGACATGATGTGCTTCCCACGGGAAGAGTAGTACGTTGCCAGTGAAGACTCTTAGGATTCAACGTTAGCCCTCCCCTAATGCTGTCGTGGCGGCCGATCATTCGGAATTTATTGTGCACCTCAGGGAGGATCGAAATAGTCAATGTACAAATTAATTCTAATAAAATTGCGGATCTTAGGCAAAGCAGCGAAATGAAAAGCCATCAGTCGTTCGTTCATCATTACATGGCGTCGTTGAGCATTGTTACGAAATATAGATCCTTAGTGTGAAACTAGCTTATTGAATTACTATTTTACTGAATTTATCATGCTATTTACAATGCTTGTCTCCAGGTAGATTGACTCCAAAATTTAACACAAAACTGCAGTTGTAATCACAGCGTAGCATGCCAAATTTCATGAATTTAAATCACTGCTTTTATATGCATGCAAAAATACAGATTGATTGACAAGGTTTCACAAATTTAGTCCGAAATTTGTTAAATATCAGTATTTTAAATGTAAAACCTGAATACTAATTTTAGCTCTTTGCATTTTCTAGTTATTGAGTTCATTTGTACTGGAACAACGAATCAAATTTCCTGTCAATGGAGTTCGTTCTAAATTTGATGAAAATAGACAAATTAATTCCATGTACCAAATTTCACTCATTCAGCTCAAAGTTATTATCGTGTTCTGGACAAAAAGACGGATTAACGAGTAGACAGACAGACTTAATGCCAATGTTTTTTTTTTTTTTTTTTTTTTTTTTTTTATCGAGGAGGTCTAAAATGTGGAGATTAATCAAAGTCTTCCGAATCTTTTGAAGATTACAATATTTCCTCTATATTTCCCATACAAGAAGATAAAAAACATATAAGACTCAAACTCTTTCCGAATGAATTCTTTTCTATTTTAAGAACAAAAGAAATACTTGGACATGATTGTTGAAATGAAAAATATTCTTAAGCTACTGATCTGTCTAGACAACTGCAATTATCATTACATCTGTCCTTTTCATGCTTTTGCTGTACTTAACGGCCTGGTGGGTGGACAAAGCCCAATGTGCAAGATCAGCAGACAGTTAATATCCTGTTGAGAAACTCCAAGTATCTTTTATAGAGTATTAAGTAGTTTGCTGAGTAATTTGCTTAGACAACAAAACTGTCCAAAGATTTTGCAGCTCCTGATGAATTAAGAATTCTTTGTGAGATTTAATCGGTTTATTCATTCGATTATTTGATAATAAGGATCCCTCATTAAAGTTTTCCAGTTTTGCATATGACTTTAATTTTTGTAGTTTTAGTGTCGTCAAAGTTTTCTTTGTGAAGCTTTATCTTGAAAGAATGGCAGCGTAAATTACTCATGCATAAAGGCATTGCAAAAAAATTAAATATTCTCTTCAAACAATCATTTAAAAAAATATATTGCTGTTAGATATATTATAATTTGTTAAAAATGTTAGAGTTTAGGAGAAAATCTTGGGTAATTAAATTTTTGCTTTATATTGTAGAGAACTATGCTAATAAGCCTAAAATGTGCATCTATTAACAAATTTAAAATGTGCATCATGAAATAGCTATTTATAATTCAAAAATTTTATCTTTTCTATAAATCCCACGGGGGGATCGTAATTGGGGATGAGAGGCTTCCGGCATGGTGGTTGGTTCTCGCCACTCTGGTGGGTACACAAAAACGGGGGGGGGAGTATGACTCCTCTCATCGAAGACGGGGCGTACTTATCAAAGGAAGGGTTGTACCGAAGCCGATGATGGCCCTTATAACTCAATCATAGTTCCTACCAGTATAGCTGTCCGGTCTTCAGATTTTTTGGTGTGCCTTCCACAGGTCGGAGTAGTCAGTTTTAGAATAAAAAAGATTACCTTTGGTTGCTGTTATGTCAATCCTTTCGAATCTCTTGTATTTTTTCTCATTCGATCATATTAAAAAATTCTAATTTTTTTCATGCGGGAAATTTTAGTTTCATTAACGTTCCAATTGTAAGCAAAGTGAGATTATTTGGGGACGACCCTCTTAAGTGTTAACTCCGCTCAGATAAATAGGACGGCACACCTAAATCAGTGTATTGCCTTCAAACTTCCGAGTGAAGTCAAAAGGATTCAGCTTGAATCGTTTTTAGTTTCGCATGCACATTGTATGTTTAGTACAGTCGGATTTCGAACCTAGAAAATTCTTGCCCTAATATTTAAACTTTAACGCAAGGCAACTACAGTCTTTTATCGTTCGGAAATGCAAATTAATAATATTCTGCATATGTGTAATATTCTTATTTATACTAGTCCACACATTTGTTGAGACTGAAAGAAAGAAAGAGATAATTTCTTGAAGTGAATGGACAATTGTCCTCCAGCAAATTTATCTATCTAATCCATATCTTCTCTCTGAAGAAGTGCAGAATCTACTAGATTCAGTTTACATCATGTGGAAGAGCTTGCAGGATCTACTAGATTCAGCTTGCATCGTGTGAAAGAGGTTACGGGATCTACTTTATTCAACTCCCATACTGTGAAAGAGCTTTCAAGATCTATTAAATTCAGCTTGCATAGTGTGCAATAGCTTGGGATCTACTATATTTAGCTTGCATCGTGTGAAAGAGCTTGCAGGATCTATTAAATTCAGCTTGCATCGTATTAAAGAGCTTATGGGATCTAATAGGTTCAGATTCATTGCGTGAAAGAGCTTGCGGAATCTACTATATTCAACTGTGGATTCATCTGCCTCGCAACACACACTTTTAGACTTCCTTGAAGCTCTGTATTTTGTGTGGAAATTTTTCATATAAATTCTACCGATTCAGTTATTGCTTGGAGATTGCTTTTTTTCAAATGCAACATTTCTTATTTTTAATATTTTTCTATATATATTTGTTGTTGTTTGTTTAGAGATATTATCGTCCCGTTTTAAAGCATCATTAGGGCTATTTTGGGTCGAACCTTGTAATTTTGAACCATGGTCAGATGACAAGGACACCTGACCCTGCACCCCGCCCCTCTACACACCACGCCGCACCAGCAGGAGGACCTGACGGAGTTATCGTGCAACAGGCCCCCTTACACGACGGTTCTTCGATGGAATCGAATCTCAAACCTGAAACCCTACGGCTCACGAGCAGAGACCTTACCACCAGGCCACCGCGGCCCCTTTTCTATATATATGTATGAGTGCTGATATTTTAATCACACGCAATACTGTATTGTAAAAAATCTGTAATATTGCATTCTCGCAAGGTTAGTTTCATCACTGAAAAAAGAGAATTACAGATAATCTTAATGGAAGCAGGTCAGTAACCCCTGAATTTGGCTACAAATTTGGTAACCATTTGACGACAGGGCGAAGAATATGGCTACAAAAATGAAGATTTTGGATAAAGGAAAAATATGGCACTATTAAAGAACTAAGATTTCAAGAAAGAAAAAAATTGCAGTTGGGAAACAATAAAAGCCAAAATGCTTCCACGAGAAGTAATATTCTTTTTGGAGAGTTATCTATTACAACGGTTTCTACGAGCACTATTTTTGCTGTTGCTGATTTTTAATTAAAGATTTTGTGTTTGCAAGTGTCTTGTTGTCTTTGTATATGCTTTTGTTGCACTGTTAATTATACTTTGTGTTTTTTTGTGGATTAAAATGTCGTTGTTCCTAATCGCGTTAGTTAAACTTCTTGCATTGTGCACTCAACTGTGCGAATTTGCAAAACAATGTTAGTGTGGTGAAAAAATGTTTATTAACAGGAAATGTTTATTATATGGAATACTTGCAGTTACTTATCTGAGTAGCGTAAAGTAAGATGTGAAGCATTTTCATCTGAGCGGGAAACATCTGCTCTTCGCAAATTTGAAATGCTGCCGTGGGCTTCAAAGTAGCCGATAAATATCCATAAAAGTCGATCATTTATAAAAGAATATTTGTTAGTTGCATAATTGTTCTTTATATAATTATTAATATAAAATATCTGAATACCTTGAAAGTGTTTTTTTTTAATTTTGCGATATTAAAATTCAAAATAAATATTTCAGTATGACTTTTACTCCATCGTATGCGTATTATAGAGAAAGTATAATAATCGTCAAAAACTTCAAACTCGTGTATTTGATGAAACTCCATATTTTAGACTTTCTTGAGTTCGTAAAACACATTTTTGGAAAATATTCTTCTGCCTATCTGTGAGAAAGATTACTCAAAAACGCTTTGAGCTAAACGGGTGAAATTTGGTATACACCAAACGCCAAAATTGCAGATTTCAATCAAATATTGAGTACAATCAGTTCAGAGAAAGTCCATCTGTCCGTCTGTTCAAATATAAGTTAACACAATAACTACAAAACGAAGAGAACTACATAGGTGAAATTCGGTACACGTATTTAAAATCTGTAGTGTATATACTTGTTAGAGTTTAAGACAAAACCAACAACGATCTGTACTTTCAGAACCATGTTGGCAATAATTCAAAAATACAATGACTTAAATATGTCAAATTAGGTATGGAATTTTGTGACTACAAGTGCAGTTTTGTGTCAAAATTTGGTACTTTTCCGTTTGCCGGGCTCAAGCGAAAAATCACCAAATAATGTAGAATTCCGCCAAATTTCTTACGCCAAATTTGTGTTTGGTTCACAATCCGTTAGCCGGGCGCAAGCGAAAAATCGGCAAATAATGTAGTATTCCATCACGTTTCTTACGCCAAATTCGCGTTTGGTTCACAATCCGTTAGCCGGGCAAAAAATCGTCAAATAATGTAGAATTCCGCAAAATTTCTTACGCAATCTTCGTGTTTGGTTCACAATTGGCGACATTTGTATCCGGCTAATGGAAAAGTACCCAAATTTTTAGTTCAATCAGTTGAGAAAATTTTCCAAACACAAATTTTATTTTTGTTTACTATTAACGTATGCCATGAATTAATGGTCAAATAATTGAGAAAAACGCCAAAAATCCCTAAAACGCCAAAATTGAGAAAATCGCCAAATTAAGAAAAACGTGTCTAAACTACCAATTCGATTTTCGGATGCTATTAACCACATGCCAAGGATTAATCGCAAAAAAACTCGCCCCGATGGATTCAATAACAATACTAAATTCATGCCAAAAGTATGTAGCTAATGTCATTCAAGACCTGCTCTGGCATGACAAGTTTATGATAGAGTATGCGAGAGAGTTTTGCGGAGACAACTCCCACAAAACTCTCAGACTTGTGATTTTATCTTTTAATAAGAGGCTTCATGAGTAGAGTTAGGATGAAAATATTTTGGAAAAGCTTGAAAATATCCAAATTTCTTTGACTTTAAGATGATCATTGCTATGTCCTCGATTCCTGGGATGCAGATTAAGTGGGAAGATTTAACGACTTACTTCCTGCCTGGAAGCTTTAGTTAAAAGTTTGTAAATTGGATAAATAATGTAAATTATGTAATAATGACGTAAAAATTCATCAGCTTAATAAATGCGCTGTGTCAAAATAAAAATATAACGTCCATGCAAACCCAGTGTTAGTATTTTATCAAATATTGACCCAAACTGGTCTACTGGTAATGTTCCAAAATGAGAATTCGATTCTTTTCCCTAAATCTGCACAGCTAAGAATAAAATGTGCATTATCATATAATTATGCAAGCAATTCCTCACAAGAATACCCTTGATTTCTTTTGAAGAAGATAAAGTTCATAGTCTAGTGTGGTATTTAAATTAATTTTTTATTACATGATGCGATATACTTGACGGAAACGTTATTCAAAACATTTTACAAAGTAATTCAATTCAGTTATATTAACGTCCTGTTTAAAAGGAACACTGGGGCTATTTTGGGACAAACCTCGTAATTTTCAATCGCGGTAAATGACGAGAACGACGCCTGGGATGTTACACTCTCTCTTAACTTCAGCACCACACCAGGGGGAGGTTGTTTGGCCTCAACTGATTTAGCGTGCACCAAACCCATTTGCTCAACGGTTCGTCGGTGAACCGTTTGGGTCTCGAACCTAACACCCTCAGGTTTTGAAGCCGAAACCTTACCTCCAGACCACCGCAGACCTAACTTTGCCACTAGAGAGACTAGACAATCTAGAGCTACAAAATTTCTTGTAATTTCTTGAATAGTAGGCACTCATTAAAGAATTTTTTAAAAAAAATTTGAAGATTTTTTATCAAAAATGAATTGAGGTGTTATCTTTTTCTTTTCGTTAATTTCGGAAATTCATTTTCACAAAAATCATTTTTAACTCCTGTAATGTCAAAACATCAACTTTTTAATCCTTCTAGTATTCTCTCCATGCATTTTCTAATTTTATCAAATTTTTAAAAATATTTTTAAATATATCTTTCAACAGTAACTTTTCTATTTTATATACTAAATTTATACTCAAATGTGTCGTAGCGGTATTAAATGCAATTATTGTCGTTATAAATAGGAACAAATTTATAAAATCAGCATAAAAACAAAAGAATCTAGCCAAGAAATATTGTCCTGTTGCAATGTTTTGGATTAGATGTTCGAATCGGATTTCTTTATGTTTAATTTAAAGCATTAATTTCAATTTTTTTTAAAAAAAACATGAATCTCGAAATTAATTCTACTTATAAAGACTGCCATCTAATTTT
Organism: Argiope bruennichi; assembly: GCF_947563725.1. NCBI lineage: Eukaryota > Metazoa > Arthropoda > Arachnida > Araneae > Araneidae > Argiope > Argiope bruennichi. The sequence continues at coordinate 106,516,875 of NC_079156.1, forward strand.
TGAATTTTTTCTGGTCTACATCAAAAATATATCTGATGCTAAAAAACATCTTTTGTTGATTTTAGCACAAAATTCCTTCAAAAATAAGCTAAAAATGTTAATGCTATATCTAAAGTGTCTCATAAACTAGAGATAAGCATTTAGTGAAAGCAGAAAATGAGTATAAATTACCACAATAAATATAAATTACTAAACAAATGGCGCGAATTAATGGCATAGCCTTAATGTTTAATTCAATGATATATGTCTTATTCTTTTCCAAAGAGTTTTACCATACATTATATTTAACCAAAATTTGTTTATATTATATTGATATTGATATTGATATTATATTGATATTGATATTATATTGAAATGTTTTGTTATATTGATATTTTTGCTGTTGAATAACTAAATTTATGCTTGTGGAATATAGAACTGAACACTTTGGTTTTTTTTTTTTTTTTTTTTGCATTAAATAATTCCAGACTTTTTTATATATAAAATTCTTAACATTTTCTTTTAGTATGGAATTTATCTGATATCGTTCAGCAAATTTCTTTTAGAAATCTCATAATATTTAATTTTGGAAAATTCGTGTATTTTTCTCCAACTTTTGCTAAAATTTAGATTGGTGTGGAATTTCTTGATGAAAACTTCCAAGCAATTAAAATATATAATTTATTCGATTGAATTGAACGCAGAAGAAGTTAATATGATGTTTTCGCCCTCTAAGCATTCAAATCTTTTTTAGATATTTTTACGTGATGCCAATTAAAGCTAATTTTTGAAAACGTTTTCATTGTTATCATTTAATAGAATATTTAAACATTCATAAATATAGCATTTAAAATATCAGAAATAGATTAAAATTGCTAAAGTCCAAACCCTATCTAATGCTGATCTTGAAAACTGAATTCAGAATGTAAGAACAAAGAATCTACAGGCTGATAAACTATGAGGAATAAAAGATATTTCATGTATTTTCCGCTTCACCGTTAACAAAATTTAATTAAATATTTAAAAACATCAATGATTATTTCTTTATAATGACAATCTTTATTGCACTTTTATTAATGAAAATTGCAATAAAGACTGTTATTAAAAAGTAACATATTTTATTATTAATATTTTTTTTACTTTCTATTCTTTAATATATAATTCTTTGTTGTAAGCATATTTTGAAATTATTTTTTAATTCATTTATAGGTGATATTCAAAATTAAAAATGAAATAAAAATTTGATTGAATACATCATAATCGAAAATTCAGCTCTAAGATAGAATATTAACATCGCTTAGACAGATTTTATAAGAAGTTTCGAAACTGCAGCCAATCAGGAAGTAAATGAAAAATCGTTTTCAAAATTCCATTTTTACACGAACGAAATAAGTTTCTAGTAAAATAATATTGTGTAAATTTATTGAATATTTTTAACTATACAGCATAACCAGAGCTTAGTCGTATTGACATAAATGCAAACTTATTACTAATTTCGATTTATATTTACAAGAAAAAGAGATTAGATAAATTATTGATCGCTATTTACATATTATTATATTTCACTACTAGAAATAGTTCATATTACAATTTCAAGATAACATTATTCAAGTAAATTTAATTCCACATTATACCGAGTAACAATGTTATCTGTTTTTTCTTTCGAAAATAATCGATAGATGGCAGCACGTACTAATCTAATGTGACAATTCGGAAGAGGATTTTCTCAAAATAGGAACATTCCAATGATTGAATCCTAGAGATTTTGTCACATTTTTTAATCACAGGGGGTGTACTCCTCTCGTTGAAGAAGAAAACGAGGATGGTTCTTCTGGCCGAACAGCTGGTATGTTCCACCAAAAGAGTAAGTATTGCCATCACATCAAAGAACATATGTTTCTATTATTCATAAATATTTAACAGGGTAATTTGTAGAGATGCGGGAAGATACAGTAATCGGAATGATGGAACGTATATTATGAAATGCGGAGCATACATAAATTGCTTCTTTGCCATGCCGGTTCTTTTATGGCACACCTGTTAGAGTAACGCTTCTTTTTCAGACATTCTGTCGATTTTATCCTAATTATTTTCGCTTTTCTGATCAAAATTTGTTTCTAAGAGATTTTAAAATTACTTATCACTATGTAATTGAATTTTTTTTTCAACTGTTGAATTTTAAAGCTACTTTGAGAAAAAAAAATGTGAGGCCTAATGTTGATATAATTATTTTCTGCAAATCAACGACAAAAAGATGGCTTCACGTTATTCTTATAAGGTAAATATTTAGTTTTTTAATAAATATAATAAATTTTAATAAATATAATAACTAAAACAATTTTAATAAATTTATTTTTGTGATAGTTATTGTACGAATTAATATGAATGCTAATTGTTATTGAAATAAATTTCCTTTTAAAATATATACACGAATGATTTTACTTTTAAAATATATACTCAAACAAGTTTTAGCTTTAAAATACGCATACGAATGAATTTTACTTTAAAATTATCTAAACAATATGCCTTTTAGGCTTCTGTTCATTTTTCTGAGAATTATTTTATTTTGTAAGCCTTGAATTTCTTATTATTTTTCTGTATAAAAAGTTGACAATGATTTTTTTTTGTACAAGCACTAGATTTAAAAACGATTTTTGAAATAAAAAACATTTAAAAATGATTAGTTCTTTTAGTTACATTTTCTTTTGATTCTCTTTCAAGTAATAATATTAAAGATTTTTCTCATTGCGAACGGTTTTGATTTTTAAAATTTTATATTGGTAAAATAATGGAATCATTTGCTAATTAACTCGTATTGAAATTCTTTAAAATCAAAGAAATTATTCAACAGAAATTGTATTTAAAAAAAATTGTGTAAAGAAATTCGCATAAGGGGGTTTTAGATGCTGATAAATAAAATAAAAGTTTAAGGTTGCATCTGCATATGAGTTTCGGAGTACTAACTTTTTTATATTTATAATTACCTTGGTTAAAACAAGTTAATATGTACCATTAATGGAGTTGAAATTACGTACACACCGTCAGAGACGATCGATTGATGTGGTAAAACTCGTTTTCGACACAGAAAGCTGTATTTCTGATACGAATGTCACGAAGAGTATGTGATGATTTTTTTTTTTTTTTGATATTTCGATAAGTTTTAAAATATTATTGTATATTTAAAAAATATCATCTCTTCTTTTAATTCCTATAAATTCTTCCTTAATTAATAGTAAGAATGTCTCAATTTTAGTAATGAATTTTAAAAAATATGCCAGTAAAAATGTAACTGATCCCTTTAAAGTTTTTTTGAATAATGTACTGCAACTTTCGAATCAAATAAGCTATCAGCATCACAGTCATATGAAGTCAAATATGAAGTAAGAACAACTCAAAAAGATAATGAAAATCATTCATAATTCTGACGTCTTCAAAAATTTGAAACTTAAACTTTTAAATATAATAAATAATAAATATAATATATTATGTGTTAGAAATCAATAGTTGAAACTGCAAAAAGCAAATATTTTAATTGATTAAAAGTTTTTATTCAAAATAAATACATTTTTTTTTTCTATTTGGAAGCAATTAATTTATATAATTTTCATAATTTATGAATATAATTTTCATTTTCATTTGTACCTGAAATTATACCATTTTTCTTTTTTATTAATGATAATTTCTCTTAGTATAGATTTTTTTCGTAAAATACTCTAGTTCCTTTTGTTCAAATAGATCTATAAATATAGCATTCAAATATATTTTATATTTCTTCAATGCTCTTCATAGAATTGTAATTTCATCTCATGAAAAGCAAAGCATGGTCCTTAAAATTCAAATTATTTGTGTTCTGTTGACCTCAAATTAATCTTCGGTTCCAAATCAACAATACGTAAAATACAGCAGTAAAAAATAATAATGCACTATTAAAATTTTTTATAAATATAGCATTAAAAGCTTTAATAATGCAGATAATACTATTATAAAGAACATAAATAATGTAAATAATACTATTATAAAGAACATAAATAATGCAGATAATACTATTATAAAGAACATAAATTTCATCGGTTTGTAACATAAACAGTATGACTGCGGTATCCTCTCAGTACAGTCTCCTCTGTAAAATGCAGCCAATTCTAAATTGATATTTTTTTAACCAATTCATTGCTCGAGACATTAGTTATAGTAAATTTTCAGATCATTTAGATATTACTTCATGTTCATGATTCCGTCAAATTTCCAAACATTAAAATCGTGTTATTTTGACTATCTTTCATCTCTTCTGTTCATTGTGTACGTAAACTTTTTAATTGGAGACCAGTTTTATGATATCATACCACTATTAAAAACGTAAATATCCGGTTCATTTATCTGCTAAATTTCGCAATATTATAATTTCACTTTTTTATGCTTCTTGTACACTTTTTATATGATTTTAATACACAAATATTAAACAGAACTCATTTTGTTTAATTTTCAACAATAGAAGAAAATCATACAAGCGATTGAAAATTTGATGAAACAATGTCAGCTATATGAATTTTAAGCAAAAATGTAATCCATTGTAGGAAATTAGGTAAATAAAAAAGTCTCAAAATTGCCAAAATTCAAGAAAATTAGGCTTGGTTATTAAATAAATATCATTAAAAAAAGGTTTTGTAACATTTTACGTTTTGAAAAAGTGTAAAATTTATTTTTGTACAGTAATATTTATGGAACTTATTTTTGGGAAGTATTAAAAATCAGCTTAATTTTTAATTAATCAAAATTTTAATTTAAATTTCAAAAAAAATCGCTCAGAGATTTACATTTCCAGCCTCCAAGTTAAATATGTCAGATGTGTAGCTATATAACAAATTATCTATCCTGTAGAGCATCAACACATAACCCAAACGTTCGAATTTATTATTAGATGAGATAGAAACTATTTTTTATTTCTTGTTCTTCAGTTCACCAACTATTATATGATTACTTATTAATAAATATATTATTATTTCAAACAAAAGACAATCTCATGAATATAGCACGCATTGAATTGGCTTCTGCACATTCGCAATATGAAATGATTTGAATTTCCTATTTAGACAGTCAAATAAGCAATATAATCCAAATGGTAAGCATTTGAATATTCAATATAGCTGTTTCAATAGCTCAAGACTGAAAAAAAATATGTAGATCTTTTAATGTTTCTATGCCGATTAAATATGTCGATGTTTTATTATCTCTAGACTAAAAAAATGTATCTTATGCTTTTTGTTATATTTTAGTTCTCATTCTTTTGATACAGAATATATTTTTTTCTGATAGGTAATCATCATTATTATTCTTTTTTTTTCTGTTCTGTTCCAATATATTCTAAAATAAAAGCCATTACCAAGACAATATATAGTAAAATATAAAGATGCTTGGTTTGTAAATATTATTAAGAATATAAATAAAGACTTACTCTCGAAAAAATAGTAGCAAAAATTACACGAAACTAGTATCAGTGATTCCTCTGATTGTATTTCCATAACCCATCAAATTGCATGATATTAAATGATGTTCCCAATATTATATATTATTCTTGAATATTGAATAATATAATATAATAAAGCACAATATAGGGCAATATTCTGTGTTGAGATGAGATGTCGAAAACTTATAAGTTTAGGAGTTACATAGTGAATAAATCCACAGATAAATGTATTTATGGTTTATTATGTTTCTCCGGCAAAAAATATATAAGGTAATCAGAACATAGCTGTTGAAGTATTTTAACTGTTACTTTGACAGAGAGCTATAAACATTATCCTTTTTCCTTTCTAGAGCAATGGATTCTACTTCGGGACTTCAAAAAATAAAATTAATTGATATTTTTTTAATTTATTAAAAATCAAATATCATTTTTAAGTTATCCTACCTTATGTAGTAAAACACAACAGTTAACAAAAGCAGTAAAACAAAGCATCAATATTTTCTGTCCATAATCAATATTTCTCTAAATAATCAATATTTTCTAAAATAATTAATAATAACAATATTTAATAATAAGTAAAAAAATTAATAACAATATTTTCTGCAAGTAAAAAATCACGTGTCCTTTTTATTAGCTGCCCTGTATTAAGAGAACAAAAACAAAACAGGAAAAGTAATCAATATTTTCTGTAAATTAGAACTTACGTTTCGTTTTATCTCTTATCAAATATCATGAGATTTATGCACGTAAGGAAATGAGAAGCTGTCAAATACAATCTCATTGATCGGTTTCTCTAGAGTAAACAAAGTAATGAAACCAAATAGTAAAACTACATATATTTTTTTCGCAAATATGGAGTGACACGTGATTTTATTGGCTGTCCTGTCTCATAAAGACAGGAAAGGTAATAAAAACTTTTTTTGTCGATAAGATGTCGTACAACTCTTTAGCAACTGTCTTATCTCATGATGTTGTAGTAATGTTAAAAGCATGTTTTTAATAATATAAATACAACTGCAAGAATTCGAATGTCAAACGTTATTTACTGGAAATAAGCGTAAGAGATTTTTTTTTTTTTTGAATAATGAATAAAAATGTTAAGATTGATCTTGATTTTGACAAAATATTTTATGAACCCAAATCACTGCTCAAAAATAGATTTAAAAAAGCAATGGATAATCAGAAACATTTGTACGTAAATAATTCAAACAAAAAAAATCGTTTGACCAGTTTTTCTTGAAATGTTGCATTAGAAGTTTGAATTAGAAGTTTTAGAATTTAGAAGTTTTAGAAATGTTTGCATTTTGAATAAAGTAAATTTAATTATATAAAAGAGAATTTCTAAATAAAGGTATTTTATATTTTTAATAAAAATCCTTTTTTTAAAAACAACACTTTTTAATTCAGAATAAATAATATTATATTCAACTATTTAAAAATAATAAAAAAACACCAAATACAAACATATGTCAGAACTCAATTAGAATTCCAAGTTATTCTAAAAATATCGTCTGATTTTAATAGCATTGCCATTTGAAAAAGAAAAGGCTTGATCTTGAATTATAAAAATTAAATGTTATAACTCTTAAATAATTTGGATTTATAAAAATAAGGCATAATACATTGCATCGGTAATTAAATTTCAAAAATTCATAAACACTAAAAATAAAAATATTTTATCTCAGTAAATTATGTCAGAAATAAACTCTAGTTAATATCCTATCTATTTGTAAAATTAAATAAGATTCATGAATGATACGAAATGGAAATTCTGTCAAACACAATCATATCTGATTTTATTATTAATGTATTCATTTGGAAATAATCTCATTTTTAAAACAAGAAAATTACTTTAACGAAACTGAAAAATACTAAATATGTCTTTTCATTTTTAAATTTTGCTGCCGGAAACAGTCTTTCATTTAGATTTAACAGAACATAAATTCTTATTCCTTTAGAATTGATTATTTCTTCGAACTTACACGCAAACGTCCACTCAATTCTATCCAAAAAACCAAACGAACTTCTTGTGAAGAGTTGTGATGTATGCCTTCTGCTTGGAAGCATCGGAAATCGACGTTGTTTTTATTGAAAGAATGAAAGGGAAATAACTTATTTGCGCTCGAACGGGATTGCCATTATTTGTGCCTCTTTGATTCTAAGTGTTCTTTTTATTATGTGGCACCATTAAGACAGGAGCATTAATGAAAGGAATGAAAGCAATTTATTTTTCTTTAATTATTTTGCTTTTGAGAAAAATGAGTTCTAGAAATCTTAATTTGAAGTGACAGAATGAATTTCACTTTTTCAAGGTCCATCGGTTTAAGCGATTCAGGAAGCATTTGTTTCAAAGCTACTTCAAGAAATAAATAAGTTTTAAATTTTGAAAGCTATTTTTAAATTTTAAATATTCCCATTCAAGCGTGAAGCGGTCCATTCCTTAAATTTGTGCTTGAAATTATTGAATCCTTTAAAAAGAAACTAAAATTTAGAATAAGCAGCGGAATTAATATTTTTTTTTCTTTCTTGAATACAAAAAATATAAAAGGAAAATTCTGTAAGCTTCAAAAATTTGATATTAGGATTTTGATTTATCGCAACATTTGAGACCTTACCAAAAGAACAGTTTTTGAATAACGTTTGTCTGTTCTGTGGAACGGTAGTTGAAAAATCTTTGCAAATCTTTGATAAAATCCATTTTTTTATTTTAACAAATTTACTATACAACGGCTGTTGCATTAGATTTTTATGATTCTTTTTCTATTAAACTGCATAGTATTAGTATGTTTAGTTATGGATTCGGCTTTCACAAAATGGGCTTTCGACTTTTTACATCTTATTCGTGAAAAAATTATATTTGGAAAAGTATTTACATTTTTAAGTACTATCCCCCTTTGGCAGCTCTTTTGCTCTCAAATATTTCTTCTTATGTTATTAAACGATTGATATGAAATGCATTTTTTTTTAATTTCTATTTATTTGATACGATTTAGAAATAGAACTTTAACTGAATCATTCTGCAAAAAATTAGTGTGGGTTCAAATTAAAATATGTATATATTATATATATTTATATGTATATATTATATATATTTATATGTATATATTATATATATTTATATGTATATATTATATATATTTATATGTATATATTATATATATTTGTATATATTATGAAATATAAGAGGAAGCGAAAATCCTGTTTCGGAATTAATAAGCAAAAAAGTAAATTTTTAATCTTAATTTTAACATTAGCAAAAGCATGCGATTGAATATTTTGATGTATGAGTAACATTAAATTCACGACATTAAAAAAGCAACTGAAGTGAGCAATACTGTTTTAAAAAAAAATTTCAAACAAAACTTAGCATTAAAGGCATTGTAAATTAAACTTGAAGTTTTTATTAAAAGTAAAGAAAAAAACTGTGTAGAAATAAAATCGATATAATAGAAAAAAAAAATTTTTTTGAGTTTTAAGTTAAGGTATCTGAACACGTTAAAAAAGTCAATTTTCGCCAAAAATAACATTTTTTAAATTCTTTTATTGGATATACTAGTCTTTGAGCTATCCAAAACAGGTTTACTTTTATCTCTACGTTAATTAGAAGTCAAGATATTAATATTTTCGTAATGATCGGTAAACCGGAAGTGGACATTTAAATAACCGGAAGTACCGATTTAAAGGGCCAAAAACATGTTAAAAATTTCGATAAACACAAATTTACTTTTGAATACGGAACAGTTTTTGCTCTTAAAAATGAAAAATGCAAATGAGAGTTTTAACGGTGTTTTGTGGAAATTTGTGCCTAAAGATGTCTTTGTTGAGCTCCGAACCTTCAGATAAGGGGCATTTATGTCTGTAATACATTTTAACGAAGGTTTTATAGGATTACTGAATGTTCTTAAAGTTATTGGAGTGTATTAAAGTTATTGGAGTGCAAATGCACTTAATAATTTGCTGAGCTTGAGAAAAACAGAATATACGAATCTAGGCAGCATTCACTGCCAAACACAAAAATTGCCAGAAAAAAATGATTAAAAAAGGAAAATTACTAAATGCTGAGGCGGAAGAAGGTATAACCTATAAATGTGGTGAATTTTAAGTATGTACACACATAATTTATTATTAAAAACATGTTAGTGTATACTTTAAATGCATTTTTCTCTAAATCAATTTTTTTTTCTAATTTTTTGCTCATTTCAAATCAAATAACTGAAAATATAATTATCATATTACTATGCAATTTGGTGTACTTTGTCTTTATACTATTTTCTAGGGAATGAACTAAAAGAATTTATATTGAGGAAATACTTTTTAATTTACAGCCTATTGTTTGAACAATAACGTCATAAATTTACTAAAAATTTCATGAGAAATTCTTCGACTGGTTCTAAAATTTTTATTTATTATTATAACCATACGATTGTAGTTCATTCCCTAGAGAAAACTATGCACTTTACTTTGGTAAAAGTTTTGGTCGGATGAGAGTAATAGTTTTTGGTGTAGTTAATTTGAAGTTTTTAAAGAATTTGCTTAAATTTATGCTATTAAATGCCAATTTTAAAAAGTGTTAATGTCTAATATAAAGTTCAAATATTGACATCCTATTACTAATTTTGAATAGTCTTAAACCCAAAAATATGGTTAAAGTATTTCTACACGATGTTTTTCTAAAATAGAAGTTGAAATGATACCATCTCATTTCAACTTCACCCTTTATGTTCTATTTTTACTGCAGAAATTACCGCCATCCTTCATGCATTATCTCACATTTCAAATAGTCCACCTGATAACTATATCATTTATTCAGACTCAAAAAGTGTCTTAGAATCGTTGACATCACTCCACCGTTTCTCTCATCCATTGACTTTTAACATACTTGAACTACATGATAATCTCACTTGCAAGGGGTTCAAAGTTCTTTTCTGATGGGTTCCTTCTGACGTTGGTATACGGGGAAATGAATTAGCAGACAATCTAGCGAAATCTGCTACCAGTATATTAAAATCTCCTATTCCATTAAAAGATATAAAAAACCACGTTAAATCCAGTTTGCATTTCAAATGGCAAATCCAATGGGATCTTACAGAGGCAAATAAACTTAAAACAATAAAACATCTAATCGATTGTTGGCCTTGTTAGCCTAGTAGAAAAATTGATACCATTCTTACCAGATTAAGAATTGGCCATACACGGCTCACACATAAACATTTGCTGTTGGGGGAACCCGCACCCCGATGTACAGCATGTCAGTGTCCTATGACGGTTCTTCACATTTTAATAGAATGTCCACAATTTAACAATGAACGAATTCGCTACTTTCACTCTCCTCAAATTAAATTAAAAAATATTCTTCATAAAGTACCCCATCCCCACCTTTTTACCTTTTTAAAAATGATTGGCTTTTACTTTTCGATTTGATTCTTAAATAACTCTTAGATTCTGTTTTACCATGCTCTTACGTTTTGTAGATTTTACAGGTTGACAAGCTCAGGAAAATGATGCAATTTAGAAAGAAATTTTTAAACCTTTAAAATAGGATTAATCTTACCGTATGTTTGGCGCAGTTTAATCAAAAATGGTTCTTGCGCCAATAAACTCCATCAACCAACCAACCATCTAAAATAGTGCTCTGAACGTGTTCGGACACCTTAAAGCAAAAGCCATTTTGGGGAAATTAACAGTTTTGGAAATCATCTATTTCCATTACGTAAGTCATAAAGAGTATCCATAGTGACGGTTAAGCCTATTTCCACTCTCGATTATTAAACTTTCCGATTAAAGTTTATTTCTTAATTTCTTTTACATATTCTGACTGAATGAAGTGTTTTACATGGCGAGCTCCATTAAGTGCAGCTGTAAAGACACAGAAAAAAGCAGTCTGTTGAAGCTTTCATACCTCGACATGTTTACATTTCATTGCTGCGATTCCGTAATAAGTAGTAAGAACGATTTCTGCACCACTTACGTTAGCGTTTTATATATATATAGATTTTGTTTCAAACTTAATAAAAAGAACTCGCCATTTGTACTGTTTATAATATAATTTTATGAATTTGTAAACTTTATTTAGAAACGACAGCGAGATAGTAACTCAGATAATAAAATAACTAATACTTTTCAACATGATAACGTATTTTTATGTTATGATGTTTCTTTTTTATTATGTAGAGATACAATTAACATTTCATTTCAGTTTCATTATATTAAGATATATTTAGAAGATATTCGAGAGTTGTTTCAATGCTGGTCTCAATATTTTGAGCATTAATCAAATATCAAATACGACAATCCACTTGATAGGATAATCCAAGATACTTCAGAAGAGTGTTTGAAATACGACAGTCTAAATTGAAATAAAATACAATGGACCTTTGGTAGGTCTCTTATCCCATTGCAAAGACTTTAGAATCATGACATTACTACTATATCTTTAGTTCCTTTAATATATGAATTTCTAAATATTACATTAAATTGATAATCCACACAGAAATATAAAAAAAATATAAAAAGAAAGGATAAATGAGGCAGGGAAAAAGTTTCATCTGAACAAAATAGATATATATAATTCAAAGAAAGCTTATACTTTTCGAATTTCATGGATTTAAAGTTACTTTTTACTAAAAGTTTTTTTAATAAATTTTGATTTAAAATTTCATTTAGAAGTGTATTAATAGATTCAAAATATTACTGAAACAACACTTTTTTTTTCTTAATCATATATTTTTATGACCCAATTTTGTTAATTCAATTTTTTTTCTACACTTTTCTTAGCTTTTCTTTCAACGAATTTCAAGCTTGATTTATACTTCTTTAAAAAGTAAATTATCAAATGATAAATCAGTTTTCTTAAGTTTACTGTTTGTGAAAACTAGAAAAACAGAAAATTAGAAAACAGATCTATTTTTCAATTAGACGAACTTACTTTTTATATATCGGAGCTATCGTTTTCAAAATGGTCATCAGAAATATCGTTTTCAAAAACTTTTTTTATGTGTGTCTTTTCTATGAGTTTTTATATTGCCTTGTCTTTAGACAAATAAAAGAATTTAATCATCTAGGTTTATTGTTTTGAAATTCTGTTGGCGTTTTCGACTCTGAATATATATGCCTTCATTTAATTGCTTGATATAGCAGTGGTTTTGATAAGCATTACAATAACAATATCCACAGTGATAATAAGAAACAAGTGAAAATTGATTGATTTCTATTAGAGATAAAACATCCAAATAGAGATTACTCAAGTACAATAGGAAAGAGTTCACAAACTTTTTTGTACAAGAATGTGATAATATTTTTCGAAACTTGACGCTACCAAACAAAACTATCCTTTGTGAAATAATTATGCGCATAGAAAATTAATAATTCCTTAAGCATATAAATATTTGTACTATAAAAAGTTCATCGAAATGATGCCACAATCTAAGACAATTGCTCCAACTTTGGAATCCAGAACGCAATTGCATAGAGGGAAAGGAATAACGTCGTATTGCTTATAAGTATGACGTCATAAATTAAGGGAAAGCTATCTACTATCGAATGTCATGCACAGTGAAATTTGTTCAGTTAATTTGGCATCACATAATTTGATTTCGTAACGCAAAAAGACATATAACATTCTTTATTATTGATTTCGAAGAGACATTATTTATATTGTTTTCAGAGAAAAGATCAAAAGCATAATTTTGATTTCACATTTATGTCCCAAAGCAGCACCAATATCTCAATTTTAAAATAAAAAAGAATTAGAAAATTCCGAATCAGTTACCCGATTTTTAATTATAAATGAAAAGGTGGAATTATATAATCAATTTTTCAATCATTTTTTGATGTGCGAAAGTTTTAAAATTTTTTACACCTATGTATTCTAAATAACAATACACTGTTTAAATATTTTCAGAGATTAATTATAGTTTATCGATTGTTTTAATTAAATTTTTGTTAGCTACTTGTGGCTCCATCTGGCAAGGAGTTTAAGAAAAAAAAAGGGATTTTAAGTTTCCTTAATACTTTAAAGCACATAGTAATGAAAGACTTAAGAGCAAAACAATAATCAAAATAACAGATTTTTTTACTATCTGAAATGTTAATAAAAGTATATTTTTAAAATCTGTGTTTATTACGCTCATTTGAAGATTACAAATTTTACTTTCGTTTTTATGTAAAGGGAGAACTAAAAACGAATTATAAAAAGGATAATTTTGTAACATAAATGTTAAAACAGTGATTTTTAAAATTTTTAATCAGAATATTCACTAAATATGATTCTCCAGCCAAAGCAAGAACACGTGGTTCGTTTTCATTAGTTTATCGGTGAAAAAATAATTTATAAATGTTGCTTTGAGATGAATAAGTTGATCTTTTATTAATTTGTTATTTAGTTATTTTGTTTATTAAATCTTAAAAAGCTGCTTTAATTTTTTGCTTATCTGAATATTTATGTATATTTTTAAATCAGCAAGAAATATCCGAAATTATTCGATGAAGCAAGTTGTAATATTTCAACTTGCTAGATCCATCTTTATTTGTTTTGATTCAATCTGTTAGAAGTTTTAACTTTAGATACTAACATACACCCACAAAGATCAGATTTTACCTTAAAAACTCAGCTTCGAAAATGCAATAGAGACCCTCATTTCAAAACCAGACTTCCGTTTTATTTGACGCAACTGAAAAAGAAACAATAGAAAAAGAATATGACAACAAGATTAATAAGATATGAAAACAAGAACAGAAAGAATTGAGGCAGAAAATGTGTAAGAAAAATATCGAAAAGAGAAAATAAAATTGAAAGGGAAGACGAAGATGTATAAGAAATTCGGAACTCACACTGTGTTTTTGAAAAACCAGTAAGAGTGGTCTTTCTCAAACTTTCTCGTATATTATTTAACAAAGATGTTATACCAGTGAACTATTGTATGGCACTGACATACAATAGTTATGAAATATTATCCTTTGGCGGGAATTTAGCATTTTCACTGAAACTGTCGTGTGATACTTGGCGAGTTGTTTGGCGATTAATCCCTGGCATGCGGTCAAAAGTACCTAAAAAATCGAATTTGGGTTTTAGAAGCGGTCTTCCCAACCGACTGAAACAAAAATTTGGCATAAAACTGCATTTATATTAACAAAATCACATATCAAATTTACATTTAAATCAACACTTTTTTGAATTATTGTGTTTACGTATTTCTGAAAGTATAGACAGATAGACAGTCGACCCCTTTTTAGATTTCGCTCTAAATTTGGTAACGTCCATACTAAAGATATTAAATCTGCTTACGGAGTTTTATTTATCCAGCACTCTTCGTTTTGTAGCTAACTTATTTTCAAACAGCTAGACAGACAGACTTCCTCTGAACGGAGTTTCGACAAAATTGATAGAAATTTACAAATTTGGTTTGCCTGAATACCAAATTTTATCAGTCGAACTCAAATCGTTTTTAGTTACCTTCGTCGCAAACAAACAGACAGACAGACATTTTCCAGAAATATGATTTCCGAACTCAGGTTGAACGCGGAGTTTCTTCAAAGTATCGAGTTTTTTTTAATGATTGCTATACTTTTTCTGTACTTCGTATACGGAGAAATAAAACAGAATGGTGTTGTTTAGTTTGCAAAGAGGCATAGAGCATCTCTGATGATGTATTATGTAATAGTACACAGTAATTCAAAATTAATATAGCGATTATAAACGGCTATAACTATTTAATGAGAAATAATTTATCGATAAGATTAACACAGAATGCTGACAGAACTACAAAATTTCTTTACGTAAGGCGCAGGTGCAGTAAAGCGGAAGCTTATGCATGCGCGAGTTGAAACTTCACAAAGACAAGAAACCTGCTCATTGCGGGCGTTTCATTAATGAGAATGGCGAATCTTGTGATGAAAGCATTCCGCTTGTTAGAATTTAACAATTGTCATTCTGTTATCACAGTGCAGAGAATATTTCGTCAGCATTACAAGCAAGAACCTCCGGACTTGGCACCCTGCAATTTTTATCTATGCGGTTATATGAAAGACAGGGTGCATGTGCTTCCCATGCCCAAAACAATTAAAGTACGCATTTGCAATGCGCTTGCGTCGGTCACTGCAGACACGCTTCAGAATGTCTGGCGTGAAATGGACTACCTCCTTGATATTGTTCATGTGACCAAGAGAAGTCAAAGAACATCTATGACGTATGTATACAAAATTTTGAAGTTCCGTCTACATTATGTGTTAATCTTATCGATAAATTCTTTTTCATTAAATAGTCATAGCCGTTTGTAATCGCTAGATTCATTTTGAATTTCCCTGTATATTACTTTATCATCCTATTTTGAAGCAAAATTAGGATGATTTTTAAACCCCGTAATTTTTAAGACAGGTCAGAAGACAAGGGTAGCGCATGAATTGGCACCCCTCTAAAATTTTCCATGCCATACCAGTAGGAGAACATTTGGCCCCGGCAAAAGTTCCTAAAAAAACTCACTTGTATAACGGTTTTTTAGTGAATTGGGTTTCGAACACAGAACACTCCGACTTGAAAGACAAAAATTACAAACAATCCACCAAGGAATTCCTACAACAGACAGTGGGTTTAATGCTTAATTTGCAAAATGTGGGTACGAAATGTGTGTGTTATCTATCATTTATTTGCATTGACAACTCTTGTGCAAACTGAATATTTTCTAAATTGATTAAATAATTTTATATTCATTTTATTGTAAATCACTTGACATCATTTACTATCTCAATGCCAAGTGATAAAAATTACCAAATATCTTACATAATTTAATAAATAAAAAATGGTAAATAGAAAAAAATTTCAAATGCTGTTTTAGATAGATTCCTATAGGAAGACTGTTGTCTTGTGAACAGGATGACTAGAATAAATTTGTTTGACTTTTAAATCACTTGGAATATGTTGTTAGAAATGTAAAAATCTCGGCCGAGTGCATAAATGGCCCATTTAGCTCAAATAGTGTGCAAATAAATCTTAATGGTGGAAGGGTTTGAAATTTTCATTTCGCTATAACTTTCTTAATATTGAAGGTAAAGAAATAAGTTCACTTAGAAAAATTAGTGCCTCATTAAGACAAGCAACTGTTGTATTTAAAGTTTTCAATAACTGCAATATCTTAGAAGTTAGGGGTTGAAAAGTAGTTTTCACTCCCAAATTTTGATTGTTTCTAAAGTCAACAATTTATGTTACAAGATAGTAAGTCAGATGTAAGGAAATCTACTTTTGCCTTCCAGCTTGCCGTGAAGAATTTTTTTTATTATTATTTTTCCCTTTTTTTCTACATTTGTTATAGCTTGCACTATGTTCAGGACAAATTGTACAACTAGCAAGTTTTGAAAAAAATATTTCTAGAGTTAAAATCAACGAGACTGCTGAATATTCTTAAGTATTTTATGATTGAATACTTAAGCTACAAAAATTATATTCCAATCAAAGAATCACAAATAGATTTAAAATATAAATATATTTCCAAAAATTGTTACAACTAGATCGTTTATGTCATAAATTTATATTTCTTCATATTTCAATGCCATATCAAAGAATTTTATTCACATTTCTTCTGATTTCTACATAAATAGCGAATGCACTCTTTTAGAAGAGTTCTTCCACCAGAGAACATCTTAAATCGACCTTACTTTTATCGAAACATTGAAAGGAAAATAACTTATTTGCACTCGAGCGATATTGTCCATTATTTCTGTCTCTTCGAATGGAATTGCTTCTTTCATAAGATGGCGCCATTAAGACAGGAACATTAATGGAACAACAAAAGCTATTTATTGCGCTCTATTTCATTTGTTTATCCCCAAAATAGATGCCGGAATTATTCAACTTGCCGTGACAAAGAAGATGTCACTTTTAAAGGTCTTGTAAATGTTTCATTCAAATCCACTTCAAGCAAATAAATGAATGGCAGGACTTAAAAATTTTCGATACATTTCAAAAAGATACATGGATTTCAATTTTTCCTTCAAGTAAATTCGTAATATGAAAAGGAATTGGAGCATTCAATGAGTAAATTATTTGAATGGTAGTTTTAAAGTTTCTATTTGTGACAAAGTAATACTATTCTAGGACAGAAGTACATTTTAGGAAAATCGGGGGATTTAGTCAATAAGCTTTTTGATAGATGCTGGAATTTTTTCTAAACATTGCTTTTTAATTTTATTATTTTATCGTATACAAAGAGGAAATGTTGTGATCGTCAAAAAACTCGAATTAATTCATTTCTGATCTCGCTGCGTCCGAGAAACACAGTTTCATAGTCTTCGTTAAAATCGTTTATGAAAATTAAATTATTTTTGTTTTCAACAACTTCCTTCCGTAATCTCTAAATAACGCTTTCTAAAATATTAGATATATTAAGGAAATATTTGACATCCGCGACATTTTATTCTTTTAAAACTTAATACAAAAACCTACACATCATTTCGGCAAACTTTAATGCAAAAACATACTATTTCACGCAAAATACGCACACTTAATATTGGTATCAACTGCATGTTTTACTTGAACAGCCAAATGTGTGGTCTTCCCAAAATTTTCTCCATACGCTCTAATGAAAGTGTCATAAATTTGAGTCATTACATTTTTACTTTCTCGTATATTTAGTATAGAGAAAATATAATAGTCGCCAAAAAATTCGAACTAGAGATTTTGACGAATTTCCACGTTTTAGACATTCATGAGTTAGCCAAACACATTTCTGAAAAATATCCGTACATGTGTCTGTCTGTCTGTGACAAAGATAACTCAAAAATGATTTGAGCTAGATGGTTAAAATTTGGTATTCGATCTTAAATACCAAAATTGCAGATTTCTATCAAATTTTGAGTAAAATTATTCAGACAAAGTCCGTCTGTCCGGTTGTTGTACAAATTAACAAGCAGATTTAGCATCTATTGTGTAAACACCTGTCAAATTTCGTAACGAATGCAACAACCGATTGACTGTCTATCGGTTTATACTTTCAATAATAAGTGAACGCAATGACTTAATTATACCAAATTTGATTTGAGAATTTGTGACAACAAATGTAATTTTGTACAGACATAACATAATTCTATTCTAAGATACATAATTCTAATTTTTTTTCTGGATTCGGCGAGATGTGAAATGTGGATATCCGTCAGTATCTCGAGTTTAATAATTTTTTTCATACTTTTTCTGTATTTCATGTACGAGAAAATAAAAATCTTCCACTTTCTCGTATATGAAGTTTACAAAAAGAAAGACTGAATGCAAATAGTCAAAAAATTCAGTCTGGATGTTTGAATGAAACTCCAAATTTTAGACCTCCACTCAAATAAAAAAAAATCTCGAAATGGATGGGGTTATATGAGTCTGTCACCTATGAACATAATAATTCAAAATCAGAAATTATTAAGCAGAGGAAATATGATATGTGGTCTTTACATAATAATTGACGAAAGCTATCAAATTTTATACGAAATCCATGAACAGAAAATCTGCTTTCCTGCGTGTACTTTTGTCACAAAGTGTATGAATGCAATACTTTCAGTCTGTTAGAAATTTTATAAATTAAATTTTTCATATAGTTTTAATATTACAATTGTAAACTTCATATCAACTTCTGGACCAAAATCGTCGATGGATTCATTGTTTGTCAATCCATCCATTCGGAAGTATGGGAACATGATATCTGGATTTTGGTTTGGTTTGGTTTTATGGCGCAAGAGCCATCTTTGGCCATACTGCGCCACATGATATCTGGAATTCCTGTAAATCCGTAGATGGATTAATTGTTTGTCAGTCTGTTTGTATATGAGTGTACGTGTACGTGATATCTCAAATTCTTGCACATCAATGGTGGAGATATCTGATGTGTTCACCGAAATTATGTATCTCTATATAATATTTGATTAAATCTATAAAAGGATAGAATATGTATTTGGCTTTATAAATATAATAACTCAAAAGCTTAGCAAATTATATCAATCTTATTTTGCATATCGTCTTCAAAGCAAAATTATAAATCTTTAGTAAATTTAAATGCTATCAATCATTGAAAATTTCAAATTCAATTCTGCACCAAACTACACAGCTAAATACGAAATAAAGTATAAAATTATTGCTTGGGTGTTCTAAAAAGGATGACTTACATTAGATCTTCGTGATAATATTTATAGGCTCTATGTTATATGTAAAACTGTGTCATACAATATCCTGATAAGACATGCATAATGAAAAACATCATTCAAAAGGCTATGCAGAGTAGGTCACTGGACTTAGAACTGCTGAACTCAGCGTGAAATTACATTTTGGATAAAATATAATTACTAAGACTAGGTGTTGCAAACTTTTAATTGAGTTTCAATATTATAAATATTTAAAATTTTACCGTCTTTCCTGAATAGCTATGGATCATATAATAATGCGAAAAAATTTTTTATACTATTTGAAAATTAAATAAATATTTCTTTCTGTGATACCTATTTTATTCCTCATAAATTTTTCTTTAATTTTAATAATTTTTAAGACAATTTTTACATTTGTTACAATATAATATAAGTGAAAAACAATGAAAATTTATACTCGCGTTGTAACGATATTAAATTGCATTTCTTACTTATCCAATAACGAATTTTGAAAATAAAATAAATAAACATACCAAACCTAAAACTATATCATTGTATAATATTTTAGTCTAGAGATTGGAATCTCCTTTATTCATTTCAAAGAAATGCATAAATAAATCAAATCAGATCTAATATTAATTTGAACATAAACACCAATTAGGATTAATTGATTGAATAAAAAATAATAAACTACCGAAATTTCAAAAGTCTCGCAATTATCTCGTACATAAGCATGTTATTCGAGAAACACTCATTCATTCAAGTCCCGGAATCCGATGCATTGTCAGACAAATGATAATTAAAATTCCATGTCGACGCTCGTTGAATTGTCGAACGATTAAAGGATTGCTTCATCCGATTTGTTTTCAATAATTAGAGAGGGAAGCAAGTATTAAATATAGAGATATCTTTTAAAGGATACAGCTGAAGTTTTCGAAATTACAATTATTATGTTATCGTAGTTAGATGCTTCTTTTCTAACTTAGAACTTATTATTTAAACTTGATCAGGAAAACTTTATTTCCAAATGCTGGTTTTGTTGAAACTTCCAAACTTTTAATGAATATGCAATTTCGTAACCGAATTTCCATTTATTGCTAATTGCAATGAAAAGTTGTTAACGGTAAGATCGAATTTAATTATGTTTAATGTTTTTAAAATCCTTATTTCAAATTAATGTTAAAATTCTTAACATTCTGAAATCAGTTTTCAGAAAATAATTAAGAATGTATGGCATCCTTTTCTTAAACATTTTTGTTAGCTTGTCTTATGTAAATAAAGAAGGGATTTCTAATCGATCTGCCATTCCGTTCCTATTTTTCTTAGACTTTGAAATATTTTACATTTCTACGGTCTCAGCAATGATGCACTATTTTAAAATTATCAAAACTTAATTATTAATTAATAAATGAATATAACTATGATGATTCAATAAAAAAATTCATTTCAAAGTTCCATTATGCAATAATATTAAGAAAATTGAAAACTAAAATGTGTAAAAATTTTATTTTATATAATAATAAAAGATAATGTATGTAAAGTACTATTCTTGTTTGTACTTCCACCGTACTATCCAAGAACAGAATTTTGGATTTTTTCGAAACAGTGTGTATGCGTGTGAATGTATGGGTGCGTGTGCGTGCTTGTATAGTATGCGTTGAAGAAGATGACTAAATTGTGTATGCCTGTATAGTATGCATTGTTATGAGACTAAACTGTGTGTGTGTGTGTGTGTGTGTGTGTGTGTGTGTGTGTGTGTGTGTGTGTGTGTGTGTGTGTGTGTGTGTGTGTGTGTGTGTGTGTGTGTGTGTGTGTGTGTGTGTGTGTGTGTGGTATTGCCATTTTGCCATTGTACAGAACATCCATATATGCCAAATTTGGTTCAATTATTATTTCAAGGGAGCAATGAACATCTCAATGTAATTTTTGTATGAAATTTTAATTAAAGTTCCAATTAATAAAAAATTAATCTTGATTTTTGACATTTGCTCAGCGTTAACATCTAAATCTAATAATGCACTTCTAAAAATTTTAATAATATAAAAAAATTCTTTTTAATGATGATTATTTAATTACCACGTAATTTTTCCCATAATTTTGACAGATTTTAAAGAATATTTTTTGAGTGACTTCTATTGAGTATGGGAAAAAATGACTTCTTAAGGGGGGGAGGAATTTATAAACGATGTTTCATTTACCTCCATGTGCTAGATATTTCAATTTTAGCTGACTTATATATTCTTGCTAACAATAGTAATTTCAGTATTTTTAGAGATTAACCCAAATAGACATTTATAACTTTTTACAATACTTCGTAGCAATACTTCAATAAAATATAAATGTTTTTTTCAGAGGTAGAATTAAACAAACGTTTCTGAAATTCTTAGACAGATTTTCAAAAACACTTTCTAAGAAAATGAATCCTATCATTAATAGCTGCCTCCTATGAATATAGCATTTCCATGAAAATTAATTAGCAATGAAAGTAAATATTTCAAATCCTCTACTCCAGAAAATTTACGCATTTAGTTTTGTGGGAAATGTTTTATTACCCTAAAGGGAATTCAAAGAAGCTATTTGAATAAATAATTAATTAACATCTGTGGAATTTTAACGAATTCATTTCTTTAATTCTTTCCCTGAGGACACTGAAATGTTTCATCGTGTGAAATGTATTCTAATCAGACGATTATCTACCCACCATTTAAATAAATATTTTTAATGCTTGTGCCGATCAAAAAATTCTTACATTTGCAAAATTAATCGTTTGGCATCCGGTTGCATTTTGCTAATTTAAACATTTTAAATACATATGCGTTGGAATTTCGAATTATTTCTGCGTTTGTGAATTTCTTATTAATATAATTTTAAAATATCGTTTGCAGCTCGTGTTTATTTTGGTTACTTTGAAGTAAAAATTAAAGCATATATTTTCCTTGGTTCTAATTTCTTTATTTAAATACAACTGAAGCTTATGTAAGTATATATTATGTATTCTTAATCTTCTCATTACAATCGAAGCCTGAAAAAAGTAACTCCACTAATTTGATATGAATTTTCTATTTACTTCGAAGTTTCATTAAATTTTTGTTGTATTCAAATTGCTGTATTTTTTTATTTTAAATTGCGTTTCATCAATTAATGATTGATGTTACAAATTATTATTTAATTCTGGAATTTTAAAAATATTTTGACAGAAATTCTTTGCACTTGAAAACTTTTCCCTTCTAAAAAGGAAATTAGGATTAAAAAAATTAATTAGATACTCATTTAAAGATTGACTTTTTTCCATACATTTTTGTTGATAATTAAATTTAGAACTGAAACGCTTGGCTAAATCCAACATTTTTAATTTTAATTTCTCTGTAATTTGTTTTTATTCCTTTAAATTTTCCTTTTACAAAATGTTAAACATCATTTAAAATTCGAATTTATTTTGGTTAATTCAAAATCAATACTAAGGTTTTTTTATTTATTTTTATTTTTTAAATGTTTTCGTTACACACCCAATATAATATCTGTAATGGCCGCAACTGGATAATTTCTAGATCATGGACTCATTGCATTCAGTAAAAAAAAAATATGATAATCTTTTCACTTTTATGGGAAAAAAATTTAATGCCTTAGATCTGAATTGCATCGATTACTTTCATTTTATAATCTTTATATACAAATTTCGGTACACAATTTGTTGAAATTACTTTTGTAAAAATTAAAAACATTGATTATAAATTTTTTTACTTAACTCACCAAGGTTTTTTATTATGCACTGATTAATTATGTATTATTGTGAAATTGCAAAAATGAATATATGTCTCAAAATTATTTCTTTTTCTGTTATTATTTTTAGATCTAGTTTATCTTTAGATAAGTTTTGTATGAACAGAATTTTTTTGTGATTCCATCAGCGTCGAATTAAACAGTATACTGCTTTTAATTTCTATTCTAATATCACGAAGCTAGATTAGAAGCACTTTTAACGATATTAAATAAATTATAGAAATAAAATTGCATTTCATTTTTAATAAAAATTTTCGAGGGAATGGTCTAGTGCCTTCACAAATATTTATTGCATTTATTTTAAATTAAATTATTTACTTTTTTCTCGCAAAATTTACCCCAATTACGCATTCAGCGATTCGACGCGCATTCGAAAACTTTCTACTGCACATGCGCCGACCACTTCGACTTTTACCATTTTCTCTGCCTAAAACTTAACCAAATTACCTGTGACATCCTCTCCACGTAAATCAATGAACCCCTCAAAACAACGGAGGGAAAAGTTCAGCTGCACGCCCACGCACCTGTAAAACCCACCTCAAAAGAAAAGTCAACAATATCCGATACAAATTTAGCAACAAGTAGGTACGCAGGTGACGTCACTCTTCCCCGTCTCGGTTAAGATTCAAAAATCGATTGCCAACGATAGGTTGCCATGGCGACGTTGCACCGGGATCTAACAGGTTGAAAACACTGATAGGACTCGCGGGATTACATCTGGGTTTTGGCAAGACACGCGCATACAACATCCATTATCGTTTGATGAGACACTCTCCTCCCGTTTGCTTTGTTCTCTCAAATCGAAGCCGAGTGTTTTTGTTGGAGCTGGCTCCTTCCTCTTTATGAATAGAGGTAAGTTTGTTGAACATTCTCTGTTCTATGTTGAAGACCAAGAAGCATCGCAAGCATTGTCTTGTCATTTCATAAATGATGGATTGCCGAGGGTATGCAAAATCGTGCGTAGTTTTACCTGCTGAAGTTTGCGTTTCCTAATGGCTCGCCCCATATGTAAATTTGCTATCGCTCGCCACACCAGGATTGGTCGGTTGGCTTTGCGATAAATTATGTTGATTGGTTAAGCAAAGATTGTGATATCGGAAACATGCAAGTTCTTGATTGCGTTTTGAATTTTTAAATGTGATATTTAATGGTAAATCATTTTTTTTTTTTTTTTTTTTGAAAAAGCGGAGTTTTTAAGTGGCACTCACATGCCCACAAGTCTTAAAATCGGTTTCAAAATTTTAATTTGAGTATCATGATACATTTTTAATGGCCTATTTGGAAACTATGCATTGCAATTTCGATACCGATTATTTGTTTCTTTTAAAGAATTATTTCTTTTTATTTATGGGATAGAATTTTTCAGTTGACTGACTTTATATATATATATATTTTTAGTGGTAATTTTATTTGATAATAAATTTATGAAAATATTTTATTTAAAAGTTTTTTTGTAAAATTTACATACATATTTCTATCCAAGAAAAGAATTTGTAAAAATAATATGTATAAAAATTTCAAGTTGCTGTTTATTAAATCAATAGCAATTGACCCTTTAGACTTTAAATTAGAATGCGATAATATTTCTATAATAGAGAAAAGCTATAATTTTTCTTGGTTTCATTTTTTTTAATTATGTATAACTGGATTGTTAAGTATTTTTCTTGTAAGATTAATTTACTTAAATTTATGTATTTAAATTTTGAAATTTGAAATTTGTCTTAAAGCATTTAATTAATTCTAAAATAATTATAATTTGAGTTTTTTTAATAAAGTATATTTAAATAATAATTTATTTAATAGAAAGTATTTTATTGGTAAACATTTATAATAAATGTTTGTTGGCTGTACACGAAGCTAAGTTGTAATTTCCGTTTGATTCAATGTAAAAGTTGTAATTTCCTTTGGTTTCATTAGATTGAAACCAAAATTTCATTGTATAAACTTTGGTTCCAATATATGCTGGCTTTGGAAATATCGTCTGAGCGAATAGCTGTGGATTTTTCTCCTTAACGTACTGAGTTAAACTTTAGATTATTCATTTATTTAAACATTTTAATTATTTTTAAATAATGATTGATTATATTTTATGAACCTTTTGTCTTTATAATTAAAAGAATGCAGAAGTTTCATTTTTATTACTGTTATAAAATTGCAAGTTAATTATTGACAAATTCAGTTCCTAGAAAATTTAATAAGTATTTAAATATTTTTTCACTTCTAGAACATAAGTTTAAAAATGAATGAAATCAATTATTTCGTGAGATAAGCAATAATCATAAAAAGCATTAATGACCGTACGCTGGATTTTTGTATTATTATTATTCGAAATATACTTATATTGCTATTAATTATAATTTTCATCAAATACTTGATTGCATTCATTTTGAAATGGAAAATCTTTAAATTGTAATTAATTTTTTTAATTACTGAACTTTTTATTCATTAAATGTCTACTATAGAAAAAATAATTCGATAAAACCTCTCAATTGAATTATTTTAATTTTATAATTAGAATAAATAAAACTAGAGGTTTTATCAAATTAAATTATAATTAATATAAAAAAATTGCTTTTTTAAGTAATTTTTTATAAAAATATAAGCCGTTCTTGTTTTAAAATTAATTAAAAAATTTTAATAAATACTGACAGTCAAAACCTAATTTTAAATACATTTAAAAAAAACTCTGACCAGTTCATTTACCAAAACTATTATGAATATTTTAATATGAAGCTCATTACTACTTTCGAATTAAATCATTTAGTGGGTTGGTTTTACTAAGTTCGAGAAACAAGATTGGCTTAAAAAGCCAAGTTTAATTAAGCTCTTTATTAAGGCCGGGCTTTTTTAACCATAATTAAACTCATTTCATAAGCCTCGACTTTTCTTTGTCACTTTTTCTAGTGCACTTGTTTAATTATGGCCTGGTAATCAAGGATTCGTATCAACAGAGAATCTTTTATCCTAGAATTGAAAATAACTTTTATATTCTCATCGTAGTTAGAATTTAAGAGAAAGATGGAAATACTCTCTGACGTCATTAAAAACAAAAGCAGATATAAAAAAGATTATGAAAGGCCTTGAAATTATATAATTTAACATTTTTATAATATGTGAAATAAAAATTTATGAGTGCAATACAGTTGTAAATTTAATCCTATTTCCCCATTACAATTTAACAAATGTAAATAGATTTTAAAATATGTGGCTAAATTCGGAAAGAATTCTTCTAAAAATATTATGGAAAACTTATATTTTTTAATTTTTTTTTCATAAATAAGTCAAAAACTTCAATGAAACAAAAATAGTGTTAAAAGCCAAATATGTTTTGAAAAATTGAAAAATAATATCTAAAAATGCGTATGAAAAAAATCTTCTCCTTTAGAAGTTTATCAAATTATTTATTCAAATTTTGGAGATAACTTAAGAAATATGTTACCTAGTTCTTGAACAAAAAATTAGCTGCATCCAATTTTCGAATAACAACATTCTATTGATAAATATTTTTGATAAAGTATTCAAATAAGTATAAGATTTTTCAAATGAACTTATTGCTCATTCTGTAGTAAAGAATTTCAGAACCAATTGAAAAATTATATCATCAAATTCGGACAAAAAATAGACAGATTTTATTTTATGAATTTTTTAGTATCTTTAGCAAAATTTATTATTTGTGAAATTAGCGTCCAAAACAAAATTGAATGCAACTTTCCAAAGAATGAACAAAATCAAAAAATTCAAATAGTTTTTATAAAAAAAAAAATTGTTCAAAAATTAAGAATTTGTGAAAAAAATATTCTATATTTCCACCAAAAATCGTCTTTTTAGTATATTCACTTACTTTAAATAAAACTAAATTGAATTAATGAGAAGCATAGGGCTAATATGGAATTTAAATTAATTTTATTTTAAATTTTATATTTGAATGATTAATGCGTTAAATTTGAGATTCATTCAAATTGAAGTCATTACTCATTCAAATTTAAAACATACCTAGAACTGAATGCCTGAATATGAACAGAATTTGAACGTGTGCTGTTCTTTTCAATTAAGGTAAAAGAAATAATCACAAAAAATAACAAAAATATTCAATAAATAAAAAAAAATAATCAAACAATAATCACTCTTTTAAATAGACTTGGTCTTAACGAGTCAAAAAAATAAACACCTTTTCTAATTAATTTTTCCTTCGTAAACGCAAACAATTTCAATCTGCAACTTTTCTGCTTATTTCTCCAGCTTTAATCTCAGTAAATCGATTCAACCTTAATTAAGCAACATGTTGTTACAATTGAAGTACACTTCGCCAGTTTAAGTTTGAGAATCTTTGCGTTTCCTGTCTTTGCTACTAGTAATATTAAGAACTATTCTTGGCTGTTTGAAACAATCTTTCACTTCCGTTTTATTTAGTAAATGGTTAATTGATTCGCCGGGAATATTGGTTGCATTTAATTAAATTCCTTATACATAACTTTACGTACACCATTCACTTAATAAACTAATTTAAAGCATCAAATTACAACAGATTTTTTTAGACATAATACTTTAACAACTGTACAATTATTCGATTATTGTGTGCATGCATCTTTTTAAAGGAATCGAATTATTAGAAACTAAAGTACATTGTTTTTAAATTTGAATTTCATTATAATATCTATCATAAAAAACCATGCAAAAAATATTTTTTAGAATTAAAAAAAAAATTGCTTTACAATTGAATTGGTATCAATAAAAAAAACTTTTTTTTGATTTGAATATGGCGTAAAAATCAGTGCAGTAATATTTCGGAAGTTATAGCGGAAAAAATGTAATCTTTCTTAATTTTAATTAATTAAATTTTAACTAAAATTTTAAACAAATAGCTCTGACGTGGGCATTCTCTTCCTCCAAATAATATCTGTGCTAATTTGATAGATCTATGAGAACAATTTGTACCACAGAGCACCAAAATAAAGACACACATTCTGCTCTAGTATTACTAGAGATAGAGGTATAATTATAGTTCTTATATAAAAGCTTTGTTGATATTTCCACTTTTTTAATTAGTTCGTGCACTCTGCCTGATTTATCTAAAATTATTATCTCTTCATATTCGAATCATTTATTCTCGTTAGCATTATTGCTAGGAAATCTAATATCTGGTCTACGCTTTACTTCATTTATTTTAACATAAAATATATAATTAATTTTATTGAAATTGTTAATTATAACCTTTTAAGGTTTTTTTTAATTAGTCAATAAATATTTATACCAATGTATTGATTTAAATTAAAAGTTGACCCCAAAAACATTAAACTAAAGTAGTGTTTAGTAATTTTCTCAATGCTTTTACATGTCAGTGTTTGTAATAAAAGATTTTTTAAATCGAATCTTAAAATACTTTTATGTATGAAAATATGAAAATAGTATTATCATTATTGTTATTATTAGAAAATAAATACGAGGGGTGATCCAAAAAAAAGTTTACAAGGCAAAGGAAAAATGCTTTATCAACAATAGACACAGGATACAAATGGTAATTAAGACACATATGTGGCGGTCACTTCTCTACATAATCACCAAACCTGTTGAGGCATTTATCACTCCGTTGGACTAATTTGTTTAACCCGTCTTTTTAATAATCAGGTCCCTGGCTATTGAGCCAGTACTCGGCAACTTTTTGATCATCACCGTCTGATATGAACCTTGTTTCGGATAAGTGCTTCTTCAATGCGGGGAAAAGGAAATAGTCACTGGGAGCCAAATCGGGGCGGTATTGGGGTGGCTCCAGACCTCCCACCTAAACGTTTCCGGCAATCTTTCTACCCGCTTCAAAAGAATGACACCATTTAGCCACCTGTTGTTTGCTCATTGCTTCGCCCCCGTACACTTCAGAGATGTGTCTGTGAATGTCCATTGGGGACACATTCTTGCCCATAAAAATCGTATCACGGTTCGCACCTCTGTGCAAGTCGTCTTGCCATTATTGTCGCTGTTTCAGGTCTCAGTCCTACACTATATGGTTTATATAGTGTTCGTACTGGCAAGACAAAGTGTTAGTACTGGCAAGGGGGAAAAGACCGGTCTAAGACAACTAGCGCCATCTGTCTCCACTCTGGGTAACAATATTCCTCTGGGGTAACAATGCACAATTTCTACTTTCCAAATGCTGCTGCTTTTAAACCTCGAAGAATCACATTTCTTCATATCAGAAAATTCAAATTAAAATACTAGACGATATGTACAGTATATTATATAATTGTGCATATTACATTATAGTATACAGTTTACCATTTAGTATTACATATTACAGTGTAGTATATCGCATTGTTGCATATTACATGACAAATATGTTTGAATACGATATGCTTATCTGAATAAAATATATGTTTTGTATGAGAGGGACTATGCATCTGACACATCTTTTCATAATCAACACCATACTATCATGTTTTCCCCCACAGATAATGCCGGAGATGAAAGAAGAGGCATCAGATGGCGATTCCACTGACATCGAGGAGTTCTCATGTCAGAGCAACACCCTTATCGTCACTTCAAAGGGAACAGTGGCCATGCTCAACAAAGGGGAACGCTTCAACCATCCCCATGCCGTCGCCCCTCCAGAACTGCGAGATTTTCATCAGGCCAGTTGTTTCGACAATGAAGGGTATGAAAGCGATGATAGCTACTCAAGTGAGTATTTCTTTGGAATTATTTAAAACTAGTTTTCACACAATGGTCCATTATATCCAAAAATAAATAAAAGAGGATTAGATATCTAGTCCAAAATATTTTAGATTTTTTCATAATATTTTATATTTTTTAATTTTTTTAATTTACTTTTTTCAAACAATAAGGTGTTTTTAACATTACAGCCCAGTATAATTAACTTTGAAATGGAAAAACAGAAAACAGTAATTTTGTTGGTTTATGTTATATATTTGGCTATAAAACACCAAAGCCGTATACTTGCACCCAAATATGTCATAGGAATAAAAGGACCTCGGGCTAAAAATTAAAATATTGTTTTTGGCATTTTAATAAAAAGCTATTAAGTTAAAAGGGAAAAAATATTTGAAATCCTAGTACAAACTTAGAGGCCTTTTTCCTATATCCAACTCAACAACTTAGACCAATAAGATTTCTGTTATCTAATTTTTAAAAAATATGTTATTTTTCAAGTAAATTCTAAAAACATCCGGGAATGCATATATATAAACGTAATATCAACGACAATGAGAAATATTATGTAAAATATGATTAAAATTATTTTTTTTAATTTTTATCAAAATTAGAGTAATTAATATCACTAAAATGGTAATTTTTTTTGTTTGTTTTCAAAGTGGTATAAAAAGAACGTTTGGGCATGATATATTAAAAGATATGGAACAAAGTTGTAAATATTTCGATTAATTTTTGATAAAAAATTTGATTAAAATATAGAAGCTTTTTTTTCTGAAAGCTACTTAATCAAGGAGTAACTAAGATCCAATGGCTCTAGTTTCAGAGATTTGCTCTGTAGAGAGTTACAATGAATTTTATATCACGATTGTAGCATCACATAATTTACATATAGTATCCAATCTAACTGCTGTCACATTAAAATCAGATGTAAATGGCCTGGCCTGTAGAGGGTCAACACACACATATTCATTTTTATTATTAATAGATATAAAATATATTGTTCAAAATTATATAAAAAAAGTATATTTTTCAAAAATTCAAACCGTTGTAAATCTATCAATATCCCAGATGAATAGGATATTTTCTACTTAACATGTTAGTGTTTTAAGAATATTTTAATAAATACAACTAATAAGACCATGAAACTGTATACAGGTTTGCTTTTGTAGCATTTACAGCAGTTATTAACTGAAACAACACAAATTATAATCTTTTACATCATATAAACCATTTTTCCAAATCGAAATATATGTCTATCTTTTATGGTTTAAAAAATAGCCTTAGGTCCTCAATTAAAATGGACATATTTAACGTTAATAAACTTGTAAAATGTTTCGAAAAAAATCCAAGTTTTTTAATTATTTATTATCATCGCTAACAAGCTTGAGACGAATTGATTATTTGAATAAAAAAAGTATCATTGACTACTTATTTTAGAAATCTTTTGCAATTAAAAGAGATTAAACCAATGTTGATTTGATCATATATTTTTCTTCTTTAAAGCCGTACCGAAAAGGCAAAAAATTTCTAACCAAAATATCCTCTCCAAAGGTTCTCATTAAAATTCTAATAATGGAAATAATAACTTCATAAGTATTCAACAGAATTAATGAATGTCAAGATAATGAATTTCGAAACAAATTACTTCTCATTTTTCTAAATTTCATATTATAATTTGGAATTTCAGGATTAAATTCTTCATTCCCAATGATATTTTAGAACACATTTTACATTCCAGACGAATAAATATCGGATTTTAATGACCTAATTAAAATTCCGAATTTCGCAGAAGCACTCAGATGTTGAAAATTTCAACAATAATCTTTCTAAAAATTGAGACGTTATGAAATCTCATTAATTTTGGGGAATGTTTGTTCAGTATATTTTCTCGAGAATATATTGAAATAAGTTTAGAATAAATTCATGGAAAACGCATTCATTTACACTTGAATCAACAATCTTGTTTTTGATGTATGGAATCAATCATTTTCCACGTTGAAAACATTTCTTTGAAAATGGAAGTTATTTTCTAAATTTAAAAATTCTGAGAAATTTTCACAAACATGTTTTTCTTGGAAATACTCTTTTGAATGCTTTCCAAGAGCTTGTATTCAAAAGGAAAGTTGTTTTTTTTAAAAACTCATTCAAGTAGTTAATAAACAAATTACTGGCAAAAGCAACTTTTTTTCACTTTTCATTGATATTAAACTTATAATATTTGCAACAGAGAACCCTAAATTAATACTTTCTTTTGTAGGAATGGGTAATTTGTTAAAAAATCTAACATTTTCAGATGAAAGCATAATTCAAAACATGGAACATAATGCATTGAATAGCAAGGCAAAATTGAATATTTTAATAATCACCCTCTTAATACTCGAGAAACGAAAATTTTTATTTTTATTATTATTTTTATTCGAAAATAGTTTATTTTCAAATGAATAATTTCTCAATTCAAAAAAATTAAAAGAGATTCGAACTTGCGTTCGAAACTTTGTAGAATGACAGTGTTTTAGGTTTGCTTCGTCTGTCTTTATATTGCTGTTTAAAAATTTGCTCTAAAATATAATAACGATGGTATGAACTCTAAAATAATGTTCATAGATAGAACAACTAAAACAATAGAAAATATTATTGTAAAATATTCTAAAAATGTTTTTAATATTAAGTGAGAAATTGTAAATAAGTAATATTAATATTAGTGAAAAACTTTTTTTCTCATTTTTAAAATGGTTTAAAAATGTATTGTGCTGTATGTTCTGAAATTATTGAAGACAGTCATCAATTTATTGATTGATATTTTCATTAAAAATATAATTCATATTTGGAAAAATCCATTTTAAATTTACATCTACCACACAAAAAGCGACTACATGCCAAATTTGGTTTTCCTCAATACAACTATTTGCTGCGTTCACCGTTTTTAATGATATTCTCACCATGCTTGTCATTTGATGCAATTTACACATAGCTTAAATATTATTATATTAAAATAGTAGATAAGAACATACTAAATGAACATTTTTCTTTACTCTTAATGGCTTACAAATCATTCCCAAACAAAATGAAATGCATATAACAAAAGCATTTAATAAAATGCAATCAAGTTTCAAAAGGTCCAATTTTTTTGTTTATACTAAAAGTTACAACTGATATTTTCTCAGATATTTCTAAGACAAATCATGATCTTCAGAAGTTGCAGAATATCTAGGCTTTGCAAACATAAAACTAAGCAGTCATGAGGGTTTTTTTATCATTTTGTTTTCGAAGTTATTACAGCTTAAAACTGCCAAAACAGATATATTCACAAGATGCCATCATTAAGTGATAAGCATCATCACAAATACTAACGAAATGCAAATAGTTTTATGTTAAAATCATTTTTTATCATTTTGTTTTCGAAGTTAATTCAATTTATAGCTATTAGAACACTTATACTCACGAGATGCCATTATTAAGTGATAGGCATCATCACAAATCCTATTTAGGCCCGGGATAGCCTGGTTGGTAGGGCATTGGATTCGCGTCTCTTGCGTTGCGAGTTCAAACCCCGCCGGCCGAAGACTCACCGTGTGTGGAGGTGGCTGGCGCACATTTAAATCTGTAGTGGTCACGAAGTCCTCCTTGTCGAGAGAAATACCATTGGGAATACTGGAATAGGGATTATCATTCTCGGATTCAGGTCTAAATTACGATCTATGGGTGAGTGAATGAAATGCATGAATGAAGTCCGGCCCGTAAAAAGGGTTGTGATGTGTGTGTAGCTTAGACGTACTCTTAGCCCTAGATGACGCTTCTGAGAAACAAGATACGCACCCTTGCTTAAAATCACTGTCTTCGTCAGTGGGCTTGTCTATGACAAGTGCCATTAGAAACAACAACAACAAATCCTGTCTTATATTGCAGTCTAATGTTGTGGCAGTTATTTTTTTTTATTTCTTCTTATAGGAAGTATGCAAAGATAACATATTAAATCGAAAGAATGAACTTATAGATCTTAATGAGTATCCACATTTCTGGACCTCTTATCTCTGAGAAATATATTTTTAAATTTATATCTGTCTGTAAACAAAATAATTTTAAAACGCATAGATCTATATGGATAAGATTTGGTATGTTGCCATATTATCATTTTCTCAGTAATTGTTAAATACTTTCAGTTTTGTTTTATTTTTTCGTTCTTTTTCCATTATCAGTCAAATAATATGTCAAATTCGCAGGAAACAACTAAAATAAAATTCGAGGGACTTGCCCCCCCCAAAAAAAATTTATCGTATGCTCTCTAATAAATGTGTTATCCCCCTCCCCCAATCCAGTATAAAATTGAGGATCTTGTACAAGGCTGAAAAGGTCAAAAGTACTCAGATTTTTATTTTCAGAATTCAAGCATGAAAAATTAGTAATTTATAACATAACAAAGAAAGCTGATACTCAGATGGTATTTCTGAAAATCGCTGAAAAATTTCCATCTTTGTCAGGAATCTAGCATTTTTACTGAATACAAATTTTGTAAATGCATATTTTGGCGATTAATCGCTGATTTGTAATTAATACTTAACTCACAAAGAAAACGAATACGTATTTTGGTGATTACAGTAATGCTTTTACATGAATGCGAAAATACAAATTATTTAGTTCTATTAGTACATTATCTATTTAGTTCTTTAAGATTTGTAGTTATCTTGTTCATTTACATTCGTACAATCGGGACAGACAGACTTCTTCTGGATGGATTTCGCTGAAAATTTAATAAAAAATCTTCAAATTTGGTTATAAGTCCATATACCAAATTTCTCCGTATAGCGGAAAGCATTTTTCCGTTAAGTTCACAAACAGACAGGCATAATTCCAAGAATTGGGAATAGTCTCCCTGAAACGTACTCGCTTAGTCTCCAATAAAGGTTCTTATTCCCTTCAGTCCTCATAAAACTGAGGACTTTAGGTAAGGCCGTAAATATTTTTCTTAATACTGATGAATAGTAGTTACGAAATATAAATATTTGCATGGATTCTAGAATTTTTATTGAATATATCACAAAAATATGTATTTGGGGCAAATATATGTATTTTTTACCTGCCGACTAATAGCAAAATTTGGCGAAGAACTGCAGCTGTAGTCGCAAGGTAGCATTCAAAATTACATTGATTTATTTCATTGTATTTATGAGCTATCACATTTACAAGCATGCGAAAATATACGATTTTCGCATACTTGTAAATGTGATAAGATTGTAAATGTGACTAAGTGATAAGCTTGTAAATGTGACTAAGTGATAAGCTTGTAAATGTGATAATATTGTAAATGTGACTAAATGATAAGCTTGTAAATGTGATAAGATTGTAAATGTGACTAAGTGATAAGCTTGTAAATGTGATTAAGATTGTAAACCAAATGACGGATTTGGTTGAAAATTTAAATTTTATATGGTAAAACTATGTGCTAAGTTTTGTCTAGTTAGCTCTATGCATTTTGTTGTTATGGAGTTCACTTCTACTCGAACAACTAGACAGACTGACTTCCTGTACATGGATTTCGTTCAACATTTGCTAGATATCTACAAATTTGGTTGTAGCTCTATATAAGAAATTTCAGCCATGTAGCTCATTACTT
The DNA here is from genome assembly GCF_947563725.1 of Argiope bruennichi. Taxonomy (NCBI): domain Eukaryota; kingdom Metazoa; phylum Arthropoda; class Arachnida; order Araneae; family Araneidae; genus Argiope; species Argiope bruennichi. Next base: position 106,552,478 of record NC_079156.1, read on the forward strand.
TTTTTAATTATCATGGACATAGACTGTCTTAAATATGTTTTGAAGTGGATCAGGGACATAAATTGCCTTAAATATGTTTTGAGGGGGATCAGGAACATAGACTGCCTTAAATATGTTTTGAGGGGGATCAGGGACATAGACTGCCTTAAATAAGTTTTGAGGGGGATCAGGAACATAGACTGCCTTAAATAGGTTTTGAGGGAGATCAGGAACATAGACTGCCTTAAATATGTTTTGAGGGGGATCAGGAACATAGACTGCCTTAAATAGGTTTTGAGGGGGATCATGAACATAGACTGTCTTAAATAGGTTTTAAGGGGGATCAGGAACATAGACTGCCTTAAATAGGTTTTGAGGGAGATCAGGAACATGGACTGCCTTAAATATGTTTTGACTGGGATCAGGAACATAGACTTCCTTAAATATGTTTTGGGGGGGGGATCAAGAACATAGACTTCCTTAAATATGTTTTGAGGGGGATCAGGAACATAGACTGCCTTAAATATGCTTTGAGGGGGATCAGGAACATAGACTGCCTTAAATAGGTTTTGAGAGAGATCAGGAACATCGACTGCCTTAAATAGGTTTTGAGGGAGATCAGGAACATAGACTGCCTTAAATATGTTTTGAGGGGGATCAGGAACATAGACTGCCTTAAATAGGTTTTGAGGGGGATCAGGAACATAGACTGCCTTAAATATGTTTTGAGGGGGATCAGGAACATAGACTGCCTTAAATATGTTTTGAGGGGGATCAGGAACATAGACTTCCTTAAATATGTTTTTTTGGGGGGGGGGATCAGGGAAGTATGAAACGTGGAGACTCTTCAAAATCTCAATTTCATTTTTTTTTTGACGATGACGTAATTTTCTCTTGGTGTGAATCATATACGAGGAAGTAAAAAATAAACTTTCCTTGATTCATTGATCATAGTGATTGAAAGTCAACACAAACATGTTGATTATTTCTTTTTTCCTTCAAAATTTTCACTCTTTTTTTCCAATATCAATCAATAACAGTTAGATCTCAATATTTTTATAACACAGAAATAAATTTGTAACAAAACTTGTGCAAATGCACTTAAATACTGAAATTATAATAATGAGTCAAATAAGATGGGTTTAATTTTGAAATACATATTTTATAAATAATTCAGATCCATCTCATTCTTTTTTTGATTGATTGCACTTGAAAAAAAAAGAGAAAGGAAAATGGTTTTCCTTTTATAGTTCACTTACCACGATGAAAACATATTTTTTATCATAGTCATAATACTGTTATTTCTTAAAAGGTAAATGCAATTTATTAAAATGCGTAATGCTCGAAACGGCACGCGAGAATCGAATTAACCTACTCAAAACTCCAAATGCTTCATTGAAGGTCACTACAATAAAAGAGCGGCAAGCACTTAATGTCAATGTTTTTCTCGAGCTTTTGATGATTATCTGTTATCGATAGTGGTGTAATCGATATATCATGCTTTTTAATCAACGGTTTCATGTTAATTCTGAGTACATTTTACCTATCATATATTTAAAGTTTTTTTTAACTAGATAAAATTCACGTGTAGCGCATTATTAAAAATGTTTTTTGTAATGCATTTGAAATGTCTTCTTTCTCATAATTAATTAAAGCTGCGAGAGTCCTCACATCATTTAAGTAGTAACATTTTTTATTATTATTAACCGTCTTTAGCGGCTAACTAGCTCGCCTAGATTGTTGGTTTTTTTAGGTTATTAAACGATTAATATAAAATGCATTTTTTTTTTATTTCAATTCTTTTGATGCGATTTAAAAATAGGATTTTAACTGAATCGTTCTGCGACAAATTATTGTTGGCACAAATTAAAAGTATATATATTGCGAAATATAAGTGGAAATGAAAATCCTATTTCGGAATTAATGATAAAAAAAGTAATTTTTAATCTTAATTTTAACATTAGCTAAAGCAAGCAATTGAATATTTTGATGGATGAGTAACATTAAATTCATAATGTTACGAATCTCTAATGCGGCTTCCCAGCATAGTTGGTTCCATAGGAGGTCCCGGAGCTTGGCGACAAACTTGGCGACGAATTTGGCGACTTTGGTGCCAAAATAGATTATACCCGAAACATCGAGAATTTTCCCGATCCGTCGAGTAGGAACGGAGATACGCCTCGAACGTTCCTGATTGGTTGAGAGGTGTCTAGCCTCGCCTCCTGAGACCTATAAAAGGAAGCAGCCGCAGCTGCCGGGCAGTCGTGAACCAGAGCGGTGAATTGAGAAGTCGGAAGCGGCAGAGCAGAGCAGAGTAGTGTGGACCGACGGTGAATTGAGTCGCGAACCAGTGGAGTCGAAGAGTAGTCGGAAGCGACGGAGAAAAGTTCGTCTTCCAGGGAATAGCGGAGCAGCGACGGAGTAGAGCTGCTGTGTATACTGTTGTTTGCTGTTGTGTATACTGCACGTCTCGGCTGAAAATAATCGTCTTCTGTGCTGTATATAGCTGTCGCCTTTGTGCTGTCCTGTGTGTCTTCGTGTAAATAAACGTGGTTGTTTCATTTTCTACTGCCGCCTGCTGATTGAGTGTTCTTCACACTATATAACTTCCACTATCCAAACTAACCCCGGAAATTCCGTTACAATAACATTAAAAAAGCAACTGAAGTAAGTATTACTCTTAAAAAGCTGTTTTCAAACCAAATCAAACATAACATTGAGAGCATCCTAACATTGTAAAATAAACTTGAAGAATTTATTAAAAGTAAAGAAACAAATTGTGCAGAAATGAATTCGATATCATTCATAGTAATTAACCAAAATATAACCATTTTTGAGCATAACTCTTGGTAATAATCTTTTTTATTCCCCAGTCTTATCTTTTTTTTATAATCCATCAAAATAGACCATTAAAAAACAAATTTAACTGATTTTTGGGATTTTAAAAAAATGGTGCTCGTACTCTAAAAATGCAGTCAAATACTAAGAATATGAAATTCAAATATCTTGATAGGAACAGCAAATCCAAAACTCTAGATAAAAAAGTTGAAAATTCAGAACAAAAACCATTCCTTAAATATGTGCATAAAAGAAAGGCAACCTCTATCTATCAAAAAATTGAAAATCAAAATCAAAAATTTGAAAATAGCCTCATATAAGGCAGAAAACCTCTAGTTCAGTGCGCATTATCATCATACAGTTTTAGTTTTTAAACTTAAAACCATCTTTAAAGGAAAAATAAATTCAAAAGAGGGGGGGGGGATTCAAACAATAAAACATTAGAAAAATCTAGAAAGTATGTTCTCAGTAGTGGAAAAAAAATCTTTTGAAAATTTCTTCCTTATTAATCCTTCTATATTACAATAGTTTTTAAGAGCTATATAAATCTTTTGCTATGTAAAATTTTTATGGATATTTGTTGTTTGAATTAAGAAACTAATCTCAAAACGAAACACTTCTTTGTCTCAACTTCAGAGTTGTTGTACTATATTATGTTTTACATGAAGTTATACAAAGCGGTTCTTTCAAACTAACGAGCAGAAACAATTTTCCTTCCTAATTCCTTAGATGCTTAGGAAATTTAGTACCTTCTTTTCGGTTATCCACATTAAAGTCTGCATTCCTTGAATGCACCCGGGGTTAGGATAGGGAGGAAGGCGAAAAACCCACGAATATCATGGGCAAGGCCTCAAGCAGGAGTTTACAACTACTCCACCACCCGATTTCCATCTAATGACAATGCAGAGCGTTAGGTGTTTCAGAATATATAAAGAAAATCCAGAATGGATTTTGAACATCTTTTCAATCGACTGTAACGAAATTTTAGCACATATATGCAATTCTTATCCCAGGACAAAGAACCAAATTTCATTTATTTAAGTAGCTGCATTTTATAATTCTCAAATTCGCAATAACGTACAAAGAAAACAAATTTTCACCGTTTAATGAATTGGATCCAATATTTGATACATCCATCTAGTTCCTTGAGTTTTTTAATAACCATGTTTGGATGGAAAAAATCAGGTAGACCAACAGATTTCTCTTAGACATATTTTGTCCAAAAATTGGTAGAAATTGGCAGATTTGTTGCTAATTTTATATGTTGAATTTCATTTCCCAAGCTCAAAGCATTTTTGAAATTTATTGTTCATAGACAGATGGGTATAACACCAAAAAAGTGTTTTTCATACATGGAAACATATCAAAATTTCAAGATATTATTTTATATTATTTTCTCCTTGTATGTTTCATGTTACACAATATACACATCAATAAAAAAAGTATTCTTCATATCAGAGTAATGTAAACAAAACGAAAATCATAAAAAAAAAACTATCATTTCCATCTATACTTATAATAAAGATCAATGTGTGTGTGTTGGCGCTCTACAGGCCAGGTCATTTGACATACAGCTATCAAATTTGGTACATGTATACCTTAGAAGTCGGGAATGTGCACCTGGGGTCCCTTTTTTTGAAATTTTAATTAGAATTTTAATTATTAATTTAAAACTAACTTTCCCGCCAAAAAAATCTTCCATTTTCCTCACCGCCAACTTTTCCGCCAAAAAAATCTTCCATTTCCCCAACCGCCAAATGAGTAAGGCTTCAGTTTGTTTGTTTTTCCCAACAGAAATGAGGCTAGGGTTAACGTTTTTCGGCGGATTATTTCAAACGATTCTGTTTATTTTCTTAATGTTTTATGCATTTAAAATGACACATTGTTAATTAATCCATGTTTCAGATTCATTCTGAAGTACTTTTGAATTAAAATAACACAGAATAAAGGAAATTAAAAATGTATAATCTGCATAGCGTTACCCCAACTGGCGTAGAAAAATTCACGCATTTGCGTTATCGTAATTGGCGAAGAAAATTCACGCATGCGCATTGTGTTCTGATTGTTGCCATGACAACCATTATCAACGGACGAATTAAATTATTTTTAGGTTAGTTGCATGCTTTTGTAACGAAATTGTATTTATGTTAGTTATATATATTTTTTGTATAAGCTTATAGTTTTAAGTACATCGTTTTTTAAGTAGTTTTTTTAAACCTGTTTTCGACCGATTATTTTAAACGATTCATTTTATTTTCTTAGTGTTTGATGCATTTAAAATGAAACATTGTTAATGAATCGATCTGTTCATGATGAATCAGAAAATTTTGTTGACAAATTCTTAAGATAATACATAAATTAAGAAAGATATTCTTTAGTGCCCATAAAGTTTAAACGCTCAGTGACTCTATTATCAGTAATCATATTATTAAAAAAAATGCTTCGTTTCAGTAAAAAATATTATTATATTAATTGCAGATTCATTCTTTCCACTTTAATTTAAAGCCTACATTCTACGGGAGCTAACAGAAAATTAGAGAGATACAGATTACGTTATGACTGAAGGTCTTTATAATATTATGAGTGAATTGAAATTTGAAATTTTGAAATATTTTAATGAAGAAGCTATTAAAGTAGGAATTACATAAAATATTTAACTATTAAAATTTTAACGAGCATTAAGATTGGCGAACCGGCTGGTCGCCAAAGGCGGCTAGTAATTAATAAGTTTCTCTGAGAAATGTCGGAAGTTAGTGATGAGTCAATTGAACGTCATCTTTTGAATGAAAGATCTTTTAATTAGTTAGATTCTAATTTTCCCTTTCGTAGAGGCAATTTAAAAAATTCATAACTTGACCAAATCAGTTGGAAGACAGCTCAAAAAATGAAGGAACAAACACTGTTTTTAAACAGTTGTAAAGATGGTTAAAGATTTATTTGAATTGAGTGTTAGGGTTACCACTTCTCCGCCCTCAGTTTCTCTAAATATCGATATTATCTTAACAGAACTAGGGTGAATTAGTATATGATTATTCCTTATAATTGTATCATTTTTCTTTGTGACGATGTTTCTGAATTTGATTTCATTACTTGAATTATTAAGTTTTTTATACATTTCCTCTAAGCATAATGCATTATCTTCTATTTTTAATAAATTAAAAGAAGTTCGGGTATTTCTTTATGGAAATAAAATTAAATGAAGAAATGCATCTTCTATGACCAGCAAAAATTTCTGATTTTATACTTGTAGAGGTTACACAACTCTGCTACCTTCTCTTTTGATAAAACAGGTGGCATTACCTTATTAACGTCAAGGTATATTTCCCATGATCCTTCTTGGGGTCATTATTAGAATGTATTCAAAGTGAGTGTCATGTATTTCCGTGTTAGTGTTTGTTTTGTCTTGTGAAATGTGGAACTTAGAAAATAATTAAATAATTGTTCCTGAAACACATCTATAATTTTCATCTACCTCATAATGAAGTTACAGAAAGTATAGTCAATCTACACACTTTGTTTGAGTTGTATCGCTTTTGCCTGGCATTACATGCAATCCATTATAATCAACCACAACTACCACCAAAACTGTGTGACGTTTAAATTGCCTCAAAGGTTCAGAAGCTTATATTTAAGAAATAGGCTCGGAAAAGGGAGATAAATCAGAGGAAAAGCTCTTTCTCCTATAATCATGCTACCGCAAGCATGGACAAAATAAGCCGCTTATTGCACAGCTCAGTCTAATTGATCCGATATAAACAGGATTACTCATGACAGGTAAATGGAAATATAATATGATAGAGAATGTAAACATTTTAAGCCAAATACTCTGTAACCGTGCATTAAACTTAAACATAAGCCTGTCAGTTTTCCTTTTGCAACATTTAATAATTTTCTCTACTAATGGTAATTCTAGAGCAATAAATAAAGTTTAAGTGGTAAGTTATTAATTTTCGACAGTTATTTTACGTAGAGTGAACGTCCGACTATCCAGTTGGCAATTATCCGGCTTTCGTACAATCCGGTCTAGTTTTCTTTAGTCGTAATTAAATGAAGAAGGCAAGGTTTTGCATTGGCAACATTGCCAAGACATTGGAAGCGGGCATCTACCACGATCCTTCTATGTGTCGTGTGCAAAATACAAGTTGTGACAGGAAAATAGCAGTTCGTTGGTCATTGTTTTGTTAGTGTGTAACGGATCTCAATTGTTGCCACTATTTCTGATTATAATTGTACAGTACGTACATTATTCGTAAATTGTTCTTATGGCATTTCTTAATGTTTTTTTTAAGTTTATCATAGTAAAAATTCCAAAATGGGAGATAACCGATAAAAAATTGTAGTGACTATGAAGAAGAAATTTCACTCTATACAGTGATTAGACTCTGGTGTAATAGCAAAAACGGGAACTGCTTCTTCGGGCCGCGTTCACATTTTACGTGGCTTGAGATGAATGAAGAGCTTAATACTCAATAAGAAGGGAGAAAATAAGTATTATAACAATGAATTTTGGTATATGTCTTCTGGTATTGGTGGACAAAGAAATGAGTCCGGCCTATCCGGCTTTTTTGTTATGTGGCCTGCTCTTCCGCCACATTAGGCCGGATACTCTGGAGTGTACTATATTTATTTTTAACTTGAATCAATCTTGTTTTCAGCTAGATAGAGCATTATACCCACTACTTTATCTTAAATTAACACCGTATTTATAATTTTATGTTTGAGCTAATGATGATGATGGTGTCGTGTCCGCGTTATCACGGAAAGGGGGTGCAGTAGCTTATGAGGGTAAAGACCCCTGAGCACCCGAGAGCAGAAGTCTGACTTCTAGCTCATATGCAGATGACACACACACATTCGCTTGCAAAACACCTTTTTACAGGGAGGCACATTCACACACCTCACAGATAGAACATAGATGAAGAACAACCATGTCCGAACCGGGATTCGAACCCGGACGCCCAGATCACGGGGAAGACGCGCTTCCCCATGCCAGGATGCCGGCCGTTTGAGTTAATAATATAATAAAGAGAATATGGTTGATTGCGCTCTTCTGAACGAATGTGTTTACATTTATAACAGATTTGAAATTTGATGGGAAAATTAGATACAGTTTTAGTTTATCGTGATTTATAGGTTTCGTGTTCAAATGCACACAGACATATAAACAAACTGCCTACTCACATTTAACGTCAGTTTACTGTCTTTAATTCTGAATTCATGCCAAATTTAATTTATTTAGATTTAGCTGTTTCCATAGTCACATACACACGTACAAAAAACGATTAGATAGTCGACCCATTGACAGTTTTGCTCCAAATTTTTATTCAGATTTAAGATTAAAAAACAACCCATATGAAATATTTTATCTATACGAGTGCAACGTTTTAAAGCAATTGTGTTCACGAGTGCATAGGAGAGAGATTTCCAGAAGATGAATTTTTTTCAATAATTTGATATATATCTAAAATTTCAGTTTAAATATAGAATGAAAAATAGCAATTACATAGGTCTTTTTGTTTTGTATTAATGTGTTCAAAATTAAGCTAATAATTTTTTTAGTTTTTTGTTTTTGTTTTTGAAATTAGAGAAATGTAATATTTGAATATTCAGTAAAATTTCGAGCTCGAATGTTTTGAGAATAACAATACTTTCCCTATACACACAAAAAAAATTGACCAAATTTTGCAAATCCCCTCTAAGCCATTCTAATAAAATCTTGTGTTTCAAGTAGGGTCGCCCAAATTTTATTTGCCACATGATTTTGCAGATATATTATAGTATATACAGTAGTATACATTGCCGTATACATAGGGAGCATACAGTAGGGAAAATTGCCGTATAAAGGTCACTTGGAGACAACTGAGTGAGTCAATTGTTAACCATCCATAGAATTTGAAGAAAAATATCGGAAAAGCATATATTATTGTAAACCAAAAATACTTGTAATGATGCAATACCTGATCATAAAACAAAAGATATTAATTTATTGATCAAAATTTATTGCACCTCTTTCAAAATAATCTTCACCAACTGTAATGCACTTCTTCCAACGTTCTTTCCACTCACCAAAATATGCCTTAAAGTCGTTTTTATGAAACCCTTTTAAAGTTCGTAGCGAATTTTCTTTTATCTGATTAATGGCCTCAAAAAGGAAACAATGAAAAGACAATTTCAACCTTAGAAAAATAAAAAATAAAAATATCATGTGGTGCTATCATGTGGTGCCCGAGTAAAAAGGGGATATGCACGCGAAAGTGACGCATGAAGTAGCTGAGTCATACTCTTGCCCCTAATTGGCGCTACTGAAAAAACAATAGGCGCTCACTCGGCTTAAATCGCTGACAGGTAATTGTCAGTGGGCTTGTAAAGTGCCATTAAGTCATAATAACAAAAACAAGACTGTTTGCTAATAATTTAAATGCCCTATTTAAGATCGATTTATTTTAAATTAATCATCCCGGGTGTTTTAATTTTCTATGTGATTAGTTTAATTAATTTTATTAAAGAAATCCTTTCACATAATTGTCTGAATCATCCATTAATACGAACAGTTCTTGATATCATAAATAAAAGCAAAAAGAGCGTCATAAAATAAAGCATTTTCACAATTAATAATCCCACTCAGAAATAGCGGAAGTTCATAATGAGTTAGTTGATAATCATCTCCAACATTTATCCTGATTGATTCCTCCTTTAAGAAATGAAAGACTAATTAACTCTTTTACAATAGAAAAATTCAGAGCACGATTAAATTAATTAGAGGAAGATCAATGATCAAAGGATAGATTATTCTTTAAATCAGTCATAAAGAATAATAAACATTTTCATTTGATTTGGGGATGTATGTGTATGGATATCGCTGTGTATTCATTCACGAAGTATTCTGCCTTTTTATCCTTGCCTTCAATAAAATTGGATAGAATATTAATAGTTTAGGATAGAGCTTTGAAATTATGTCATTTTTAATTATCATTCGATTCTTGTTTTTTATACAGAATTTATATAATTTTTTGTACATTTTTGTTGCATATAATTCATCCTTTTCGATTTTCAATAAATTTAATATACATACATTTATTTTCCAAAATAAAACTAAACGAATAAATTATCTGGACTCATCTTCTACGACCTGCAGCATTTTTATCATGTGAAAACATGATGTTGTTTTGGTTGGGGGGTAGGATTTAAGCTTGAAATCGCGTAGGCAATGGATAAAGCATAAATAGCAATTTTCATCATCATCTTTTAATCGCATATATTTTTTTACCTGCTTTTACCAGTATTGCATTATTATGATGTATGCTTCTTTGAAAGCAGATGCGTTTTCAAAAGGTTGACCTGCTTTTACCGAATTTTCTTTATTATTACGTATGCTTCTTTGACAGCAGATGCATTTTTAAAAGGTTGACGTAGGACTATGACATCATAGCTGTTATTTCATCTCGAAATCGGTCGAGCTCCAAAACTTTGTTTGCCAGCTAGAAAAATTGAGAATGGAAGTTTAAAAAAATTATCATTATATATATATATATATATATATATATATATATATATATATATATATATATATATATATATATAGAGAGAGAGAGAGAGAGAGAGAGAGAGAGAGAGAGAGAGAGAGAGAGAGAGAGAGAGAGAGAGAGAGAGAGAGAGAGAGAGAGAGAGAGAGAGAGAGAGAGAGAGAGAGAGAGAGAGAGAGAGAGAGAGAGAGAGAGAGAGAGAGAGAGAGAGAGAGAGAGAGAGAGAGAGAGAGAGACCGATAGAGAAGTCACGTGATTGTTTCAAACCGGTTTAAACAAGTTAATGACTTAAATTAATTAAGACAAATAATGACTTAAAAATAATAATGTTCTCACACGATAACTTAAAATTTGCAATCGTAGATTTCATTTTAATTTTTTATCATCTTTATTTGTTTAAGCAACATTTTTTTATAAAAAGAAAACTATAATTAAAAATTTGCTGTTAAGATAGATCAATAAAACGTTTGTAAGGAAATTAATATCAATAGTTACGTTTAAGTTTATTTTTTATTACTTTTTGATTCAGATGCTCCATCTTACATCGTTTTCACACCCCTTTAGTAATGTACAGTAATCAACCACAAGTGAAAACCTGTGGTATCTATTAAACTACATCACTTACTCAGAAGCTTGTGCCTACGATAGAGGAATTATGTCTGTCTATAAATAGAGCAACTCAAAAATGCTTCCAGCTCGACTGATGAAATTTGGTGTATGATATTCACACTAAATTCATAAATTTCTTTCAAATTTTGAAAGAAATTCATTTTGTGGAAATCTGTCTGCCTAGTTGTCCCACTTTAATTTAACATGATAATTACATAACCAAAAAGTTAGATAAATAAAATTTGGTACATAAAATTTGGGTTTTTTTTAAATATAAAGTGCAGATAATTCTTCCAAATTTGGAATCAAATCCTTCATAGGATTGATCATCTATCAGGTTGTGCTTTCATATACATGTAAATACAATCATATGTGATTACGTTCGAGGAGAATTTTTTGATACAAGTTTGAAAATAATTATTTTGCATTAAAAAGGACTGTAAAAAAACATCTATAAAATTAAAGTGTATCGATTAAGAGGAAAAAAATTTTTAAAAATTGGAAAAAGAGCCTTATTTCGACTACAAAAGAAGTATAAATAAATAAATAAATCATTAAATCTACTATCGCAAATTTCAATTTATCATGTGAGAACATTATTATTTTTAAGTTACTATTTGTTTTAATTAATTTAAGTCATTAACCAGTTTGATATATATATATATATATATATATATATATATATATATATATATATATATATATATATATATATATTCTAATAACTCTATTTTAATTAGTTGAAACTACACCTGAAAAACAATCTTTATCGATTAAACAAACAATATTTTAACTTGTTCAGTGTTATTGCCTAACTTAACCTTATTGTTCAGTGTTATTGGATATCACAGTGTTATTGCCTAACTCGAGAGTTAGGCAATAACACTGTGATTTCCAAAGGAAATACTACATTAGCAGAAGATAGATAATGGAGAAACTGTACTGTGAAAGCCGACTCCAAAATAAAACTACATTATCAGACGATAGATATTTCAAAAGCTATAGTGTGAAAGCCGACTCCAAAATAAAAAAAGGGATAAATAGTCAATTTGCTGCCTTCACATTTTGAGGCGCCAAAAACTCAAAAGGAAGACAATATCATGTTCTCACATGATAAAAAAGGTATAAAAGGCTGAAATTATGAAAAAGATGTATAAAGAATTCAATTTAGAAATTTTCCAAATGACTTGCTAAAAAGTTTTGTAGACAGCTTAAGGCATATACTACCTAGCTCCTGAACTAAAAAATAAGCTGTATTTCTATCTATTCTTTAAATATTGGGATTCAACTGATAAATAACACGAAATTTTAAATTTTTTTAACTTTGTGAGGCACTAAAACGACTGTAAAATGTTTCTAAATGAATAGATTACTTATTCTCTAATTCAGTAAGTGCAGAACATATTGAGAAATTATTATATCAAATTTGAACAAAAAAATACACATTAGATTTTAATTTATGAAATTTTTCAAAGGTATATTCTACCAAAGATTAAAATTTGAGAAAATGCAAAGTAAAAATGTAAAATGGATTAAAACGTGTGTAAATGCAAATTCAAAAATCAATGTAACTTCAAAAAATTTATTCAAATAGATTTAGAACAAAAATTCTAATGATTTTGTAAAAAAAAACCTGCTCAAACATTAGGAATATTAAATAAAAAAAATTCATAGTTTCGCAAAAAATATCGACTTTTTAACCTACCTTAAATAAAGGAAATTCGGTATATGATTTAGTGACTATCAAAATCTTGTTTCAATTGATCGGAAGAAAAGATGTCAAAATATATATTTCATTTTCTATTACTTGTGTATTAACTGTATGCTAACAATTAATTACCGAAAAAAATCCCAAAAATCGCGCACTAGATATATTTTTTAAACTGCTCTTCAAAATTTATTCTTTGTCCTTAGTTTTTCTCCTGAATTGTCAATCAGTATTTCAGTTCAGAAAATAAATTAGAGGAAAACAGTTTTCTCATATAATCACTTCTGATGCAGTCATGGGCAAAATAAGCCGTTTATTGCACGATTGAATTGAATTTATCAATCAGTATTTGAGTTCAAAAATTGATCAGAAAAAAACAGTTTTCTCGTATAATCACTTCTGCCGCAATCATGGGCAAAATAAGCCGTTTATTGCACGATTGAATTGAATTTATCAATCAGTATTTGAGTTCAGAAAATAAATCAGAGGAAAACAGTTTTCTCATATAATCACTTCTGCCGCAGTCATGGGCAAAATAAGCCGTTTATTGCACGATTGAATTGAATTTATCAATCAGTATTTGAGTTCAGAAAATAAATCAGAGGAAAACAGTTTTCTCATATAATCACTTCTGCCGCAATCATGGGCAAAATAAGCCGTTTATTGCACGATTGAATTGAATTTATCAATCAGTATTTGAGTTCAGAAAATAAATCAGAGGAAAACAGTTTTCTCATATAATCACTTCTGCCGCAGTCATGGGCAAAATAAGCCGTTTATTGCACGATTGAATTGAATTTATCAATCAGTATTTGAGTTCAGAAAATAAATCAGAGGAAAACAGTTTTCTCATATAATCACTTCTGCCGCAATCATGGGCAAAATAAGCCGTTTATTGCACGATTGAATTGAATTTATCAATCAGTATTTGAGTTCAGAAAATAAATCAGAGGAAAACAGTTTTCTCATATAATCACTTCTGCCGCAGTCATGGGCAAAATAAGCCGTTTATTGCACAGTTGAATTTAATTTATTCCGTTTTAACCAGATTACCAATGACAAATAAATGGAAATATCAGATTTTAAATAATAAAAAGGGGGAAAACCTTTTATTTTAAATACTCATGTACCAAGTTATGATTCTTTCATAACCTTATTAATTTTTCTAGTCAACATCCCATTTTCTCTATTTAATATAAAGTCTACAAAATAAGCAAATTATAAATGCATAGGAGTTTATTTTTTCTACGGATTATGAAATAGTAAATTCAGTTTAAGTTAAAAGAAAAAAAATATTTGTTTACGATTTAATTAAAAAGAAAAATTAAAACATCATAGATGATTCTAGGTTTAAAGAAGCTTTGTAATATTTATTTACATTTTTCATACTTGTATACAATAACAAGTGGAAGTGGTCTTCACAAGTATACTCTTTAATAAACTTGTCATGCCAGAGAACGCCTTACATGGCATTGGCTTACAATAGTTTCGAAATATTAAACTTTGGTGTGAATTTAGCATTTTTATTGAATCAATCATGTGGTTTGCTTTTTGACGATTAATCCCTGGCATACCATTAATAATGTAAGAAAATAAAATTTATGATTTAGACATGTTTTTCTCAACCGATTTGAACAAAGAACAAAATTCCACTAAAAGACGCACACTCCCAAACCAAATTTAATATATTTAAGTTATTGTGTTTTGTAATTATCGTGTTTACATGATTCTGAAAGTACAGACCGAAAGACAATCAACCTATTTTTGGATTTGGCTCAAAATTTGATAATTATCTTCACTATAAATATTAAATCTGGGTACAGAATCTTATATATGTAGTCCTTTTCATTTTGTAATAATCATGTTAACTTATTTTAGAGAAACCGGAAAAATGAATTTCCTGTGAGCAGATTTGATGAAAATCTGCAAATTTGGTGTAAAGAGCGTATATCAAATTTCATAAATTTCATCTGTCTAGCTCAAAACGTTTTATAGTTACCTCTGTCATAAACAGACAGATAGACATTTTCCAAAAATGTGTTTTTCGAACAAAGAGAAAACTAAAACGTGGAGATTCGTCAAAATTATTTGATAATTACTAAGAATGGTTTGAATTATTTGATAATTACTATGCATGCTCTATACTACGTATACGAGATAGTATTCTACGTAAAAAAAAGAAAGTATTGTAATTATCAAAAAATTCCTCCTCCAGATTTTGATGACTTTCCACTTTCCAAAACTTGAATTTCAAAAGCATATTGTTGGAAATGTATTTATCTCACTATGACTATCATAACTAAAATCTGTATTCATCTAGAGAGATAAAATTTAGCATGATATTCATTCGCCAAAAATTTATCAAAAGAAGGAACATTTTTTTTTCTTTTTGTACGTGAAAGGGGGAAGGTGAGTGAGATATTTCACCTATTTTTCTATTTACCAAATACAGTCTTTGCTCATGGGTAACTGTTTACTGTCTTTGCAAAAATAACTACATCCAATACAATTTCTGTTCTAATTTCTAAAAAATGATATACGAAATATCTGAAAAAATTGCAATCTGTCACGAAATACTGAATTCACATTATAAATTGCAAATGTGTTCTCATTTATAAGATATCTTTGTTATTTTATTACGTCACTAGTATCTTAGATGCAATTAAAAAAAACTGAGCAGTCTTTTACGAGGATGCAAAAAAATGAAGGGAGGTTTTTATAATAATAAATGGACAATTTTTAATTGAAAATATGAAACAGCATTAAAAAATATGATAATTAATTTTTTTACGTGTTAGTGCGTTACATTAAAAAATTCGATATTTTTTCTTGCTATATTACATTGATTCCTCTAAACCATCACGCCTTCCACTTGTTACTCAATGTATTTGAATAAAAATTAGTCATGTCTTATGATAAACCTCGGTTGGATATTTCTCTAGGTTTTCCGCTGAGACAACAACTAATTCTCTTTTAGTTGTCATGATAAAGTAACCACATAAAACTCTGACTTATACAAGCATGAAAAAATGTCAGAATATTCAAAACCATAGAGGTCAAAACGGTTTAGAGCACTTGATTGTTCTTCGAACTTTACAAATATGCTAACAACAAATTTTATCCTTTTAATTATTGAATTAAAATATTCGCACAAAAGTAAATTTTTTATTGACTTAACAAAAAATGAAATAAAATTCAGTACCTCAATGATGAATCGTCTTGGAATTTTTAGCACTATTAACAGTATAATCTTTATAATGTCACTTACCTGCCTGCCTTTGTTACTACTCGGAATACTGGATATTTTAAAGCCGGATAAAGAGACTTAAGAGCATTCATAAAGTATTGCAACTTAATTTGACTCGCCATATCCACGTCTAGTTCATAGTTCATTCGGGAAGATACAATAGAGCACATACTCGAGATCTCCAAATTTCCACGTTATATTACTTATGCTTAACATGCAACATTATATTTGACATTTATCAGACCCAAACACGAATGAGTTTCGATAGAATTGAGTCTTCAATATTCGATTATCTAACATTGAAGGCCAATTCTACCACAAAACAATTGCTACAAGAATATATTTCACACCATTCATATTTTATTTTATAAGAGAGAAAAGAAAGGAAGGCAATTTAAATCTCTATTTCGTCGCTATATTCATTTAGAATAACTGCAGTAAGTTTTACCTTCGTTCGGCAGCAAAAAATTGTTATAAAAATGAATTTTATCCTTAGTTTTATTACAAGAAACCAAATGATTTTCCTTTTATTCAGCTAAAATGAACCCTATCCTCTCAACTGAAAAAAATACTTTGTTCTATTCTATTTCGTATTAATCAAAACGATCGCTGCACAACGCCCTCAAAGGGTACATTATTTTACTGCTTCCCAATAAAAAAAAGATTCAATAATAATTTTATTTCTAAACATCAAATACATAATTATTGCACTTACATCATTTGCTACGCCATTTATCATCGGCTCTATATTACTGTTAAATTCAATTAATTACTGTTAAATTCAATGATACAATTGCAATTGCATTAGATTCACATTAATTTTTTTTAAAAATTATCTTTCTAGAAAATACCATGTGATTTTCTATAACGGAATGAAATTTTTAAAAAAAATTTCCAGACAGTGGGTTAATCAAAATGAACTGAATTCAAAAGTAATTACAAAAGCAGTTGAATTTCCACAATGTATTTTACTTTTTATAATGTTTATTTTAGAATCGAGTTAAAAAAAGGCAATTGAAAACTACTGTATGATAATGATTTTTATGAAAATCGACATAATTAAAGCAAATAGATAAAGTTCGTAATTAGTTGAAAGTAGATAAATCAAAAAAATCAATTAAATTGATAGCTCAGCAAATGAGAGAAAATATTTGCTTAAAAAAATTAATTATTTTATTAAAATCATAATAGTGAAATGTCCAATCATTAAAAAAAACTGAGTGAAAGAAAATAAAACGATATAATAAAAGGAAATAAACAATTGGAAATCAATGAGCTAAATAAAGTTAAAAACAATTAATAAAAATAAAGATTTAACAAACGACTTTTTTCTCATAAAAAAATCCTTTCAGTTATTAAAAGAACAAAAAAATAAAATGAATGATTAATCAATATTAAGTGGAAATATCGAAAAAACAGTGAAGTTATACGGATGCTTTTACCTCCCAGAAAATGTGATTACAGTAAAACGCATTTTAAAATTTCAATAAAAGGCACAAAAAAAATCGTTTGTCAAATCGATTATAGTTTTCATAAATTTCAGGCAAATGTATTTTCATTTTTCATAAATTTCAAACAGCTGTATATTCATTAATTTATTTGATTATTCTTTAAATGCAATTATTATTTTTAATTTGTTCTTTTTTAAATTTAGTCATATTATTTGGTGTTAGTAATTTATTTCTAGCAATCGGATGTTTCCATATAAACTGATAATTTGAAATTTAGTGATGGAGTGAAATTTTTTCGTATCTTAAAATTGAAGATTTATTCTTAAGTAATAATACTTCCTATTACTACTTTATCTAGTTCCATAAAAGGAAATTAATGTACCTGTAGTTTTTTTTGGTGGAATCTTCATCTAAGTAATGATTTCTCTTTATGAAGTAAAACAAGGCAAAAGTAATTAGTAAAAAAGTTGATTTTCAGATTTCGATGAATTTCAGATTGAAATCTTCATAATTAAGTCAATTTCCGTTGAAGAGTTAGTGAACTTTTTTTATTAATAATTTTGTGTGTCAAAAATATTCTTCATGGGTGGGATTGACAGAACTACGAAAATGTATAAAAAAATAAGATATTGTAATTTCTTCATCAGTGCCTCTAATGACTCAAACAACATAAAATATTATTACTTATATCAATTTAAAAAAAATTCCAGTTAAAAGCGAATATATTTCTATAATTGTTTATAAATTAGCTATTGTACTACGATTTGAATGGATACCTTGAATTTTATGTACTTTATCTTATAAACTTTAAACGAGCAATTCTTGTATATATATAAATTTATTTATTTCGTGTATCTTGGAAGTGGTTTTAATGATTCGATCAACTTTTGCATTTAGATAAGGTTTTGCTTTTTAAGTTTTTCTATAAAATTGTCTTTCCTGAAAAAAAGTGATTTTCTGAAAAAAAAAAATTATTACCAACTATTAGAAGAAGTATCTTCAACTTCCGCTTTAAAGTGTGAGTGCAATGTAATTTAGTGATCAGAACAACATGTGCGTTGCTTATACTTCGTTCGAGTCACGCTTTATGTTTTTACTTATGTATTTATATTTAATATTTTTGCTTTTTAAGTTTATCTATATATAGGTGTCTTTCACGTGAAAACCCGATTTTACACGGAAAAGAAACATTTTTTTATAACTAACAATTAGGGCCTTTTTCTATCTGCTCTCATGAGGACAATGCGCCACCCGAATTCACCATGGTAAAATTGAGTTTAAGTATAAAAATATCAATAATCATATATAAACTGTAAAATGAATGCTATAACATAGCATATTGTTTCGAGTATCATGGGCCGCGGTGGCTTGGTGGTAAGTTCTCGTCTTATGTAGTAGCTCTCACGTAGAGTTTCAGGTTCGAGACCCGATTCCACTGAAGAACCATCGTGTAAGGGGGTCTGTTGCACGCTTTTAGTTATGTCATTTATTTATAAAGTTTTTTCTTCTCCAATTAATAAAAATGTTAAATATTAAATTCGGCACGTAATTCATTATGAAACATTTATTATTTATGTATAGTATATTATTAAATTTGCAATTTAAAATGTTGAAAGTTAAAATTATTAGACTATTGATGCTTCTTTCTATAAATTTCATTATTGTCTTAGTATTTAATGTTAGATATTTATTAAAAAGTTAACAGTATCACATAGTATTGATTCATCTTACTAATTTATGCTATTTAATGAATTAAATTAATAAAATAAAAACAAAATCATTCTGTAAAATGTAAAAAAGTGAAATTCAAACATTTTCAATAATAGAGCAGAATTTGGAAAAGATTTAGATCTTTCAAATGAAACTTTTCTCTTAAAATTAGCATTAAAATTTTCTTTGAAAGGAAACTTAAAGCAAATATTATTATTTCCATAGTAAAAGAAAATAATCTTTAATAAAATAATCCATAAAAGCACTATTGCAAAAACAGAAAATGTAATATTTTTAATAACCGAACTGAATTTTCAAAAGATTTAGGATTTCAAAGTAAACATTTACTCTGCAAAGAAAATGATTTTTTTTTTTCACAAGGAGACTTAATTCAAAAAAAAAATAATTCTGTAGTCAAAATAAAATAATCTTTAATAAAATATGAATAAAAATGATGTTCTAGAAATCAAGGAAAGAATAAATTATGATGTTCTTAATAATCGAACTGAAGTTTCAAGGGATTTAATTTTTTAAAAGGAAATTTTCTAGTAAAAAGAAACAAAAACATCAAAATAAAAAAAAAATTATTTTGATGAGAACTTACGAAAACATAATGTTATTTTGAAGCCATAAAAAAAACTTTTCTTATTTTGACAGTGGAAAAAAGTCTTTAAATCGTTTGCAGATCTGGTTAAAATCTTCTGTGGTTTCATGCAATTTGCATTTTTTTTTCTGTGACTTGTTAGGTTTACGGTTACATTGTTGTAAACAAGTACAGTTTTTAAAAAGTTTAAAGTCTTATCAGAAAATTAAACCTGAAGTAAAAGTTGAAGCTGCTGAGTTCTAAAATGAGTCTTAATTAGAACTTTCATGCTCATTAAACCGTGTCTCTAAAAGATAAGCTTTAAAGATTACCTTTGAAAAAATTTCTTGAGCAAGAGATTACTGTATTGTTGAAATAAAGCAAGAATACATTCGTTAATTAATGCTAAAATTCATGAACTTTTTATAAGAAGTAAAAGGTTTTTTTAATGAACATTTTTGATGCTGACGTTTTATTTATTTAGAAAAGAATTTTTTTAAATAGATATGAAAAAAATTTAATACGTTTAATAAGCTATTTCGAAAACAGACATTATTACCGCTTTAAAAATAAAACATTTCGATGGAAAAAATGTTTTAAATTTTTAAGATATATTTATATTATATATAATTATTTTTTGCCAGTTTGTTTGTCAGGATATTATTTTTTTTTTCATTTAACTATAAAATAGCCACATTCGGAGACTAGCTTTTGCCAACTATGTTAATTGTATTAATATAGTTACTTAAATAATCACTTAATTTAGTTAACTGTATTGATTTTTTTTCATCAATCTACTTTTAATAAATTAGATCTTATTATTACAAAAGAAATTTTTATTTTATACTATTCAACTCAAGTAGTCAAGTGATTTTTTCCAAAAAATTTAAAACTGAAACAATAACGATTAAAATATTTTCCTTGCTTGATTTTCGATTATGTATTTTTCACATGAGTTGCATGATTTTTTTTTCGCTGATCCAGTTAATGAAGAAATAAAACTTCTTCGATAAAAGATTTAGTATGCTGTCAAATCAGAACCCATAAAATCAATTCTTCAATTTAAATTAAGAACTAAAAATTAATTGCCTGCTTTTTAAACATGTTTAAGAAGTTAACTTTAGTTTGTATTTATTCTTCATTCAACTAAATGTAGAAAATAACATTTTATAACAAAAATTAAGAATTTATCGTTTGATTTTTCAATTATATTAAGACAAAATATCAGATGCTTTTCTTCTGTATTTATAAAAGAAGGCATTAAAATGTAAATGAATTAGTTTTGAAACGAAAATTTTATAAATGTAAAAGAAAATTATTTATTTATTATTTCTTTAAAATGTAAGGTAAACGTTTTACTTTAATTTTACGTAACTTCTATTGAAATACGAACTCGCATCTGAAAAAAAACTGCAATTGTGTTTACTTATTTATAATTTTTTTTAATTCAGTCACTTTTAACGAAAAAGTTATAATAATTTCATTTTTCTTCAAGTTTTTTTAACTAATGATGTGAATGTAGTGTCCGCGCTATTACGGAAGGGGGATATAGTAGCTTTTGAGGGCAAAGACTCCTGAATACCCGAGGGCAGAAATCTGACTTCTAGCTCATATGAAAATGACACTAACACACTCGCTTGCACAACCCCTTTATACAGGGAGACCCTTTCACACACCTCACAGATAGAACACAAGGTGAAGAACAACCAGGCCCGAACCAGGATTCAAATACAGGACGAAAGATCACAGGGAATGCGTGAATTTTTTTAACTTTATTTATTTGATTGAATTTTAAGAAATTTTAAAAATTGACCAATTTTACAGAGAAAAATTAAAAAATGAAATTAAAATTTCTGCATCCGGCATTCTATTTCCAATAACTTTTTCACATTTTTATATGATTATTTGAACCTTTTTCTCTGACTTAAAACACAAATGGTCAAACAACCATTATTGATTTTTTTAATTAATTATTTTGCAAATTTGTTCAAAAAAATTTCACTGATCAAACTATCCATCAGGGGAAATTTTATTTCTTCATTTGGCATTCTGCCAAATTAAGAATTAACTATGAATCGTGAAATATTTTCAAATCTCTTTATGTGATCGCAAAATCTTAACGAATTTATTAATCGCCGTTCAGCAACATCCCAGAAATTTTGATTGTATGCGTATTTGATTTCGCGAAAAGTCTGAGAAAACAAATTTCCTTTAATTACATTGAAAAAAACCAAGTTTAATTAATGCAATTTAAATTATAAATTGAATTTAAAACCAAAATGGATTAATTTGTTATTTGCAGAATTTAGCAGCAATAAATCGGCCGTGCAAAGTATCTCACTTAATTGTAATCAAATTATTATATTTAGAGTCAAAAATTTTGGTTCTACAAAATAGAAAGAAATATTTTTGACCCCACATATCTCTTATACAAAGGCGGTAAAACGTTAACAAAATATCTGGTATCATAAACACTTATATGAAACAATGAAATTCTGTGTTTTGCAATGGCTATCGGAAATTCAATCAAGGTTTTTATAACTAAAAACGTAAAGTTATACAGAGTTTTTTCGATTTCTCAAGAAAATTGGACAAGGTGATGATCAAATGATCACTATTGATTTAGAAATTGTTAACTTTCACATGAAATTATAATTTTTGAAATCGATTGAATGGTTGGTGCTGGCGAATTCTGTATTGGGTTTGTTTAAATACATATCACATCATTTTTACTTCCTTTTGATAGCTTTATTTTAAATCTTTCTGATTGTAATTTCGCTAACATTCATCTTATCACGGGCAATGCCAATAGAGTATTGATAGTACTTTAATAACAGAGTTCAAAATAACTTTTTATTTAATTACCATTTAAAAATTCTAATCTGCGAATTTTTCATCACGAATAGAGTTTCAAACGATAGATAATTGAATGCAAACCACTATTTGGTTGCAGAACAAAATAATTGTTTGCAAAAAAATATTTCTTTTCTTAGTAAAATATAGAATTCTGCTCTTTAATAAAAATTCCTTCTGGTATTAAATTAACAATATCTGAAATTTAAAAATTATTTATCTTCTTTTTTTTAACTTTGCAACATTTTTATTTGTAATTTGTTTTTCTAAATTTTTCTCAGTATATAAACACAACTTTGTATATTTATCAAAAATATATTTATTATTAAAAATTTTGTAATATTTTTATTTCTAACATATTTTTCAAAAAATTTTATTTGCATTTAAAAGCGACTTTTTGTAAATGCTTATAAAAAAATTTATAATTTTTGGAATTTCCCGTTTAAAGTTTTTGGATGACAATAAATAACAGTAAAGGATATTATATGCTTAAAACTAAACTGGAAATTAACAAAGAGGAACTTTCCGTGACCTTATTATAATAATTAATTTTATTTTCCCAAAAGAAAAAAGTTTAATTTATCTTGAAAAAAATTTTGTCATTAAAGTGACATCATTTCATAGTCATTAAATTAATCACTGTCCCTAATCCTCATCGTCATGAAAAATTGTTTTATGATGTTCTCGATTCGATTGAAATTATAATTTTTTTGAATTTCCGGACTAAAGTTTTTTGTATGACGATATATGACAATAAATAACAGTAAAGGATATTATATGCTTAAAAACTAAAATGTAAATTAACAAATTGAATAAGAGGATTTTTCCGTGGCCTTATTATAACAAATAACTTCATTTTTACAAGAAAGAAGTATAATACAGTATTGAAAAATGTTTGTCATTAAAGTGACGCCATTACGTGGTCATTAAATTAATCATTGTCTTGTCATCATAATCATGAAAAAACTGTTTTGTGATGTTCTCGAATCGATTGAATTATCGATTAAAGCTATAATTTTTGGAATTTCCCGGCTAATTTTTTTTGTGATGATATATGATAATAAATAACAGTAAAGATTATTAATTACATGCTGAAAAACTAAAATTCAAATTACAAATGAAACTAGGGGATTTTTCCGTGACCTTAATATAACAAATAACTTTATTTTCACAAAAAAAATTAACGCAGTATTAAAAAAAATGTTTGTCACTAAGGTGACATCATTTCATGGTTATTAAAGTAATCACTGTCACTCGTCATCAACGTCATGAAAAAACGGTTTTATGATGCACTCAAAGAAAATAATAATTGCAAAAATGCATTCTCATTTTCACGATTCGTAAATTAGGGCAACTTTACAGCTATTTGTTATAGTAATACCCTTTTCCACGAAGTTTGCAACCCCATCTTCTATAAGTAGCCGAATAAAATCTTCTTTATTTCCGTCCATAAAATATTCCACGAACTATTTCCCCAGCGCGGAGGAATTGCCGCCGCAACACACACTCCAGCTACAGTATCCAATCGATCGCGCAAGACTACAAAATGGCTCCGACAACATCCGTAAAGGATCCCTAGAGTTTGTAAGTGAACAAACGGGGAGTAAAAAAAAAATAGTGCCAACTTATTTACATTGTCCTCCGGTCACTAGAAATGATCTGTGCAATCAGTCACTGTGTGTCCACCTTTGGTCAAAGTGCCCATTACCTGTCCTCTTATTTCCTGAAATACATAGGTGAGCTTTTCTTTTTTTTTTTTTTTTTTTCACTCAAATCTGAATTTTCTAAAGAAAATATTAAATATTTATGCTAGATCTCCTCGAAAGAAATAAGATATATCCTTTTGTATATTTCTGATATCATAGGAAGTCTTTGGGAAAGTTTTTGATTTCATCCTGCGTTTTATAGGGACATTTGTGAGGGGATGACACAAAGGTCAAACGCCTTTTTTGACCTCTGCATGGAGTTAATTTTTGGGGATCAATTATTTTCTCAAGAGAATATTGGTTTCTAATTAGTAGTTTGTCTTTAAAAGTAGCCTTTATTGTATCTTGTTAATCCATATTAATAATTAAATAAATTTTTAATGTTTGCAAAAGTTAAATATTATTTACGTTGTTATTGTTTTGATTAAAGAGGGCTGCAAAAAAAATTAAGTTTGTATTTTTATTTGGTCTCAGTATTGTATTTTTTAATTATTATCATTTTTTCTTCATCGATGCTCTCATGAAATTTTACAGCCATTCCAAAATTAGAGAATCGAATATTGCAATATTGAAAAAAATATCTGCAACTGTAAACATTATACAGATCCTTCAATTATATCCCTATAGAAGGCCTTAAAAAGACTTTCAGAAACAACATGGATTGGATATTACTACATGAACGTTGATATAGAAATGTAAAATTGAAAAATGTTAGAAAAAAAATGTTCATTTTAAAAAATTAATTAATTATATTATTTTATTTTAGTAAACATTTATGTAAAGAAATCTTTTTCACCGCACTCAAAAGATTAATTTAGTTATTAAATGACTTCATTAATACAATTAATCTAAAACAAAGGAGTATTAATTACGAATAATTACTGACACAATGTCAAAAAAAATTGTTCCATTAAAATTCCACTTAAATAAATTTGGCATCAGCTCATTAAAAAAATTTCTATTATTTTTGTACATTAATGATGGCAGTCAATATTTGTCAACAAAAGTCGTGAATTGCTTACTTCTTCATTAGCTTTTAATAAATAATTTAACTTTTTAATCAATAAAATAAAGCATTAAAAAATGCATTATTTTGTCAAAATAAAGTTTGTATTGACTTGTAATAGTGACTGACAAAATGTATCAACAAAAGGAATTGGTTATGATTGTATTCTTGTCATCCGTTAACATATATCCATAAATAAAATAATATATAAATCTAAATATATTTATTAATATTATACAAGTGTTGTTAATTAATTACCAAGTTTAAATTCATTTTTGTAAAATATTCCAAAAAATATATAGCATTATTATGTAAATAGTTATAAAAAATACCACATAATTAAACATTATTTTGCCTTGATTTATTGAGTTAAATATTTTTTCTTATTTTTACTTGTTTTATTTCATATTTTTTTGATTTAAACGAAACATGCATAATCGTGGAAAAGTCAGAAATCATTGGAATCATTTCAAATTTACATAATACATGCTAAATGCAACTTTCTGTTTTAATTTTAGAACCCATTTCTCATAAGATAAAAAGTACATAACCACAGCGTAAGACAACATGCATTTAATTCTTAGATGGCATGCGTAAATATACCTTAGTCATACGATTATATGAACTGACACCGTTTATTTTATTTTTTTTATGTAACAGAAATTTCATATTTAGATTATTTTATTTATCTTAGTAAAATATTGATATCTTGCATACAAAGCAGTTTGACAATCTTCGCTTAATCTGAAAATCGCCAAGTAAACTTTAGAACATAAAAATAAACAAGCGCCGTAAATTATCCCATGCTTAATTTTGAAAAAATTATATTCAGGGGCATAAAATAATTGTATATAGTCAACAAAGCAGGGGATTTTTCAAGATCCTGGATATTATCTTATGCAAAATTATTATGTCAACCCACTACAACTAACAAGAGCATGATTATTCTTAATCATATCCTTTATTTAGGTCTAGTCGCCTTCGACGACTACTTGGTTCGTTAGAAACAGTAGCTGTGTTTCAGTTTTAATTAAATCTTGCGCATATAATTTGATATTCATATGTAATTCAACAAAATGCAATAAAGCCCCGTTTATACCAACTTTCAAGGAACTAATATAAAAAATGTTAATAAAAAGAAGTAAAAAGGATTTTTTAAGTAATATAAGATTATTATTGGATAGCATTGAAAATAATAATTAAAATTAAATATTTATAAATCAAAAAAATCTTTTTCCATTACGGAACAATAGTGCAAAAATCTTACCTTTATTATGTATCTCACCTTTCATATCTTATAAGATTTAAGTGAATATGAAAAAGCTTATTTAACTGTAATTTAATTCACTTTAAACTGTAATAGTGTATTTTTATATTTCAAAGAAAGTTTTTATATTTCGAAATAAACAGAACACTAATACTGAAAAATATTCACTCATACACATTTTTCTTTATTTGTAGTACAGTTATAAACTGAGTGTATACACACATCAAAAAATAAACAAAAATACTCTTCTTTTATTTCAACAATGGAAAAAAATCATAAGTTTAATAATTTGATAGAACGGTGAAAACGATTTGAATTTCTTTACAATAATGAAATCTATTGTTGAAACTATGTAACAAAATGATTCGTTGATTTTTTTTTAAGTCATCGAATCCAAGAAAAATTGCGCAACTAAATTGATATTTTTAAAAGAATATTTTTTTCATTTTGAGAGTACACAAAGTTTTTTTGTTTCATAATATCTCCAGATGATTTTGACATACAACGCTAAAATTTTTTCTTTATTTTTATTTTATATTCTTTTTAAAAATTTAATTATAAAACATTCCGAACAGCAGAAACATTTAAAGTATGTTTATGCAAAAGTAGTAGCAGAAAATGAGAGTATAAACTAAATCAAACGATATCTTGAAGAGCACAAACAAACAGCTACACAATTCGCTTTTATTATTAGTAGCGCTAGATTAAATAATATAATATTTAAACATTTTATTTCATTTGCAAATAAAAATTTAATTTAACTGCTCTTACGACTATATCTATTAAACTGCTGGACCAACTGCCTCTACAATAATACATTATACAATAAAAGTTAAAAACGTAAAATTATTAATATGAAAAATTCTTTCTTTTAGTTAATTGATAAAAACATGCTCATAAAAAAGATTTTATTAAATTTATTTAACGAGTTATCATGCCAAACGAAATTTTGTAGCTTTTCCGCAAACATTTCCATAATTATAAAAAACAAATCCTATTGTCCACAAAAAAAAAATCAGACTTTTTTCAAAATTCAAAATATTGTCTTTTTAACTATACGAAACAATTTTTTTAATTTTCTCAACTTTTTAAATATACTTTTTGGTATAACTTTCGACAATTTTTTTCATTGTTGCAATGAAATTTATTTACTTGATTCCTTGTTTCATCAAATATTCAATTGCTGATTTTTTTTCCATTGTTGAAAGTTAAATAAACCAGCGTGAGTGTTTTATCAAAAACATTCTACCAAATTCTATGTCCTTCCAACGCATAGTATTGTGGACATAAGGCGAATGTCTTGCATAATACTGGAGAACAATAGTTACGAACTATTGATCTTTGAAGTAAAATTAGCATTTTTATTGAATCTGTCGTGTGATCCTTAGCGATTTTTTTTTGCCACTGATCCCTGACATTTAACAATAGGTACTCGAAAATCGAATTTGTGTTTTAGGTCCTTTGTCTCCCATCGATTGAAACCAATGTATAATGTAGAACTACAACTGCAATCACAAAATCATATACTGAATTCCATATGTTTAAGTCATTGCTGTTTTGAATTATCAAGTTTAAGCGCTGGTAAAATTACAGCCTACTTAAAGTCAGTCCCTAAATGGATTCTGTTACAAATTTGATAAGTATTTACACTTTAGATGCTAAATATGTCCTCCAAATTTTATCTATCTAGCTATCTTCGTTTTTAGATATTATGTTAACTTATATATGGACAGTTGGGCAAAGAGACTTCTTCTGAGTGGATTTAATTCAAAAGTTTATAAAAATATACAAAGGTGATATAAAGATCATATACCAAATTTCATAAGTCTATCTCAAAGCGTTTTTTTTTTTTTTACTTATCTTTGCCATAGATAGACATATATAATACTGAAATTGTTATTTTTTTTTTCGAACTCGGGGGATCTGAAACATGGAGATTCGTTGAAATCTCGGTTTCGAATTTTTTGACGATTACAGTATTTTTTTTATATTTAATATACGGGACAATAAAAAGTCTCTGTTTCATTAACTGAATGGTTTTATACGATGAAGGAGAAAGTGAACTTAAGTATCGTGAAAAATCATACAATTAAAATTTAGAATGCCTATACAGTTACGTTTTCAATGATACTGTGCGTCAAGGGATTCCACTCCATTAGGGAAGTACATATACATAATAAATAGAACAGGGGTAAGGCTATTAAAGTCGCGTGCCTTTAATGCTTATCACAATTTAAAAACATGTTGTTGAGAAAATCATTAACATCAAATTATGAAGAAAATATTTTACCGTCGTTTATACTCAAACATTCATTGCTCTATCACGGGAGCTATAAAAAGCGGAGGGATACAGATGACAGTGAGTGAGTAATAGTAGTTCATTCAAAAGAGAATATTTGAGTGAGTTGTCTTTTGAGATGTTTATTTCCAACGAGTTCTCGTTCTTCGCTTCAGGTTGTTGCTTTGTTTAATAGCGATTCACTGCTTGTTGATTTCTACAAATGTTATTTTGTGTAGATTCCATCTGGGATTTTGTTTTTCGTGTGATGTAAATCGTCGTTATTCGCTGAACCTGTTGGAGATTCCACCATACACTCACTGAATGGACTTTCCGTAACAGTATAAAAATCAGAGGTCCTGCCGTTAATGTGGTGCTGGAAAAATGAAGCCTGTTTTCGCATCCGTACTAAAGAAACATGATACCTTTGACCAATATCGTGCTGGCCGAAGACAGATTCGGAGGGTTTCCAGTTCGAGATTCCACATAAGAACGCCATACATGTGAAAATAGAATCCATCGAAATCATACGACAAATATTTTCTCATGATACTAAACTTAATTAGATCCACATGAAAATTAATTTATCTGTAAATATAATCACTTTCTCATCAGTCTTTAGATTAACTTATTAATTTACTATAAATAACCGATTTCCTTTTTGAACCAATTAGTTCACTCAGTTAAGAAGATAAACAGCGGCTCAAATAATTCTATTAAATATGCTGACGCACTAAAAACTCATATCCGTCAGAACACAAAGAGAACTAATTGGCTCGATTTAAGAGACGAGCACTCAAGAGAGATGGTTTTACATTACCAGTTGAAAAGTATGCTTTTAAGATCATTATTAATAGTGAAAACCCTTCCACTATTTTAAAGCACTGAAGCATTCCAAACCTCATTTTTCTTGTGCTGGAGCGATTTCCTGTAATTAACGTAATTTCCTACAGCTTAGTTTTTTATTCAACGATATTATTAAGTTTTCACTAAATGTGGAAAATGAAAGTTTTAATTAGAAAGAAATGAAATGCAAGATTTAAAAACTCTAATTAACGTTATCTATCCGTTTTTGGAATTAAAAATGTCTAATTAGTTGTAAGTACAAGAAGATAAAGAAGATCCATTAAGATAAAAAAATTATAAATAAATTAAGTGCTATAATTTTTAATGTCAGCGATTTTCAAATTTTGCTCTAATTCGCTGATCCTTTTAACATTTTTTAATCTTTTAATTCTTAGAACATTATATTTTTTAACATTAATCTCAATTTTTAAACGGAAATGAATTCCTGGCTTCAATTATTTTTAATGTATTCTTTAAAAGAAGTAAATATTTAACAGCGTATTCTTTTTCAGAATTTTAATATCTGTCTTTTGACATGTTTCTTTATTCCAGTTGACAGTTTTATTATGAATAAATGCCTAATACAAACAACTGAGCAAATTACGAACAATCATCTTAATATGCAATAGAAGTAAATACTTAAATTTCCTTATTTAAATAAGAAGTTTTAATCTTACTTTAAAAAGACTTCGAATTTAAATGCCTGCTTTTCTCAAGCAGTGAAATACAAAGTACCATTCTTTAGCATTTGTCTTTACTTTCTTACTTTTTTTTCAATACTTTCAACTACTAAGAAGAAATTTACAAATTTAAAACATTGTATTTCTCAGAAAATTAGACCTAAAGATTTTCATTAATTTTATGTTGAAAGAAATGTAAAAATATTTTATAACATGATAAAGTTTGTGGGCTGTTATCTCTCATGTATGATGAAAAACCCTCATCCGACAAGCATGAAGAAAAATTATGATACGACATATAAAGGGCGTCCCAAAATTAGCGCAAGATTTAAATTTGCCACCATTCATGCAGTAAAGTGTTGGCAACCCTATTAAAAAACAATTTGACAGTTAATAGTTTAGGTTTAGCAAAAATGAAGCGTTACGTGATAGAGCAAAATGTTTTCTTTGTTGAACATTATTTCAAAAAAAATGAAAGTCTGGCTGCTAAAATTCGAAAATATGAGAATTAGCCCCCTAGATCGTGTGATTTAACACCATTGGATTTCTTTTCATGGGGTTATTTGAAGTAAAGGTCTATGCCAACAAGCACGCGTGCATTGAAGAAAGATAGTCAATGCTGTATCAACAAAATCCAGCGCCATTTATGTAAAATAATCATAGGCAAATTTCGACAAAAAAGTGCGTATGTGCCAGTATTAATTATACATAAGTGCTTTCATTTGAAAACATGAGAAAAAGTTTCGAAAAGAGCACTCAAATTGATTCTTTTTCTGGTACTTTCCATTTCGCCAAAGCAGGAGATAAAGTCGCCAAAAATGATACAACCGATGCCAAAAAGGAA
This sequence comes from Argiope bruennichi, assembly GCF_947563725.1. Classification (NCBI taxonomy): domain Eukaryota; kingdom Metazoa; phylum Arthropoda; class Arachnida; order Araneae; family Araneidae; genus Argiope; species Argiope bruennichi. The sequence continues at coordinate 106,583,606 of NC_079156.1, forward strand.
TAAAGTCTGCTTGGCGAGATTTGCAATATTATTAACATTTTTACTTTCACATATACGTAATATGGAGAAAGTATAATAATTGTGAAAAAATTCTATTTCGAGATTTTGACAAATCTCCACATTTTAGACATCTCTGAGTTTAAAAACTACATTTTTGGAAAATTTCCGTCTGTCTGTGACAAAGATTACTCAAAAACACTTTGGGTTAGACGGCTGATATTTAGTATACACGAAATTTTAATATTTCTACCAAATTTAAGTAAAATCTATTCACAGGAAGTCCGTTTGTCTGGCGTTCGAATATAATTTAACAAGATAACTACAAAACGAAGACAGATAGAGAGATAAGATTTGGTACACAAATTTAACATCTATAGTGTCGACATCCATCATATTTTGAACGAACTTTAACAATCGGTTGACTGTCCATCGGTCTGTACTCTTAGAAACATGAAAACTTGTTAACTCAGAAACGGAATTACTGAAATATATCAAATATGATATGGGATTTTTGAGACTACAGGTGTCAAGTTGTTGTGTACAAGTGGAATAATGTTAAACTTTTTTTTCCATCTGTTGGGAACAATTATTGGTTAATATTAACCGCTTCCCAGGGACTAATCGATAAAAAACTTGGAAAGGATGACCCGATAGATTCAGTAAAAATGATAAATTGACGCCAAAAATTAATATTACAGAAACATGTAAACGCGATAATTCAATAAGACTTAAATTTATTAAATTAAGTAAGGTATTTAGTGACTGCAAGTGCAATTTTGTGTCAACTTTTTGTTTCAATTAATTATGAAAAACGTGTCTAAAGCACTCATTCGATCTTTGGATACTATTAATCTTATGCCGAGAATTAATTGCCAATTAACTCGCCAAGGATGACACAATAGATTTTGTAATAATGTTAAATTCACGCCAAACTTTATTATTTCGTAATATTGCATGCTAATGCCATGCAAAGCATTCTCTGGCATGACAAGTTTATTAGAGAGTATGCGAGAAATTTTAAATGAACCCTCCCACTGATATTACATGTATATTGTGTGTTATTGCCCTTAAAGTCTATTTGTTGTAATGAGCACCGGCGAAATGAAAAAGTATTTTCTGGTAAACTTCAGAATTCTTATATTAGAAAAAGAAATATCATATATAACTGGATTCCATTCACTTAAAAGATGTTTTAATTTAATTTTTTAATGAACAGTGACGGTTTTAAATGTTCTAGCAACCGTATTTATCATCTTCCAAGTATCATACCACCAATTTTTATTCAAAAATCTTGTTCTTTCTTTCCCAGCCATCACCGAAGAAGCCCTCAAGAAACGAATTCACCCCTTGGAACCGGAGGATCTGAAATACCTGGACAACATAAACGACCCAAACATGTCTATCGAGGATAAGCTTCAAAGTCTGCAATCCCTCAATGTTCCCGAAGGACAGAGCTGGTGAGATATACCACTAGAAAACAATTGTTGGAATTTGATGAGATATTAAAATAGATGGTATACATAAATTCAAACATTAGAATTTTAATCTAATTTGTAAATATTAGCACAATTTTTCTTTTTCGTATATGAATTACTCATTATGAATTATAAGCTTTAAAAATCGGCATTAAGAGAGATGAATCTCTTTGTTTCAGATCTCCATGAACCCAAAGATCATTCTAAGAATTAGCAAATGAATAAATACAATACAACACCGCTTCATCCCCTGCAACTTCAACCTACTGGTTATTTAAACAGTGTAATGAGCATTATTAAGGACGACGGCGTTAGTAAAACATACATTTATTCTTCACAACAAGTAGACGTACAAGTATATAAGTAATTTTAGAATAACAACAAAAACAAGGTGATGCCACTGAAGCTAAAGTAATTATACAGAATTGTTTGCTTGCTTGCTTTCCTCAACATCCTCCCCACCCTGGTCAACCTCCAGAGGTATGGCCAGTTGAATTGGACGGGTAATCTCCTTTCCTCTGACACGAAGGATACAGGTTCGAATTCTTCCGTCCCGGCCATCGATTAATTTCACCACGAGAGCTTTCTTCCACATTTGTCGTGGTCGCAGATCTTCTTGTAATAGGACCAAGTCACCTACTCGTACTCGTGGTGATTGCTTTACATTCCGTACTTGATGAAATGTACGTAACTCCAAAAGATATTCTTTGGACAATCTTTTCCAAAATGTATCCAGTAAGTCTTGCTGTTGCCGGTAAATATTTGTGAGCTTGTCATTTCTTGACTCAGGTCCGGATGGGATAGTGGTCAACTTTCGACCAGTTAAGAAATGAGCTGGGGTCAAAGCTTCCTCTGTATCATTCTCACCACGCTCATAAATCAAAGGTCTACTGTTGAGTGAGGCTTCTATTCCCACTAATACCGTAGTTAAGGCTTCCTCATCTAATAATGAGCGACCAAGGGATTTTCGAAGGCATCGTTTGGTTAGACCTATTAGTCGCTCCCACCATCCTCCCCACCAAGCTGCTCGTGGTGCAATAAACTTCCACTTTATACCATTGTGAGCATAGAATTGCTGCACTTTCGCTGAAGATAATGTATTCCAAAGGAAAATAAGTTCTTTGTTTGTGGCATGGAAGGTAGTGGCGTTGTCACTATATATAGTATGTAGAAGTCCTCTTCTACTGACAAATCGTTGCAAGGCCAAAAGAAACTTGTCTACAGAAAGGTCAGAAACAAGCTCGATATGCAAGGCTCTAGTAGTAGAACATGTAAATAGCGTGATGTAAGCTGTATTTGAAGGTTTAAAGGTCCTAATATAAACTGGGCCTGCAAAGTCTATTCCAGTAGTATCGAAAGGAATATAAGGAGTAAGTCTGTCAGCTGGAAGAGGGGCTTCTATTTCATTAGAACTTAAAGCATAAGACAGTTTGCACGGTAAGCAGGTTTTAATCACTCGCTTGATGGCTTGACGACCACGGAGTATCCAAAACTCGGAGCGTAATTCTGAAAGAACTACACGAACACCCAAATGATGTAGACGAATGTGCGTGTGTCTAATCAACAGAGCATAAAGTGGGAGGTACATCAAAAGACGCTCCTGTATTATCCATCGCTGTGACAATCACCCAAATTGTGCGACATCTGACATTTATTGATTAAAATTTGGTAAGGGGATTTTAACATTAGAACCAAGTAAACAAAGCCAAGACCAATGAACTGGATGACCTTCAAATGAGAAAGGTCAGTGGCTTTGTAAACAAACTATCAAAGAGAAAATGAAAATTCATGCTATTCTACATAAACATCCATACAGTCTGTTGGTGATAACAAGATTCAGGAAATAATAATAATAAAATTATTAACAAAATAAGGACGATATAAAAAAAGAAATGGACAAATACATAAATGAAAATAAAAATACAAATACAAATAAGCGCTATGTATATATGTATGTACACAATAATAATAAAGGAATATACATATATGTAATGATATTTTAAACTCTTAATTTAATCCAAATTAATTTCCAAAACTTTATCTTAATTTATAGCCCATCGTAACTTCATTCTAAAAATATTATCTTATTTCGTGATCTAATTCCACTTTCGATTTAATTCATCCCTTTGTAAAAATAATGCGCCATCAGTATTACGTATCAAATGAAAGTTATTCCTTCGGTGTCCTTGCCAAGGTATCAAAAATCACCACGTGTATTGAATTGCAGTCATGACCGGAAATCCATCTTATATAAGACTAGTGATCATTTGTTTCGCCCCCTTTTTTGCTTCTTTCTTACTTCTGATTTTGTGCCATGCTGCGTCTGCTTGTAAATAAATTTCTTTCCCGAGATGGATATTAAAGAGAATTAAAAAATACAACGCCTCGTCAATGTCTTCAAACCTGCCTTCTGCTGCAAACAAAATAATGTTACATATTATTTGGCCTACAGGATTCCAAAAATATTACATATATATATGCATAATACTACTCTTGGAAAGAGTGCTTTTTTAAATCTGAATAGATCTTGATTGTCTTTGGGATGACGAATCGTTCTCTAAATTTTCATTCTGGATCTTGGGAAGAGGCAATGCTACGAAGTTGTTCTAAATATTAAGAACAAGTTTCAGGAAACCAACTTGTTCTAGTTCAGATGTTTACCTAGTCACGTGGAAAGAAGAAGACAGGACACATTCTGTTGCGTAGTGGATCGGAGTGGCATCAAGACTTCTGCAAAGGCAGAATACATTTGGGATCAGATTAAAATGGCGAAGATATGAGGGGAAGGGCCCATGGAATATAAAGGAATGAATATCTTCCCTTTTTCAGTTACCTTGTTGAAGAGAGACTTTGGGGAGAATACTGAATGCCGATCGTCCCGTATCTCCGTCTTCCCAAAATGTACAAACACACAGAAAATCTGATGGTAAATTCTGTTCATCTGTTTCTGTGCACCTCTCCCCGATATCTATCTATATGCATGTGGAAATAATAAGTTTAAAAAATTAAATTTGACACAAGATCTGTATCAACTTTTAACTTGAAATATCCATGTTTCATAAATATATGAAAAAGAGCGGAATCCTTTACAGTATGTGCTCATATATTTCAAGTCACTTCGGAGTTTTAAATGAAAGTATTCGATGATTCGATTTCGAAGTTTGATGCTTTGCATTTCTAAAACAGATAAATTATACGAAAAGGCGAAAGAGTGAATATACACCTGTTGTAATCAGAATACAAAATATTTTATACTCTGTTCATATGTTGCTGTGCATCCTCCTTCAGAAATTGTACACAATTTTATTTCAGAATGAATTACAGGAATAACTTCAAATTTATCATTTTTAATAAGTTGAGAACATAATGTCAAAAATTCCTCTATGAATTTAGATCAAAAGATATTACTTATTTGAGACAATATATTGCAAAAATATACTTAAGATATATTACTTAAGATGTAATATACTTAAAAATATACTTAAGATGTATATAAAATATTACAAAAGATATTACTTATTTGAGAAACGATAGACATATTTAAGCCCAAGATGGCCGGCTGTAGAGACTTGATATTACTGCAGATTCAAGGACTGAGTTTGACAAAGATTACAAGATTAGAAATACATGGAAAAAGTTCTTGGTGTACACTCTATTCATAGAGGATATATTCTATCCAATGTTATATCCAATTCTATAATCATTGATCTATTACAGAATCTGGAATATAGTGCTAGAAAATCACAATTTCAAAGTCAGATTCAGTTAACGATTTACCAATACTCAATCCTATAAATTGGTGAAGTTCAGGATGAAATTACTTAAATGCCACTTGCTCGATCTAAGCATGATTAAAAATGACAAAATTTGCTCCGAAACAACCCACGCTTAGCTCCTATTCAAAGCTAATCAATATAATCGAATTCTTATCATTGCTTACTAGAATGGTGCCCTTACTTTAAAGTCTTAGCTTTGAAATCGAAGGGGCCGCGGTGGCCTGGTAGTAAGGTCTCGGCTTGTCAGCCGTAGACCCGATTCCACCGAAGAACCGTTGTGTAAGGGGGTCTGTTGCACGTTAAATCCGTCATGCCAAACGTCCTCCCGCTGGTGTGGTGTGGCGTGGAGAGGGGGTGCCAGCTCAGGTGTCGTCCTCGTCATCTGACAGCGGCTCAAAATTGCGATGTCTGTCCCAAAATAGCCCTAGTGTTGCTTTACAACGGGACGTTAATATAATTAAACTAAACTAAACTTTAAAATCGAAGAGTCTAAATTTAGAACCTTATTCCAACAAAATATCTATCATTTATTTCAGTCAGGTGAATTTTAAATCTGATGTCAAAAATCAAGCTCCAAAGTGTCATCCTCGTACTGAAACCATCATTCAATATTATAGGGCCATTCCCAAAATTGTCCTCGAATTACTTCAAATTCTAACGTCAGTTTAATAAACCTAAGTAAAATTTATCTCATTTTGAAACGAAACAGAAAGCAGAAGTAAGGATTTTCCAAATGCCACTCGTATTTTTTTAAATAACAAGTTTCTTCTATCAAAAGTTTCATGAAATAAACTGAAATATAAAAAAACAGCATACGATGAAACAAAAAATCGCTTTTCTGTAAGTGAGTCCATCTGTCTAGAATTTTTTGGCATTCATAGAGATGAAATTTCGTTTTTCACAAAACAAAAATGGTGTGAATCGAACCCGATTTTTCTTTTTTTTCCTATTCATTCAAGCCAAAACATTGGGTGCCAATTTGTGACTGAATGATTTAAGAATGACAGACGCGTATTAGCTCAAATAAAATTATATTTAAGATTTAATGAATATCAGTCATAAAAAATTAGATACAACACAATTAACACATAAATCAATTTAGACAAACCCTAACGATACTACATTTTCGACGGCTAGCGATTGACTACTTTTTATCTTTCTATAACCACTAGAGAGCTATCCTTTTATTTATTACAATTTAAATTTTTTGGCCAGGTGTTGCTATTTCAAATCTTTGAAAAGATTTGTTTTTAATAATCGAATATCATAACTTGAACTCAGATTACACTTACATGTTTCTAGAAGACAACTGATCTAAGTGCAAATTATTAATAAATTAACATTTTAAATTGTCAATCTATATAAAATGAATAATTTAATATATATGGAATATTCCAAATCCTTGTTTAAAATATTCAATTTTTAATTAACAAATAAATTTTGGATAGGAGAGGGGGAGAGAGAGAGAGACGATGATTTGACGGATTAATCGCAGTTCCGTGATAATCAGCATGTTGTGGTAGAGTATTTAATGCTTTGAAATGATTCAGAGCTTCACTACATTATTAGGAGGCTAAACATAATTATCTACGCTACAAGGATTATATTGAATCATTCCCTTATTCTATTATAACAACGATATGGAAAATTACTATTGAATATATTCCTATGCCTTATAAAGGGTGTCCCAAAATTTACGCAAGATTTGAATGTATCATCATTCGTGCAGTGAAGTGTTGCAATCTATTAAGAAAAAAACCATTTGGCAGCTGATAGTTTAGGGTTAGAAAATATGGAACAAAGAAAAGTTCGAAAAGTTGACCATTGGCTCCCTAGATCGCGTGATTTAACACCAATGGATTCATTTTATGGGGTTATTTGAAGTCAAACATCTATGCCAGCAAATTCACAAGCAAGCGTGCATTAAAGGAGAAAATTCAAATCTGCATCAATGAAGTTTAGTCACATTTATATAAAATGGTCATGGAAAATTTCGAAAAAACAGTGAGCATGTGTCGGCAACACCGTGGGAGCCTTTTGCCCTATGAGTTATTCCATACATAACCATATCCTGTGTACTTTAGGATTCAATAAAAATATAACAATTTACAGAAAAAAAACTGCGTTTTTTATTTAATTCAAATTTTGAGCTAACACGTTGTTCTATCTTGTAATCTCCATTTTTATTAACCCTAAACTGTCAGTTGCCAAATGATTTTTTAAAAGGATTGTCAATACTGCACGAATGGTGGCAAATTCAAATCTTGCTTTAATTTTGGGAAGCAGTTTATATATACCGCCTTGTAAAGTTAAAAATATAAATGATTTTATTTAACTAAACTAAATTAAACTATTCCACTTAACATACTTTCACCATCTATTATTTCCGCACCATCTTTCTTAACTACCCCATCATTCTCCAGAAAAATATCTTTACATTCCTCTTCCTTATATATTTTTCTCCGGGAAGGATATCATCTCCTTCAATACTACTCTAAAATTTGTTGTTAAATCGAATTCATTCTAACTTGTTCTATTTTTTTTCCAGGATGGAAGCGGAACGTACGGCCTTCATTGCCAGAAAGATCCAGGGCATTGTGCAGGCATTCCAATACAGAGCGGAGAAGGCCAAAGAAAAACTGGTGCAGCCTCCCACACCCTCCCCTTGTAAGCATTCCACCGCTCTTAACTCCTAACACCGAATAATGAAGGTTTTTTTTTTTTATGTTTTTATTGGAAGGGGATAAGTCATAGTCCAATGTTGTCTGATGATCTGTGTGTCATAACATGCCGAGCTTTGAAAAAGGAAAGAGCGGCTTATTGATTAATGGGAAGAAAATCATCATATTATTATTTATTTATTTATTAAAGTAAATAAATAGAAAATATTACTTATTTTGAGATGATAAATCGAACACAGATTAAAACTCTAAACTTATGTGTGTAGGTTTGATCCAGCATTAAATCCGAACGGCTGGCACTACTTCGATGAAAATTAGAAAATATGTTCTTCATAAGCCAATTAAGAATCTTGTTGGATAAAATCAGCTCTAAAGAAGAGTAGAGAAAATCTTTTAAATATTTATAGCAAATAAGCCAAATGACATGGAGGTATATTCATACGTGTGAACTTGTTTATTAAAAATATATTTAGGTGGTTAAATTTTCTTAAAAGAGAAGATTTAATTACACATTGGAGATTAATCTTTTAGTAAAAAGTTCTGATGAATAGTTTTCCATGAATAACAGAAATAGCAGAATTGTTCCATCAAGTTTCGGTACAATACGATACGATATCTATATCGTATCGTATTGTACCCAAACTTGATGGAATAATTCTGATATTTCCGTTTCCATGAATAACAGAAATAGCAGAATTTTTCCATCAAGTTTCGGTACAATGCGATACGATATCTATATCGTATTGTATTATACTCAAACTTGATGGAAAAATTCTGCTATTTCCGTTTCTATGAATAACAGAAATAGCAGAATTGTTCCATCAAGTTTCGGTACAATACGATATGATATCTATATCGTATCGTATTGTACCCAAACTCGATGAAACAATTCTGCTATTTCCGTTATTCATGGAAAACTATTTTTGTGCACCTGGCTTAATTACATGAAACTTTTGTTTCCAAGCTGTCAAGATTCCATTTTACCAATTTTAATTTAAAAAATACCCTGGACAAGAGTCACAACTTCACAATCAAACATGATTAACTTTGGGAATTTATTATAATATTTTAAAGCATGGCATACGAAAAAAATTATCGTAATTGTAGAATTAGTGGAAATAGATTATCAGAAAATGTAAATTTGTTACTTTTATAAGTTTCCCTTCACAAAATGTTTTCATTTAATATCCAGAAATATTTCTCAAGCAGGAATTATAGAATTAAAAAAAAAAAATTCTGATGCCAATTTATAAAGGCTAAATTATGGAGATAAATTTCATTTCTATGGTAACCACATAGTAATCCACTTTACAATAATTTTTTTTATATTATATAAATATGCATAACATGGTAATCCGTTCTTATCCAAATAAAATGTTTTCAAAAACGTTTAAAGATATATGAAACTTATGACTGTCAGTTTGTCTAACCCACTTTAGCTATTTGAATTTGTTTTATGTCTGTTTTCGAATTTTGAAACTGGTTTTTTTTATGCACCGTCTGTCGAGTTCCAATTCTAATATTTTGCAGTTACAATAAAACACTATTTTTAGAACTTAATTTTCAGATAAATAATCAACTTAACTAAATTTTTATTCCAACAAGTGGCTCCATCTGGCAATGAAATTGAGAAAAAGATAATTACTATGTTTCATACTATTTATCATAACAAATTATAAAATATATAAACTCTAAATATAGTAAACAACAAAAAAAAGGAATTTTTAGAAAATTCACACTTTTTGGTTCTTTATCGCATTTAAAATTAAAGTATCGTATAAATGTGATAAAATATCAAATTTCGAAATGATATTTTTATTGCAGCCTCACAGTTTTATATTTAGTTGATTTTCACTTTCTAATTTTTGATGGAAAAAGATTAGCCTTTGTCTCTAATGTAAAAACTGCCTCTCGCAGTATCTTACTTGCATTTTAATTTCTATCCAGCACCACCTCTTGAGTCCTCCAGCGATAACGACCCCAGCAGTCCCATCCAACAATCAAGACCAAGATTGCAATCCCTGATCGAGGAAGAGAAGTCTTCCATCGACAGCTGGAGCCAGACCATCAGCTTCTTCTGCTGCAGCATCAAGAAGAAGCTCCTCCCTACTTTCCCCAATATCATTGATCCTCAAAGTGAGAATCTATTGACGTTTCTGACACTTAGAACTTTTACTGTGTTGTTCTTTGAAATGTATTCTCATTAATTAACAAATATTTGAATTGTAATAAATCAAACCTGAACAAACAAGATAGCTAGTTTGAAAAGCTGGAAACGTTCCTTCATTTCATAAATAGAAATAAAAATTTTATTAAAATTTTCACAAATAATAAGTAAATTATTATTGTGATTAAACTATAGAGCAAATTGTTTTGGTAAATTTAATGGTTAACAGTATCCTTTAAGCATAAAAAGGAATCTATAATATAAATGGGAGTGAAGGAAAAAGGAAATTAGCATAACAAAGAGCATTGGAAAATTCAGTATGTCTATCTTAGAGGGAATTGAAGGTATTTAAAGACATTCTTATTCGATGCTGATATCCTGCATTCGTTCTTTTAGAAGCCTCATAATCTTTATAATTTCAGCCTCAGATCTTGTTTTTGAATAATATTTTGCGAATATATTGATAAATTTCGTATAATGGAATATGTAAAATGAAAGATTTTGCAATAGGACAGATAGTAACATAGTAGCAGTGATCTTTTTATCAGCACAAACGCAACGCTCGTGAAAGAAATAAACCGATTCTGTGAAGACAGGCCATAAATAATTAGTACATATTTTTACAAATAACCAAACAACCAGGGAGAAAGTATTGCTCATTCACTAAGACATTCAGTAAAGACAAATGGTCGGATTGTCATAAAAATGTGTAATGAGAGCACTGTGAACCACACAATATAGACCCCTCACCCCACCCACTTTACGAGAATTTCATACATCGAGCTGACACAAGAAGATGCATCTTGCTATAACCGATGGGAACATTAGCTTGCCTCAACATCTTATTGCACCAACAGGGCAAACAAAACCCTGCTTATTTATAAAATAATTCTCATCTTCGTACTCGAAGCATTCTTAAAAGACATGTAATATTATATAGCCGCAAGATTCAAAATATAACTACTAAATGCGTAAATTCTAAATTCTCTTTCATATCGAGGTTTTTTTTTCAGAGTTTACAATTCGCCCAATAATTATTTAACCCTTTCTAGGGCCGTGAGAAGAATGCTTCCCACCAAATTTATCAATCTTTATATGAAATTATGTAGTTTGGCATAACATTTTTTTTAGTAAAACAGAAACTAAGATACTTCTGTTCTTTATCTCACACAAAATGATGTGTCTTGATTTGTTATTTAATTATTAATTAACAAAATTAATTAATTAGTTAATTAAATTTATCTAATGAGCTAAATGAATCCCTTTTCTAATTCTAATTTCAAGCCTAAAAATATTTTAACGTAATATGAAAAGAAAAAATGGCCCTTTAAAGGGTTAAGTTATACAAATATTACAATTAGTTGCCTCTCAGTAGTAGTATAGAACATAGCGATGATGTACAGTTTGTCATAATGGTCCTTAAAAATCGAGGTCATAGTGCTTCCTGATATTTATTTTCTTTTTAAGAGGAAATTTGATCAAAATATCTCTAAACTGGATGCAAATTGCACATTCTCCATCATTTCGGATTTAGCCTTTGTTCATTAAATTCTCCAAAAGAATTACTACTGACAAAGTATTAATAACTCAGGACTTGCATAGCATAATTTACAATCGCCAAACTAACAAACAGTTGAAAAATTTATATGTGGGGAAAATTTAAATCAATTAGAAATATTTTATAAAGTATATAGTAATAATGTTGCAAGCCATATCCATACATGATCGGTAGATAAAACTGACTCTTTATTTTCAGCAAAAACATAATCTCAGTAACTTTCATAAATACAGTTCTCATTATAAAAGTATCTATATTTTTTTTAATAAATACTTCTTTTTTATTGTTATTTTGCTGAAGGTCAAACAAAAAACTGTATATTGGCGCTTCGAAGTTAAATATGTCATAAACGAAATAAAATAAAAATAATATTTCTATTAATGTGATATTTGAACAAGATTTCTTTTCATTAAAAATTTAATTATTTTATTTCAGGTAAATTATACATCATTTGGTTATTCTTCGTAATGGTGAGTTATGCTTATAACGCTTGGTCCATCATTTTCCGAGCAGTATTTCCATATCAAACTCCCGACACCATACCCATCTATCTCACGTTCGACTACATTGCAGACATCATTTATGTCTTTGACATCGCTTTGTTCAAAGTGAGGCTACAGTTTTTGCACAATGGATTTTGGGTGGTAAGTTAAAGGTTTAATCTCAAACATTAAAAATAAGATAGTATACAATACTTCCCTATTCCCTATTAGTATCACACAAAAGAATCGTATAAAAAATTGCCCAAAGTGAATATAGTATACAATACTTCCCTATTCCCTATTAGTATCACACAAAAAAAATGTATAAAAAATTGCCCAAAGTGAGTATAGTATACAATACTTCCCTATTCCCTATTAGTATCACACAAAAAAAATGTATAAACAATTGCCCAAAGTGAGTATAGTATACAATACTTCCCTATTCCCTATTAGTATCACACAAAAAAAATGTATAAAAAATTGCCCAAAGTGAGTATAGTATACAATACTTCCCTATTCCCTATTAGTATCACACAAAAAAAATGTATAAACAATTGCCCAAAGTGAGTATAGTATACAATACTTCCCTATTCCCTATTAGTATCACACAAAAAAAATGTATAAACAATTGCCCAAAGTGAGTATAGTATACAATACTTCCCTATTCCCTATTAGTATCACACAAAAAAAATGTATAAAAAATTGCCCAAAGTGAGTATAGTATACAATACTTCCCTATTCCCTATTAGTATCACACAAAAAAAATGTATAAACAATTGCCCAAAGTGAGTATAGTATACAATACTTCCCTATTCCCTATTAGTATCACACAAAAAAAATGTATAAAAAATTGCCCAAAGTGAGTATAGTATACAATACTTCCCTATTCCCTATTAGTATCACATAAAAAAAATGTATAAACAATTGCCCAAAGTGAGGAGGTTCTGCAGTCCAAAAAAAGGTTTAAAAAGAATTACTATAACTTGAAAGAAATTAATAAGAAGGGATCTCCGAACAGCAACAATGGCTGTTTCGGAGTATAATCTCTTAAAATTAATTCCATAGATCTTGTCCTTTTATCTTCTTTGATTTTGTCATCAAATTTTCTTCGATATTCCAAAGACAAATTTCTTTGCAGATTCATAATTATGCTTGGAAATTCTTATAATAGCAAACAAACATACTACTTACAAACCTACAAACTACTTATTGAGTTTAGTTGGAATGATAATATGTGTGAGCATTAATATTGTGAATATTTTTTGAAAGGAATGTTTTTTTATTATTTTTTAAAGTCATGTGTCATTTAATGAAATTTTCAGCTAGACTTAAAATTCTATTATTAAAGAAAATAATAATAATAATAATAAAGTAAAAAATATTTACTTTAAATTCAAATAAAATAATTTATGTCTATTTTTCCTCTTATAAATTAATGGCATTAATTTTTTTTAATTTTAATAAACTTGGGCATTCATTTTTAGAAACATTAAGAAATGTCGAAAGAATTTCTTTCTCTATTAGTTAGAATATTTGGTGTAATAAATTTAATTTATAAATATTATCAACTTTTTACTCTTCAACTTAACTAGGCGTGGAAATTACACTTTTCTTATAAGTGATTAACAACAAAAGTGTTTGTATATTAGATTAAAGAACTTTAAAAAAACTATCTTCTTAAAAAAATTATTATTATTAATATTTATTATTATAAATAAATCATTATTACTTATATTTATTATTATAAATAAATTATCATTATTAATATTTATTAATATTTTGTGTTCTTTCTTTTGCAGGAAGACTATAAACAAACTAAAGCTAATTATTTCAGAAAGCGTGAATTTAAGGTAAAATTTAGATATTATTTTCTTTTTTGTCATTTTTTCTTCTAGTATCAGTACATTCTATTTTGAATGACAAGTGATAAGTTTGATAATTTTTTTACTAGTGAAGTAACTATTATATTTCCCTGAAAATAGGATAAAATAAGATCTGTATGTATATTGATTGCTTCCTAAAAATAGTATTACGACTTATTTTCAGGGAATTTTTCCCCACATAAATTGCATTTATTAATGTGATTAAGAATTATTGGAAATTGTACATTTAAATTTCGTAAATAACAAAAGTCGTTTGCAAATTGTTATAAAATATTTGCATATCTGATATAAACAATTGTTACTATTAAGTATTTAATTTCAAAAAATCGTCTGAAAATATTTTTTTATTTAAATAAAAAATTTAGCGTTCTTGAGTTTTTAAAACTAATAATCAAATTGTGCTAAGAATATGAGAATATGCATTAAAATTGTTTAAATAATGGGCACAAATGTTTTGAATAAATCTTCATATTTTCAGAAAATATTTGGTACACTGAAATTTTTTATTATTTTACGATTGCTTTTTTTCTATTTATTAGATAGCTACTATACAGAATAATAATCAAATGATTAATTTTCAATTCGAAATTATTTGGATATATTTTATTTTATAGCTGGATCTTTTATCTTTACTTCCACTGGACCTACTGTATTTTGTTTATGGTATCAATCCTCTGTTTCGCCTACCAAGAATTCTAAAGGTAAGATTTAAATTATATACTTATATACTTAAATTATATACTTAAATTTATACTAATTATATACTTATAAGATTATAATTATACACTTACTTACTCTTTATGATTTAAAAAAGGTAAAGTATTCCATTTTAGGTTTTGAAAAAATAATAAAGTCATGAAGTTCTTAAATCAAATATATCAAATACAAGTACCAACAAGAATTAAATAAAAGAATTCTAAATTTATGTATAGTTCAAAAAAATCAATTTTTTATAGAAAGCAGTATTAAAAAGTATTTATTATTTCGAAAAGCAGTATAAAAAGTATTTTAATTAATATTTTTCTCCTAGAACTTAATATCTTTTCTCGGTTAACATTTTTCCTACAACAATTGAAATTAATTCCTACTACATTTTCGAAAGTAGGAATTAATTTCAATTACTTGTCCAAAATGAATGTCAGTATTTGGGGATCAGACAGAAACGGTATTTTTTTCAAGAAATATAGATAAAAGCTTTCACAGGTAATTCTAGATATGATGTAGAATTAATTTCATATATCACTTTTCGAATGTTTTCAAGCCTAGCTGGAAAATAGTTGATAAATTCAGTCATCTCACCTGAATTCCATGAAACTGAATTTTGCCTTTTGTATCGATAATGTTGAGAAAAGATGTGTCAATATCGCTCGGTTAGGAATTAACCATTGGAGAATACAGTATTCGTTATTAATAATTATGTTTAACTAGGAATTTTAAAAAGTAAATTATTAATTTTAAGGTTATTAAGCCAAAATATACTCATTATAAAGCAAAGAGCTTACAACATATAACGATATTCTTCTTCACATGTTTTTATTTAACTAATGAGATATATATTCTAAAGTTCAGATAATATTTAATTTATTTCAATCATTTTCATGCAATTCGCATCTGATAAGTTGTGTATTATTATATATGAAAGAAAAAAATGTTGTGAGTCAGATAGATTTGCAAATATAATTTTAATTATTTGAAAGAAGGATCGTCTAAAACGTAC
Source organism: Argiope bruennichi (assembly GCF_947563725.1). Taxonomy (NCBI): domain Eukaryota; kingdom Metazoa; phylum Arthropoda; class Arachnida; order Araneae; family Araneidae; genus Argiope; species Argiope bruennichi. The sequence goes on from NC_079156.1 coordinate 106,599,345, forward strand.
GCTTGTCCACAGAGGAAGAGGAAATACATAAATTTTACAAGAGTTGTTCTGATTTTACAAAATTCAATTCTCAGGTTTTAACACTAAATAGTTATAACGCTGAGTGAAATTAATAACCACTCAGATTCACTGTTTACGGAAAAATGTTAATAACCTAACAGCCCGTAAATGATATATAACAGATTTCTATCATGTTATGGCAATATAAAAATGGTCACAAAATATAACAGCTATTGGTTTAAATACAGTTCTCATTGGATATTGAAAGTTGTTTTTGAAAACGGTTTCCGATAATATAATCCCTTTTTAACACTTTTTAGCATACATTCTGTTTTTTTTTTTTTTGGGGGGGGGGGTTCCTGAAAACGAAGTTTTATTTTGTATAAACTGATTAAAAAAATCCCCAAAACACGATGAAGAATTCATCTGAAGATTTAGAGCAATTTTGTCGTTAGTGGAGAAGACCCAGTCCTCCAGAACAGCATTTATTTCAAATAAATGGGGGAAATACCCCATTTGGAGCATAATATCACCAGATTTAAGCGAAATCCAAGTCTATAATGAAAACACATTTTAATAGGAAACAAGCAAAACAAGAAAACTCAAATATATATTCACAAAATTAAACAATTTGATAGCACAAAATACTTAGTATTGAATGCAGTACAAATATGCATAATCATATACACGATATAAAAATATTCATAATTCTGTTATACTATGTAATAGAATCCAGTCATCGTACTTAACAAAGATATAATTTTATAAGAAAAGGAGATAGAAAAAGGATTGATTAATTAGTATTACTGATATCTGTTGTCTTTATTGGATAATTAAAAATATATTTTTATTAAAAGACGACATAGATCTTTATAACTCTCCACTTTAAAAATTTCTGAAAAATGTTGTTATGTAAGTTTAATACACTAAGATCAAATTGTTTACAGGAGCATAGTTTATATAGTTTTTACTGTTTTGTCAACTTAATTGTTATTGACTATAGTTTCAAATTAAGATACTTATTATTAAATTCCGATGAAAATCGTTACTTATTGTCCACTTTTAATTTATATGACGACTGGTAGTTCTTTTACAGGGTGCTTTTCTGTTATCTCGGCAGCAATTGTTGCTATATGTAAATACTCGCGCAAAATATCACTTATCTGCCAGAGAAACATTCGCCAAAATAAACTTATCAAGCACAGAAACTTCTCTTCAAAATTCTTAAGAGATTCTTCATTTTGTGGTAAAATTGCCAAATGTGCTTAGCGCATTTGGCATGCATTTTGGTTGCTGTCGAACGGAAAAGTGTCAAATCCAAATTTTTTTGAACATTTTATATTCATTGGACTTCTCTACTAAATATAGCTTTTCATCTTTCCATAGGTGCAGACATTTTGGGAATTTTTTAACCGTGTAGATGCAGTTACAAAAACTCCATATGTCATCAGGTAATCATTCAATTAAAATCTGCTCTCATCATTTTATAGTTTTCTTTTTAAAAGCTTGTTAATTTTAAATATCCTCTCCTATTCTTTTATGTTTTACTTTTGTAGTATAAGAATTATAAAGGCAATACATTCAGAATAGTTTTAAAGATGTAATTTCTTCCTTTATTTATCATTACACCATTTATAAATCTTTCAAGAGACTGTTGTGAAATTTCACATAAATTAAAAGGCTTTTAATAGGAATTTTAATAAATTTTAAGCATTACAAATCTAATGCCATTCATACATATTTAAAAATTATGATTTCAAGTTTTTTAAAGTAGTGTTGGTATATTATTGCATATTATAAAGAACAATGTTTAAATTTTAAAGTTAAATATTTATTATAAAATAGAGACAAATTATATTTTTATTACACATCTTGAGTACAAATTATATATTTCTTATTTTATGTAATGTAAATTTGAATAAACATTTAATTTTAAAAATTTAACTGTCATCTGAGGTACTAATTTTTTTTGAGTGTTAAATACGACGTTAAAAATTAAATTTAGTTCATTTAGTGTTTTTCCAGTATTTTATTAACAAATTAAAATAAATTCAAATTTTCTTGGGGTTCATTGCATTTGTAAAGAAGAGTAGAATAACTTATTTACATTCTTCTTCTTTCTTTTTTTTTTCACCATTTTAAGGAGTTCTATACAATTTGTCCTCTGTTAACTCATGGATTATGAACAATTTCGAAATCTTGATGTTGGTATTATATGCACCTTGAAATCTATCTCATCTCACAAGACATTTCAGTCTTCTTTAACATCAAAAATGATGGCAAACACCAATACTCATTTTACGTCGCATGAATGAGGTATTTTTTCATTAAAATGGTTTTTAAATGAATTAGGGCTATTTTAAAATGGCGTTTAAAGAAAAAAATCTGTAAAAATGCTTTATTATGCTTCATTTTCTGTCAACAATCATGCTTTACCAGAACAAATCAGGCTGTAAATGATGAAAAGATAGATATAGAGACGTTAATATTTGTATAAGTTCTTCATGCTCATGAATTGAACATATATTGGTCTTCAAAACTAAATAATTTTCTGATTCTGATAACATTATGTTTTTCATTAAAGCGAAATTCAATGGAAATCAGTTAGAACAATGGTAAAAAATCATTCTTCATTAAAATGGTGGAAATTCTAATCGCCAAATTTCAGTCATTTTAATCTCAAATATTACAAAGTTCAAAAAATTGAATTTGCAATTAATCTGCTGTACAAATTTCAAAATCAATTTGTTGTGCAAATTCATGTAAATATTTTGCTGTGGAAATTCCTGCAAATATTTTGCTGTGCAAACTTCAAATGATTATCTATTTTAAATTTAAGTTATTAAAAAATCTAATCTATCTTCAGGGAATTTAATGTAACTCGGGTAAAACGACTGGAAAATGAAATGAACACTGTCATTGGATTCATGGTCATTTGATGGTAGTTAAAAGTTAAAATCAATAATTATTTCAGTCCATTGAAACTGCAGGAAATAAGTTCTAACATTTATGTGGACATAACTCAATTACACACCACTGCTGTACTGCTGTACTCAATGCTCGCCATTGCTGTACTATCTGGAAAAGGAAATACACTTTTTCCATACATATGCGCAATTACTCCCTGCAAGAAATAAATTTAGGTGAAATGCACTGTAGCAATTATTTGTTCAATATCTTTTAGTAAAAAGCAAAATTCAAGACCATTCAGTTCCGATATGAAATATTGCATAATAAATATGACATCAAATACTGCATATAAATAAATTGTAAATATATTCACATCAAGAAAAAGTCTTCACTTGCAGAATATTTAATTTCAACATAATAAAAATTGAACAAGAGGGAGGAATAAAATAAATCATTCATTAATATTATCTTATTATTAATCTCTCATTACAATTTAAATTGTTTATTCTCTAAAAGACTTGTTAATGTCAAATTTCAACTGATGAAAAAAATAAATCAATTTAATTATTGCTAATTTCAATATATTAGCGATATAAATAACAGATCAAAATCTTTGTAACAAAAGATTTAAATCTGAAAATATGTTTTATTTCTCTGATAGTTAATCATAAACACTTAATTTTTTCTCAGAATCATTCGCACTTTAATGTACATGATGTACCTCATCCACCTGAACGCATGCGCATACTACGCCATGTCTACTTGGGAAGGAATAGGATCGAACAAATGGGTGTTTCAAGGAGACGGAAATGCGTAAGAATAGTTTCATTTTTCCCAAGAATTTCTCTAAAAATAATATTTTTTACATGTGCTATTTATTTACTTTTTGTAAAAAGAGAATAAATGAATATCTCATTCATCAACTATAAAATGGTGAAAATATAAATGTTTTTAAAAATTCCTTGCCTTGAACTAAGCATTTAAAATAATCAGGAAAATGTGAGAGTCAGTCCCTCAGCCTCAAGCACTGATCTGATTTCACCAGTTTTTAAATATGAAAGCCTCATGTCCCCTGGATACTTCATCAGTGCTCATGTGCCCTCCACCACCTTCCACTGTAGAATGATATTACAAAAAGGCTACTTTACTATACATTCTCAGTGTTAGAATACCCTGACAGAGCTCCTCAGCCACAACCACTGTACCGATTTTGGAAACTTTCATTTCATATGAAATTTCTTAATTCCTCAGATATATCATCAATGATGGCCTATATTCCTCATACCACTCTGAAATTTCGAGAGATATCGCAAATTCAAATTTATATGTAGAACCCGTCCAAAAGAACTGATTTTCTAAATTTGAAAGCATTTTTAATCACTTAGTTATATACTTATTATTTAAACTGAATATTGTTTGATTTTTTTGCTGGATTAAAATGTATTCATTGAAGCTAATTAACAAGGTTAGATTAATAGTAATACTATAATTCACTAACAATTGATCGCCGAAGGCGGCAAGTTACTATTAATAATAAGAGAATGTATGTGTGCATGTGTGTATGTTGGCGATATACAGATTTTTAAATCTATAGCTCTCAAATTCAGCATAGATATATTTTGGAAGGTGGATATTTATTTCTCGAGAAAGATTTTGTAATTTTTAGAATTTTATATGAGTGAAAATTATGCGAAATGTTGATGTTTTTACCATCATAATTTCCGGAACTATATTATAGCACAAAATTTAATTTTAGCTATTTTAAAAATTCAGAAATCTATTTTTTTTCAGCTGTATTAATTTTGTTGTCATATCTTTTTACTTGTCTGATTTTGAATTCATTTTCAAATATATTTTGCAACAACACATGTCATTGTTATAATGAAACTCAAATCGTTTTCATTGTTGCTACATCCTGGAATTTTCTTCCATTGTTGAAGATCAAGGTATGAAGATTCGGCTTTTTTTTCCATGTTGAAAAAACTGCATGTGAGAAGCATGGTTTTAATAATTTTTTTGAAATTTTGTTGTACTTACATGTAAGATTTAATTTTTTAAATAATGATGAAAATTCTTATATCAAGAATGTAAGCTTCAAAATAAAATCATAAAAGTTCTAGCCTCCAGACAAAATGGAATTTTAATCTCATTTACAGTATATTCATATATGTTATAAATTTTTATAATATTCATTTTGGTTTAATTTCTGTCTCCTACATCTTTATATTTCTCTTGCTTTTATATTTTTTAACATATATACGATTTTAAACAAGAATTATCTCTGTTTATAAATTGAATGTCTGCTTGTTTGCTTGATTGTTTGTTTGAGCTAATAGAATTCCACGCCCTTGATGAATTGAAACTTAATTTAAAGAACATGTTTCTTTACATTATAGTTATTAATTAAGCAACTAAACAGTTACTAAGGGTATGAAAAGAGGGTGGAATTTTAACATTTTCCCCCCCATAATTCCGAAATTTATCATTGTTTCAAATCTATTTTGGCACCAATTTAAAATTCTAAAAGCTAACTTTTCAGTGACATTTATTATTTTCTATACAATTTTTTTCTATAATTTTAATAAATTTTCAAAGTTAATTCAATCACAATTTGTCTGAATTCCATTTTTTTTTATCTAAGCATTAAACTTATATCACTTTTTAATAGTATCTATCACTCAAGTACTTTTGTCAGTATTAAAGTTAAGCTGATCTTTTCAGATATTTTCAATTTTGCTTTTATTGCATAGAATTAGAATCTTTTAATATACAAATGCAGTAATTTACTTTTAAAAATTAACTTTTAGAATTCTTGTAATTTCTTTAACTGTTTGACTTAATTTTGTTTCATATTTTAACTCCTAAATTTTATTCCAAATAATTGGAATATCATATTCTTTTTCTTTTTTGAAGCTTGTGAATGGAAAAGATTAGATAAGATTTTATTTCACTTGATATGTTTGTAATTTTTTATTACTTTTTTGTATGTTTTATAACACGGTTACAAAATCAAACTTTTTAAAATGTATCAATGCCCTTTACCATTGTCTTTGTCTTTCCATTTTCTAGTTACAGATGTTTCACCTCTTTATATCATCATAGTATGTAGAACTCAGGTATATTTTTTTCTTGTTTATTATTGCTGCCATATTATCCAAATACTTTTCTTTTATTTTAGAAACTTTTATAATCAAAGCCTCCAAAATAGAACGAATATTAATATAATTGTTAACTGAATTTGTAATTGCCGTATTATAATATATAATATTATATTAATGTTGTTGTTGTCGTGTGTAGGCATGCAGTGCTAGTGCAAAAGATTAGAGTCCTCCAAAAGCCTTGGTGACAAGATCTGCAAGTTCTGGAGCCCGATGGCTATGGAGGATTTCGATTGGGGGTGCTCCAAGTCGAAAGAGGGAACCGATAATGGCCTGGCAGTCAAAAACATGATCTGGAGTGAGTTGCGAAGGGGGACAGTACTTGCAGATAGGATAGGATTTTATATTGGTTCGTGAGATCTTCATGCCTTTGAAATGTCCAGTACGTAGCCTAACTGATGTAGAGGAAAGGCTTCTTGGGCAGTTTAGATCGGGGATTGTTGCCTTGCTAAGATGCTGGTTGTTTTCCTGTAGGCAAGCCACATGAATGTGTTTTGATGAAGGAGTCTGACTGTTTTTCTCTGCGTGCCATTTATGTTGAGTTGTAAGATATTGAGTGTCCTCGTCGCATACTTCTCACCAAGTGCCCGGACATCAGCTCTTGGCACGTCGGCTACCCCGGACGCAGTAACATGGTCGATTGCACTATTCATGGAAGAGGGGTGCCATTGCCTCCGGAAAGGTTGGACTTCTGCCTGTTGGTCAGCGGGAGCTATTTTATTTCACTCCTACCACCCAATGGTAAACAAAAGGAGGCATTCCCCTATCCGCCGCCTGGGGATGCGCTCTCTAGTTGTTACAGGCTCCCCCGAGAGCAAAAAAAACCAGTATTCTCACACTTGGGAGGACCCAAGGAGATCCTGCTTTTATATATATTGTAATGCCAAACGAATTGAAACAGTTATATTAATAATATATAATATTAAGATTTCAACGTGTTATTGATTCAAATATTCAAATCAATCAGTCACTAAGTATCTGACACCAAGAAACCTTTAATTTGTCTTCTAGTGACATGGTTTATCCCTTAATTTGTAATTTATTATCATAAGAAAGTCAATATGAAGCTAGAAACTCCAAGTTTCTCTCACGACTTTTGGCAAATTCTAGACATTATAGACACCAAATCATAGACACCAAACAATGAGATTAAATATGTCATTTATCAAGAATCTTTTAATTAGTTACTAATTGGATATTATTAATTACGATTGACGGTCTTAAAACCTCTTAAAGGATTGAATAAAAAAATGGTATGTTGTAAAAGCGTTTTGCTTTTTCTTACATACATATAAAATAGACAAATGCTGTGGATACAGTGGCGAATTATGATATTTTTGGCAGTTGCATATAAAAAGTCTGAAACTGAACTCTGTTGCTTTTTGATAGTATAATTCAAGTTTTGTAGCTAATTTTTGATGCTAAGTCTATTTTTTTTCCTCCAGTGTTTTATATTAAAATCTAAAGAGATACAATCCAAGACATTTTTTTTTTCCAAAAGTAACTTATTTCTCACATAAATCAGTATGAAAAAATAATTTTATCTTGCATTAAGACGCATTTTTCTTCCAGCTACATTCGCTGTTTTTACTTTGCTACCAAAACTGCAACCTCCATCGGCAAGAATCCGAAACCTGAAAACGAAATCGAATACATTTTCATGACAATATCGTGGTTAATGGGAGTTTTTATCTTTGCATTTTTAGTTGGACAGGTAATTATTCTTTCAATACATTTTTCATCGATTTACTTTTATTTTAATCCTATCACTCCTCTAGTGCAACTTTAGGAACTTGCATGCCTTCTTTAAACTTACGGAGCATATAAATTTTTTATTCAAATTTAAAGGTATACTTTTATAGGTATACTTTTACTGAAATTTCAGCTACTAAGTTCGAATGCTAATCAAAGCAATTGTGTTTATTTTTAATGAATTTAACCGATGAATATGGCCTAAAATAATTGTAAGTATCTAATTAGTTACTGAATAACAAAAGAGCATTAAAAGCTAACTTTTCTAATGTTAAGCTATAGTATATACTATAGTACGTAATATTAAGAGCCACTAATATCGATGGCTTTGATATTAGAATTACTATTGAATTTTTCATTCACAGTATAGATATACTTTTATTGAGATCATAGCTACTAAGTTTGAATTCTAATCAAAGCAATTGTGTTGGCTTTTAAAAAATTAAGTTGACGAAGTGACTACAAAACATTATAAGCATCTCATTAATTACTGGATAATAAAAGAGCTTTTAAGCATTTCTAATATTAAACTATAGTACACAATAAATGTCCATAACACTAGGAACTCCTATTATCTAGTTTGAACCCTTCCGTGGCTTTGATAATAGAATTATTATTCAATTTTTCATTCACAATATAGATATACTTTTATTGAAAATGCAGCTACTAAGTTTGTATTCTAATCAAAGCAATTGTGTTGGCTTTTAAAGAAACAAATTGACGATTGTGACCACAAAATATTACAAGCATCTAATTAGTTTCTGGATAACAAAAGAGCATTAAAAGCTAACTTTTAAACATTTCTAACCTTAGGCAACAGTATACACTAAATGTCCATAATACTAGGAATTCCTATTATGCAGTTTTAACCTTGTTCGGAGGCGTAATTCACCCATTGTTGGCATTTATCTCAAGAAAACTGAATTTTTAATTTTTCTCATGAATCTGTTGTTGTATACAATATTTCTCATAAAAAATAACTTAAAAAAAGAATATGAAATTCCATATGCCTAAAAACTCATGCACCACGAACACACTATTTAAAAAGTTTATTTCAAGTAATTGTGGGAAGAAGCAATTTTTTTTCTGGTGCAGCCTCTTAAGTATTATTTTAATGGTATGTTTCAGATCCGGGACATAGTTGCCACAGCCACTCAAAGTAGAACTCAATATCGCCAATTAATGGACCAAACCGTCATGTATATGAGGAACTTGAATCTACCAGACGAGCTTCAGCGAAGAGTGAGAATGTGGTTAAACCACAATTGGGAACAACAAAAGACTTTCAGTAGGTTCAAATTTGTGTTTCAATATACTCATGTGATAACAAACTATTCAGACAGCTAGCTTTACTTTTTTATCATTTCCTGCACAATATATCATTTATAAATTACATTACATTATTTACACCAAAACTAATTTGTTCATTTATCGTGAAAGAAGTTGCATAAAATAATTTAATGAAAAAAATTATGAATTTTTATTTTAAAAGATTATGAATTTTTTGATGAATCTTTATTTTTAAAAAAATTATGAATTTTTGATGAATTTTTATTAAAAACGATTATGATTTTTTTAATAAAAGAAAAAATTATGAATTACCAAGATTAATTTTTTTTTTTCGAAAAACACTCGAAAACAGTTACATTTTTAAATATTTGCATTTAAAAAATTGAAAAATCATCTTTAAAACCAAAATATACCAGTTTAGGAGAAAAGTGCTTTAAAATTGGAAAAAAAATGGGTTTTTTTTACTAATAAGAAGTATAAAACAACAATTTTCTAATTTAAAAGTTTATCAAATTATTTGCTTAAAATTTTGCACATAGCTTAAGAAACACATTATTTAGCTTGAACTAAAAAAATAAGCTGTATTTCTAACTATTCTTTAAATGTTTGGATTCATTTGATTAATAATATGAAATTTCCAATTTTTTTCACGTTGTGAAACACTAAAAGAACTTAAAAACGTTTCTGAATGAATATATTACTTAATAACCAGTTCAAAACTGCATAATATATTGAGAAATTAACATACCAAATTTAAACAAAAAATTTACATTAGATTTTAATTTATGAGGTTTTTAGTACGAAGATTTTATCAAAAATTAGAATTATTAATTAGAATTACAAAAATTAGAAAAAATTAGAGAAACAAAATTCTAACGGTTTTATAAAGAAGCCTGTCCAAACATTAAGAATATAAAAAAAAAAAATCATAATTTCGCAAAAAAAAATCGAGTTTCTAACATAATTACCTACCTTATGATTTTTCATGAATGATAACTTATACAATAATATTTTGATTCTAAAATGTTACTTATTCAGCAATAATAATGTTTAATACCTTCATTCATATTTTTGTCGATGCGGTCGTTAATTAACACTCAACACATACTTACAGATGTGAGCAAGATTTTGGACACTCTGCCAAGAAAAATGAAGACAGATGTCGCCATCAACGTCCATTATAAAACTCTGGTTAAGGTCCAATTGTTTAAGGTAGGCTGAAATAATTTCAATAGCATTGAATTTAAACTCTTGCATGATACATATTTGATTGACTGTTTTTTAAAGAATTCGAAGAATTTGATGTGTAACATGCGCATAAATCATTTATCGCATACATTTTATTTCTTCATCTCTCGTTTATAATTTTTTTTTAAATATATTCTTATCTTTCATAAAATCAGCAAAAGGAAACTTAAAAATGAAGTAAAAGTTACGTTAAATTTAGTTGTAAAATAAGCAATTATATATAATAAAAACTTTAAAATGCAGTTATTATTTCTGCCTTTTTGTTCAAATGAAATATAAATATGATTAATATCTCCTTCATTCAATGTATTTTATTATAATATAATCACAATATAATAATTCCGTTTCATGCCACTGAATCTGACAAAAAAATTACTATTTGAAAAAAATTTATCTGGGATTGTAAAAATTATTATTAATAGTAGTAGTAGTAGTATTGCTATTGCTTTGCTACTTAAAGCAACAAACTATTTACTCTTTGGAAATCAGGCGAAATTGTAAGTATCTTATATAATTTCATTAAGGGAGAAATTACTAATTTAGGTATTTTCTTCTTTGATCGAAAATTGATATTGTGATTTGATTTGTTAAAAGTGTAAAATTTGGAGACCTCTAGTGGAAATAAAATCTTTATTCTAAATTAATTTTCAGAACAGAAATGCATGGTTATGTTTAAAAACTTCCGGGACTAGTGATTAGTATAGCAATAGCAAATCAAGATTGTTCTTTTGTTGTATAGGCTCTTGATAATACAATTCTCCAATTGCCTGTCTGCTTATCTGATTGTCTGTGTGTTTACTCTGATTGTCTGTCTGATACGATTCGATTGTATCTATTTTGAAATAATAAAATAAATTAGAGATCTTCATCATTTCTTTTATATTTTATGATATTTTAACAATCTTTTAAAATATATCTATAAAAAGCGTCTTTCAAAATGAATTTTTAACTGTTTTTGGATAATTTCTTTAAAAAAAATAGAAAAAAATTGGGCAAGAAGGTTATTTAATTTTTTTCCATTGAGAATTTAATTTTTCTTTACATCACCTTTATTTAATAATTCTTTCCTTCTTTAATTAATAATTTAATTTTTCCTTACATCTAACTTAATCTTGGTATTTTTAGCACCATTTAAAAAAACTATTGAAATCTAATTTTTTAATTAAATTGCATTTTAATAATTTAATATATTGATTAAATCAATTCAATCATTATTGATTGGAATTACAGTAGCATTACTATTAATGAGATAATTACTAAAATTTTCTAATCATAAAAATATCTAACATTAAAAATAAACCAGAATAAGCAATAAAACGTAGCTTTATCAAAAATACTAATTTAAGCGGTCATAATTCGTCTTGATCTGACATTTAATATACGAAGAAATCGTTTTCACATCCCGGAATTTCATTTCTCAGGACTGTGACAAAGCGTTGCTGCGAGATTTGGTGCTACAACTGAGACCCGTCCTTTTTCTACCCGGAGACTACATCTGCAGAAAGGTAAACACATTCCCTTGAAACTTTTCCGCCAATTATTCGATGAAATGCTTTAGGTCAAAACTTCATTTTTTTTCCGACAGGGTGAAGTAGGGAAGGAGATGTACATAGTCAATAAAGGGATAGTCGAAGTGCTAGGTGGCGACAAAAATGACTTGGTGCTGGCGACTCTGACCAAGGGTAGCGTCTTTGGAGAAATCAGGTGAGTCTATTGTTTGGTATGTTGATTTTGAAGGGTAAGGAGATGATACCAGTTACGGAAATATCATAATCCTTTTTTATTTAATTTTTGTTTAGTAATATTAACACCTCATTCTATAACAAAATGAAGTCTATTTAAGGACGGATGTCGTAGTTTTGTTCGCTATCAGATGGCGAGACCGCATATTCTGCATCATGCGAACGAGAGGATCATTGACTTAGATCGAAGGAATCATCATGCATTATGCCCACATAAGCGCAAATTTTTTTATGAAATCAGGTACCGAACTTGAACTTTCTTGTCTTGAAGCAGACTTCAGAGGTCCGTGTTTGGTACGTTGATTTTGAAGGGTAAAAAGATGATACCAGTTACGGAATTATCATAATCAAGTTTAATATAATTTTAGTTTGGTTATATTAACGTCCCATTTTAGTTTAATTATATTAAAGTCCCTTTCTAGTCCAATATGAGGCCTATTTAAGGACGAAAGTGATAGTTTTGATCGCTGTCAGAGAATGAGGCTGCAGATTCGCCATACTTCCACGCTATAGCAACAAAAAGACGTTTGATCTAGGTCGGAGGAATTGGCATGCCCCAGACCTACATACACGCCAAATATTTGATGGAATCAGGTACGGCCTTTCTGCCCTTGAAGCCGAATTCAGACCACAAGGCTATTGGCCGAGTGTAAGTGAACACGATAACAACAAAACATAAAGATCCAGATAAATAAAATATGGTGCACAGATTCAGCGTCTGTGTTGTAACTTATGGAACTTTAGAAGCCCGCTGACATTATCTATCAGCGATTTAAGCCGAGTGAGTGTCTCTTGTTTGTTAAATTGCGCCAACTAGGGCCAAGAGTACGACAAAGCTACTTCATGCATCACATTCGCTTGTACTACCCCTTTTTACAGGGGGCACATTCACAGATAGAACGCAAAAGAACAACCGTGCCCGAACCGGGACTCGAACCCGGAACGCCCAGATCACGGAGAAGACACGCTACCCCTAAGCCAGGACGCCGTCAGGTTCAGCATCTAAAATGTATATCCCTGTCAAATTTTGAATCTAATATATCAAAGGGTTGAACGTCTGTCGGTTGATACTTTTTCATTTATGTAAAAGTAATAACTCAAGAACTAGTTATGGAATTATCATAACCCAGTTTAATTTAATTTTAGCTTAGTTACATTAATACCCTATAAGCTGACAACATTATGTCAGCTAATAACCCGTGAGTCTGTAAAGACGGATGTAGTAGTTTTGCTCCTGTCAGAGGGCGAGGTTACAGATTCTCCATACTTCCGTGCTATACCAACAAAAAGACATTTGACCTAGGTTGTAGGAATCAGCATGCAAAATGCCCATATTGTAATGTCTTGATCTAGACTGATCAAATAACGAAGCAGAATTTCCAGACAATTCTTTATTTTACAGCCCTATATATACCAAAGAACAACTTGTTCTAATCTTGGCTAAATAAATAGTTATTTACACCTGTAGTAGGAGACACAACAGTCGAAGTCGAAGGTTTATCTTGAAACTCAGTTCTCCATCAATACGGAGAAACAACACCACAAGTAACTAACAGGTCGTTAGTCAACACGGCCACTCCAGGAATAGTTCTCGGACTCCGAACTCGTGGGCGTAGTCCAGCAGTCTCCTGCAATTCATTTCTTCTCCTCCCCCCAAAAAAAATCTCCGCACTTTTTTTCGGCGACAATCTCCGCCTCTTAATTTACATTGGTCATTTGAGCTCTCTTCCGGCTAATCGGGGTTCAGCAATATGCTCCCTCAGCGGCGCCAGTAGGTCGTGGGAAGATCCTTTTAATGATGCACCTTTCATAACTGACTATTCTGGAATACGGAGTTATCATAGTCCTTTCACAATGAGAAACATTTAGCATCCAGATGTTTGGACACCCCTTTCTCTTTGAAGGTGCTCTCAATATCTCTTGGACGAGGAATTCCCACATGTGGTCTATCACTGCAGTCGCTAATTAACAGATGCGACCACCCAGGTGAAAAGATCCACCATCTGGCTATCTGGAGGAGTTTAGTATCAGTGACGACACAGCTGGCTGTAAATGTCTTACCAGTACTGGGAAACGGGGAATGTTACAACATAAACGCCAAATGGAATCGGGTGCCGAACTTGAGCCTTCTGGCCTTGAAGCCGAATTCTGACCACAAGGCTACTGGCCGAGTGCAAGTGAACACGATAGCTACAAAACGTAAAGAGCCAGATAAATAAAATCTGGTACATAGATTCAGCATCTAAAATGTATATTCCTGCCAAATTTTGAATCTAATATGTCAAAGGGTGTGGGTGTAGATGTGGGTGCGTGTGAGTATAGGTGTGGGTGTGCTTCATTTTTGAAAAATATGTCCAATGCCATACCGTTAATCCACAAAGCACCATTAACGCCTATAAGAATCCTGATTTATGAATTTTATGTGTTATTTCAGTTTATTGGGAATACCTGGTTGTAACCGACGCACTGCAGATGTTCGAAGCAAAGGTTTTTCAAATCTTTTCGTTCTCAGTAAAGATGACCTGTGGGAAGCACTGAAGAATTATCCAGAGGCCCAGAAAGTTCTCAAGAAAAAAGCCAAGTAAGTTTCAAGTTTCAATGCCTTTTTACTTGTTTTTTTTTTATCATTAAAATATTTTAAAGGACTCTTGATCCTTACATGTAAAATTCTCTTGCATCCTGAAGCCAAGCCAGTTTTAATTCCCTATAATTATTCAAACATTGATAATATAGCTGCCTTTAACCACCAGTGGTTTAAATATTGGCTATGTTTAATTTCATTTTAACCTCTTATAATTAAAATTTGATATTCATGATTTTTTAAATAAAATCTTTTTAGGCATCAAATTTTGCTAGACATTGAAATCTTATTATTTTAGTAGTTTTTACACCAACATTAATGTATAAATAAGATACACTTTAGATAATCCATCTTCTAATTGCAAATTGTCTTTCTTTATTTCATAATTTCTCTGTCTTATTTCTTATGCTGACCATTCAAATCGTTGCACCAATGAAATTTGTAGTTAAAAATGATGTATATTTGCGATTTGACCGAATCGAAAAGAAATATCATTATATAAATATATCAAACAATCAACCCCCTTAGAACATGTTTGGATTACAGATATCAAGGGCCTTGTATCCTTGATATCTGCAATCCAAACAGGTTCTACAGGGCCTTTAATTTTCCAAACCAGATAAATTTTTATAAATTTTAGTTCTAAATGAATTTTAATGCTAAATAATTCTACTTTCTATCCTCACATTTGGTTAATCAAACATGTTATTGGATTAGTTATTTAATTATTATATTAATAATTCAAGTTTTAAATTAAACGACAGTAAGTTTGGTAAGCACATAATACAATGAATATAAGTTCGTAAAGTGTAAAAAATAGTACAAAATACATGCATGCCAAAATTTGTCGAATATTTTAATATGGAACCATTAAAGTGTAGTTACATATAAAATATTTGTATGAAATTTATAACAATCATTAATTTTGGTGAAGCATTGGTGGCTGAGGGTGGTTAGTTTTCAATTAAATTACTATACATTATTCGAAACAATTTACATAACATTTATTATCTTCTGTCAACTTATTTCTTCATCATATTGCTATATTTTAAATTCAAGATATATTTTTAAATCGGTTTTATAATACCTTTCTCACATCAACAGGAATATCATCAAAGAGAACGAAGCCCGAGCTCAAGCAACAAAACCTCGCCAAGAAACCTCTACAAGAGTTGAGGACTCGCCAAGACCAGACGACAGGGAGAAGTCATACACACCTAAACTCGTTAGAACTGTCATGCAGGTGAGATATATTTTTTCGATAATGCATGATTGATATATTGGCAATGAATATCAGGGAAAATCCTTGTTTTCACAGCAAATTTTAATGTGCATGATATATTTCCATTTCTTGGACATAGAATTTTATGCAATTTGATTACTCGGAGCCATATGTAGCTCGCTCGATCCGAAATGCCACCAAATTTAATAAAGGAACTAATGTGGGAATGGGGAGTTGTGATTAAAATTAATGCCAACTTGATGATGGAGAAAATGTGGCAATGGTATCATAAATCGATAATGAAATTTAAAAATGCAAAATTAGTACAATACCGACTTATACATCAAATCACTCTCATTGGGTGGGGGGCACCTCAGAAATGAGGATGAGAAGCTTCCAGCATGGTAGTTGGTTCTCGCCACCCAGGTGGGTACAGAAATTGTGGGGGTCAGCTACCTCCTATCGATGATGGACGTGCTTCCCACGGGAAGGGTTGTACCGTGGCCGGTGTGGCCAAGACTCAACCTTAGTTCCCGTCAATGTTGTTGAGGTGATCCGGTCATTCAAATTTAATCCTAAGGCCTTTACCTGGGTGGGTTAGAATAGCCAGTATGGTTATATATCAAATCACTTTCTGAAAGTGTCGCAAAGGAAGATTGAGTTACAGAAATGAAACTGTATTCGAGTCATTCAATCCGCTGGCGAGGACATAGACTCTTTTTTCAATGTGGCCATCGCTTTCATGGACCGGGCATTCCTTTTTTCCTCTTTACTGTCATTTGAAATTTTGATAAAAATCCTTGCTATGCTAAGCCCTTTTGATTAGGACCCTACGAAGATAAATTTTGTATTTTAGTAACCACCCAGAAAAAGAGAAGTCCACGTTAACAACTTTCATAAATAACACTATTCAATATGTGTCTCACATAACGAGGATATGTGAGACATATATTGAATAGCGTTATTTAAGCATTATAAGATAATAAGCGTTATAAGATAGCTTACAGTCAAAGCTTACAGTTTTCAGTTTTTGAAAAAGTCCATAATAGACGCTCATTACATATTGACAAAACAATGGGCAAAGAGTAGAACGCTGCTCTTGTCACAACTTGTATTTTGTACGCGATACGCAAGAAAATTGTAGCAGAAGCTCGCTTCCAATGCTTGGTAATTATACCAATACATTGCCTTGAATTCGTCACTTAATTACGAAGAAAGAAAATTGGGACGGATAGTCTCGAACCAGATACTCGGACGTGTACTGTATATAAAATTTTCCTAATCATACTTTGTAAGAATGTATTTTTATCTATAGATATATTTTAGAGCTCTAACTTTATCTTGATAATGTATTTTGATCCATATTTTCAGAGAATAACAAAGAAATTATTTTATTCTCGATTAGGTTCTTCCAAGGAGCTGCCATCGCATCCAACCACAATCAAATGATTCTACGAAAACCTTCACAAACACCCCTTCCGGTTCTGCATCCAACGCTGCTGATAATGCTGAACACGGTGCTTTTACATTCAGAAACATTTCCTCTAAACTGCAAAACATGGGTCTAAAAAATTCCAAATTGAATATGACTCCATCGACACAAAATCCAAACTTCATGATAAAACCCCGTTCAATGAGTGACGGCACATTGGGCAGACCAGCGACAACTTCAGAGCTTTTCATCAAGTCAGACAAAAATCCTGATTTCCCAGTTGTCATTAAAAAGATCTCGCCAACAAAATCGGAGCCAAGTAGCTATCAGCAATTGAATACTGTTGAAGAATGTCCACTAAATGATTTGAGCACCATAAGTTTCCTCAAAAGGCAGCTTAGTAATCTGGAAAACATTAAACGAAGATCCATGGCTAAACAGTCCCAATCATTTAACTCTGAGCATGACGAAGATAACAGCAGATATTTCAATCCGAGTGAAGAATCTGATGCAGTTTCCCTAGAAAGTCAGAAGGGAATAATGTCGGATGATTCCAGCGATACAGCTAGTACGAGCACCCAGAAGATGACACTGGACAACAGCGATGAAGAAAATTCTTCGAATTCCTCCAATTCAAACTGGATGTCAAGTACGTCGTCAGTACCTTACCTTGGAAACCTCTTTCTCAGCACACAATCCATTGCTTCAACCAATAAAGAAAGTCATTCGTCTCCTGTTCCTCAGCAAGAATCAGATGACCAACATCAAAAAATTTCGATTCAGATGTTTCAAGAAATTGCCAATGATCCAAATTTGAATTCTTCTTCATCGTCGAATTCATCATCCATTCTCTTTCTTGGTGGACTTTTTAATCATGGCAGCCAGTCCCCCAGTTCATCCAATAAAGATTTCCCTCTTTCACATCCAAAACATGAAGCAGAAGATTCTGGAAGTTCCACCAATGGAAGCAGCTCTGCTGGCTATGATAATCTGGCGTTCGTACCCTCTGGAATTTTCTCAAGGCGTTCAAGCTTATTCAGTAATGCATCTGGCTGAATGAAGATCTTTACCATGGTTTACTGAATCATGCACAAATACAGAAGTTGGAGAGTGGAATCTCATTGTCTTTGATGGTACATTTCTTTTACAATCGATGTAATATATTGAATATGTCTATGTATTGTGTATTCATTTGTAACCGAGAGGCGATATTCCTTGTTTACAATGGTGTATTTCTTGTTTCAATGGCTGTGATTTGTGATTGTTGTTGATCTATTCATGTGTAACCGAAGAGTTTAATTCAATGTTTGCAGTGATGTATTTAGTATTTCAGTGGTTGTTAAATGTGGTTGTTGTTGACATATATGTAAACGAAACAGTGGCGGCTCGTCTATTGAAGTTGCAAAATGGCCCTACGTTATTCCAGAAAATAATTTATTTATTTCGTAAAATTTATCTCTTTTTGTTTTTTCCTTTAATTAAGTACGATTTTGACCGACTGCCTGTTAACCCTTTAAAGGGCCATTTTTTTCTAGTCATGTTATGTTAAAATATTCTTTGGCTTGAAATTAGAATAAGAAAAGGGATTCATTTAGCTTATTAGATAAATTTAATTTGATTAATTAATTAATTTGGTTAATTAATAATTAAGTAACAAATCAAGATGCATCATTTCGTCTGAGATACAGAACTGAAGCATTTAAGTTTCTAACTTACTAAAAAAAATTGTCATAACTTATGCCAACCTACATAATTTCATACAAGATTGATAAATTTGGTGGGAAGCATACTTCCCACGGTTCTAGAAAGGGTTAAACCATTCAGTATTCGCATTTATATAATTGCAATTGAGATCAAAAATGAAAAGAACTTATATCACTTTCCAAAGTACTGAGGCGTTTAGAAACTAAAATATTGAATGCCAGGTTTTTATTCTAAATAATTGTATTTGTGCTCAAATGCCAAAGGTGAAGCGCCTATGGGTTGCTCTAAAACCAGACCATCTTTAAATATAAATAAAATCACAAACTGGCATCAATCTTTTCTCCTTTATCTCCTAACTGCCTTGTTTGTCTTCACTTTTTTTTATTTTCTCGGATACGAAGTATAGCAGAAGGTTTTAGACCTGGGCATTCCGGGTTCGAATCCCGGTTTGGGCATAGTTGTTCTTCATCTGTGTTCTATCTGTGAGGTGTGTGAATGTGCCCCCCTGTAAAAAGGGATTGTGCAAGCGAATGTGAGAGTTTCATTTTCATATGAGCTAGAAGTCAGACTTCTGCTCTCGGTTGCTCAGGGGTCTTTACCCTCAGAAGCTACTGCACCCCCTTTCCATGGTAACGCGGACACGGCATCATCAGAAGAAGATTTGTAATCTTCCAAAAATTTGAAATCGAGATTTTGGCAAAATTTCCACATTTAGACCTCTCTGAGTTCGAAAAGCATATATTCGGAATTTTGTCTGCCTGTGAACGGAATAACTCAAAAACGTTTTGAGCTGGACAGCTGAAATTTAGACCAAATTTGTAGATTTCTATCAATTGTTGAACGAAATCCAATCAGATAAAATTTTATCTGTCCAGCTTTTTGGTACAAGTGAACTCAACAACTACAAAATGTAAAGAATTTGGTAAAATAAAATTGGTACGCAGATTTGCATCTAAAATATAGATTCTTATCAAATTTGGAGACAAATCTCTCAGAAAGGTTGACCGTCTATCGGTCTGTACTTTAGTACATATATAAACGAAATATTTTATTAATGCAAAGACTTAAATCAATGAAAATCGGTACGCTATCTTGTGACTTCAACTTCAAGGACTAGGACAAGACAACTGGAAGCTGAACAACTGTCAAGTGTTCCAACCTCGTCTCAAATTTTTGTCTCATTTGGCCAACAAGAGGCATCTAAAATACATGGTTCAGTTAAAATGCTAGATTCATACAAAGATCTATATTTCAAAACTATCGTTCCCCAATGCCATGCAAGGTATTCGCGGCCATTCACAAGGTCCCCAATTTTATGCGGAGAAAGGCGAACAAGGCCTTCATTGGAAAGTATGCGACAAAGTTTAAGGGAGTCCACACCCGCTGGTTTTATTTTACTCTAATATATATATGTTTAATTAATTGTTCACATAAAAAAAGATGGAAATATAAACTTTTTCTGTTAATCGGAAACTAGATTTATATGAAATTGTCTTGTCAAGGCGTTTGTTTAAATATAGTTTTTCAATTTAAATAAATTGAAAAAAAACGTTAAATAATGTTTATTTAAAGCTGCAAAAATACAAGTTTAATTTAAATATTTTGCAATGAATTTTTTTTGGCTTGATAAAATTTAACAGCAGTTTTTACTTTATCACTTCAAAAAGAGACTTCTAATCTACAAAATAAATCCGAACTTAAGAGATTTTAATGAATTTACAGATTTTATTAACTTTCATGAATCAATAAAAAAAAAATCATATTCTGTAAATATGTTGTATCAGAAACTTTACAAGATAGAAGTCTTAATATAGTCTTGAAAACCAAAATTATACATTTCAAGCAAATAATGAAGAAAAAAATTTTTAAGAAAGTCTATTCATATATCAATGAACATATATATGAGCATAACAACTCAAAAATAGAGCGATCTATATAAATGAAATTTGGTATGGGGTTTTATGGCT
Source organism: Argiope bruennichi (assembly GCF_947563725.1). Lineage (NCBI taxonomy): Eukaryota > Metazoa > Arthropoda > Arachnida > Araneae > Araneidae > Argiope > Argiope bruennichi. The sequence continues at coordinate 106,620,351 of NC_079156.1, forward strand.
AGAATTCTAGATTTATATCAAATTTTGGACCATATCTGTCGGTTTATTATTTCATATGCGATAATTCATATTCGTAACCATTTAGATGAGTGAATTTTAGTTTATGATCTTTATTCTGTAATTATACAGATCTAATTTTTGACTATATCTATCGATTGGACAGAATGTCCATGAGTATGTGAAAACGCTAACTCCAAAAGAAATTCGGCATGATAAATAAATTTTGACATGACATCAAAACTGTAAATTTTGAATCCAACAGGAGTATGGGAAGAGGTTCGAATTGCAAACTCGATTCTCTTAACTTTATAACGTTAAACACAAAACGTATCAGATTGCATGTATAGTCGAAGATAGAATATTCCTATTGATATTGACAGATAACGTTTTAGCCCTTGTGAAATATCGTTCACAGAACTGTTGGATTTTAAGTTGACGAGCCGCCATTAAACTGGTGACTGAAATTCATTGTTTTCAGTGTTGTATTTCTTGTTTAAATGGTTGTGAATTGTGATTGTTGCCAGTGTATTGCTGCATGTCTAACGCACACTGTTCCTTCGTGTTATTGACTCGCTATTTGTTAAGTCTGTGATTTTGTTATTCATGGAGTAAATACTCAAACAATTCTATATAAACTGGTTTTGTTCCGATTCGAGATGTTCTACGAGATTGTACAAAATTGATTCTACAATGTGGTTTTAACTGAAATGTATTGTATTGTGATTTTAAAAATTTTTCAACTTTCAGTGTGTGTTTTTTTGTTTGATTTTCACACACCAGACACCTCTTTCTGTTGAAAAGAACATGATTTAACTACAAAAAGTTTAGCTTAAGATTTACACATCTTTAATCGTAAGGGGACAGTGGTCTTTGAAATAAGCAAAATGGACTAGAACATAAAATTTTAGTTTTATCGTTTCATCACCAAAATATATGTGTCTACTCAACTAAAACAGAATTATAAAATGAATATTTGAAGTACCTAGGGAAAAAAAGTACATTGAAATGACTTTTCTCAAAATGATTTTGTAATTCGATTTAAATATCTTTGAAATGTTCCAGGTGTCTTAATTTTTGAAGAAATTAAGTATAATTGATAATAAAGATTTCTGTTAAACATTAAAAAAAAATACAGTATTCATTTTATATTTCCAGTTGTTTTTTAAATAGTCAAAAATCAATTTTAGTTCAAAAAAATATAAAATTCTTAATAAATGTACCCAAAAATATTTCTAAAATATTATATTTAATTTAAATTACAAAATCATACACAGGAATTACACAATCATAATATTCCAAATCATTTTATACTTGGTATAACGAGAAAATAATAGAAAAAATTAAAATTTAAATCGCCTGGAATATTTTGAAATTTTTAAAAAATAATATATTTCATTTTATAAAGTTTTTTTTAACAAATTTGACGTATTTGTATTTAAATACATATGCATAAAAAGTTTCATAGTCTTTAGTGAATAATTCGAAAAAGTGCCTTCCACTGTCCCCTTAAAAAATTCGGTTGGAAACATCTTATTTCTAATCAATCTAAAAATAATAATAATGGAAAAAAAACATTTATCCAAATATTAGGGTTGTTTTGTTTATCAAATTCAAATGCAATCCTTGTTAAATTAGATGAATAATACAGAATTTCGAGAAATTAATTATTTTTGTTTTAATTCATTGGACTGCTCCCTATTTGGTTGTACTAGGCATGGTAGGTCTAGGCATGGCCCTGCTTGAGGCATATACTCAAAGAGAATATGCCTCTAATACCTCATTATTCAAATTTATTGTGAAATGTTCAGTGACGTAGGAAGCATCCATTTGAGAGAGAAAGGGAGGAAGACATTAAAAATGCCACTTCTAGTGAAGAATGTTGCCAATTTCAGAACAAAATATTTTCATGATGCCTAATTTACAAACGCGTTTGTATTGCACAGTAAAGTAGCATTTTCTGTAGGCCTCATGCGACCAGCTGATTCGCCGAGAATATTGTTCGCATTTGATTTGGGATAAATCGTATAAATATAGCTTCTTGTCTATGATTCCACCAAATTACCTGATATTAAAGCCGTATTATTTTAATAGTCTTACTTAAGTTCGGTAAATATGAGGCTTTTTAATGAAAACAGTCTCTTAAAGAAAGTAATAGTGCAAATATTCAATTCATCTATCTACTAAATTTCATGAAATTGTGATTTCACTTTTCAATATCCCATAAGCTAATATCTAGACTTTATTGTGGTGGTAGCCTCATAAGCCAATTAACAAATTCCGGACATGGGTGATTACTTTTGTCTAGTGGTTATGTTATGCAGCTATGGGCCCTAAGGTCGCGGGTTCTGTCCTCGGGAATGCAATCTCCACAAACTATCTCAAAACTTAATATCTTGTAAAATATTCAGATATTAAACAGAAATCTTCTTCCTTATTTTTTTCATAATGGAAAAAAAAAGATGCGATAAAATACAGATGAAACAATGAATAAAGTTTGAATTTCAGAGTAACTATGTAATCTACCAGGATTTCTTTGCCTTGTAAACCAGGCAAAGAAATATATTTTTTTTTAATTCCAAAATTCTCACAACTTTTAAACTGTTATCATTTAAAAAATAATTTTTTTAAATTTGAAATGAAATTTTAAAAAATTCTTTTTTTGCAACAATATTTTTTGAAGATATCGCGAGAAAACACCAAAATTTAGCTCAATTTTTAATTAAATGCGAATTAAAATTTCAAACAATTGCTCCGAAGTACCTATTTCTTCCTGTCTAGTTTGGTAGCTGTAAGACAAACGGTCCGGCTTGTAGAGCAGCAACACATACTCAAACAGGCATCTTGATTATTAGCAGAGATTGAAAATTAAAAGATAATACTCAGTACAAGACTTATTGCTGTATCATATACATCAATGAGCTTAAAAAATCAGAAAGAAGCTGAGCGAAAGTTTGAAAAGTAACCAAGAACAATAATAATGTAAGAATTTAAAAAAAAAAATCATAAATAAAAATAAACAGGAAAAAAATCTATCAAAAGACGCAACTATTTTTATGAATAACAATAGATCCTGTGTAGTTTTTGTTTAAAACCAGTTTTTCTGGCTTTACTTAATTGAACTTTAACCCTTTCTAGGGCAGTGGGAAGTATGCTTCCCACCAAATTTATCAATGTTTGTATGAAATTATGTAGGTTGGCATAAGTTCTGACCATTTTTTTAGAAAGGCAGAAACTTAAATGCTTCAGTTCTTTATCTTATACAAAATGGTGCATCTTGATTTGTTACTTAATTATTAATTAACCAAATTAATTAATTAAATTAAATTTATCTAATAAGTTAAATGAATCCCTTTTCTTATTCTAATTTCAAGCCTAAAAATATTTTAACATAATATGACTAGAAAAAAAATTGCCCTTTAAAGGGTTAATTGAAACCATCTGTTTTATAACATTGCAAATGACAAATCTTTCAAAAGAAAGAATGCATCAATTAATTAAAACTTTCATCATTTAGAATAGTTGGAATATGGCTGAAGATCAATTTCAATGTACTAAATTAACTTCCACAAAATGTTGAAGATAAAAGTGATACTGTAAAGTTACGAACAATTTTGAATTTAAAGATGGATCACTTTACAATTCAAATGGAATTCTGAAATATTTACAAATTTTAAATAGTATTTCTTTTACAGAATTTATAATTTTTTAATCCAATGTGTAAACATCCTCATTTAAAAAAAAAAAAAAAATCTGAATGAGACTCTAGATCTATCTTATTGATTCAGTGGAACATTTATTTAAATATGAAAAAAATTTAGAAACATTTTTTTTTTGAGAAAGTACAACACTGAAGATCTAAAATAAATTTATTCGAATCAAAATAAATAGGTTAATTATTCTATCATTATTTTTATGATGCACTTATGCTTTTATTATATTGTATGTGCGTGTGTGTGTGTGTGTGTGTGTGTGTGTAATGATATTTTAAAATCTAATTTAAATCTTAATTAATTTCCAAATATCTCTAATTTACCCCATATTAACGTCATTCTGAAATATTCTCTTATTTCCTGATCCAATTCCCTTTTTTTGTTTAATTAATTCTGCACACGCTCTATAAAACTGCTGACTACAGCATTTTCTTTAGCTCCGAATAAAGGGATAAAAAAAGCATTAAAGCATTCTTTCAAACATTCTTTCTCTTTCCTAAGACCACACGTGTCAAAGAAATCCCTATCAAAATCACATAGTAAAATCCCTAAAGGGAAAAATTTTGGTCTCTTCTGCTCTTGTGTCGCGATGTAGACTGACGTATTTCTTACAACTTTTTATGTGTATAAACTACATCACCCGTCGTGAAATAAATCAGTTTTAAAATCTCAAAAGTTTCTTCTACAACTGCTAAAATATATTTTATATTATACATGCATTCAATATACAGAAGTAATAAATTTTACGAGAAATACACATAATGTTTCTGGGAGGAAGAAAAATTTTACAACTCTTTCTCTAATACCGTTAAAAAGAGATTTTAAGGATAAACACGTAATTTTCGATTATTATAATATATCATAATCATGAGACAGCAAAAAAAATCACTAATTGAGGAAATGCAATCATACAAATATATAAAATGTATCAAATAAAATATATAAAATATACTTGAAATCAATAAAAAAAAACTATTTTTTCGTGAGCATAAACATTGAAAAGTTTTCTTCATACAAACATGCATTAAATATCTTGGCAAGTAATGAAAAACGTTACTCTTATTAATTTTCCTTAAAAAAAAGAAGTTCGTCCTTTCAATTACAGTGCAGGCAAAAAGTATTTCCTTAACTATGAAATGTTAACTTGAAATTACCATACACTGAAGATAATAATGTAAAATTTTTAACATTATATGACTGTAGTGAATAGCATATAAGCCAGTTAACAACTACGCTGCACGAGCAATTGCTTTTGTAAGGGTAGGCAGGAATTCCTTAAACTATCTCTATTTCTTTGCCTACCAATATCATGAGACAAAGTTTTTATACCAAAGCTCACTGTTATGATACGTACTTTCTCACTTAATGAATACTAAACACTCCATTTGTCTCATATGATGGAGGGCCACGTATAATGAGAACGGGCCGCGGCCCAATAAATCATAGATGTAGTTGCCGGTAATGTGTCGAAGAAATAAAAGTAGTCTGCACTTGTAGTTGATATATGTTTATATATTGTACTGCACGTTTCAAGAATTTATTTCAGAAATATTTTCTCACTTACTGAGTACTAAACATTCCATTTATCTCATATGATGGAGGACCACGTATAATGAGAACGGGCCGCGGCCCAATAAATCATAGAAGTAGTTGCCGGTAATGTGTCGAAGAAATAAAAGTAGTCTGCACTTGTAGTTGATATATGTTTATATATTGTACTGCACGTTTCAAGAATTTATTTCAGAAATATTTTCTCACTTACTGAGTACTAAACATTCCATTTGTCTCATATGATGGAGGACCACGTATAATGAGAACGGGCCGCGGCCCAATAAATCATAGAAGTAGTTGCCGGTAATGTGTCGAAGAAATAAAAGTAGTCTGCACTTGTAGTTGATATATGTTTATATATTGTACTGCACGTTTCAAGAATTTATTTCAGAAATATTTTCTCACTTACTGAGTACTAAACATTCCATTTATCTCATATGATGGAGGACCACGTATAATGAGAACGGGCCGCGGCCCAATAAATCATAGAAGTAGTTGCCGGTAATGTGTCGAAGAAATAAAAGTAGTCTGCACTTGTAGTTGATATATGTTTATATATTGTACTGCACGTTTCAAGAATTTATTTCAGAAATATTTTCTCACTTACTGAGTACTAAACATTCCATTTGTCTCATATGATGGAGGACCACGTATAATGAGAACGGGCCGCGGCCCAATAAATCATAGAAGTAGTTGCCGGTAATGTGTCGAAGAAATAAAAGTAGTCTGCACTTGTAGTTGATATATGTTTATATATTGTACTGCACGTTTCAAGAATTTATTTCAGAAATATTTTCTCACTTACTGAGTACTAAACATTCCATTTATCTCATATGATGGAGGACCACGTATAATGAGAACGGGCCGCGGCCCAATAAATCATAGAAGTAGTTGCCGGTAATGTGTCGAAGAAATAAAAGTAGTCTGCACTAGTAGTTTATATATTGTACTGCACGTTTCAAGAATTTATTTCAGAAATATTTTCTCACTTACTGAGTACTAAACACTCCATTTGTCTCATATGATGGAGGGCCACGTATAATGAGAACGGGCCGCGGCCCAATAAATCATAGAAGTAGTTGCCGGTAATGTGTCGAAGAAATAAAAGTAGTCTGCACTAGTAGTTTATATATGTTTATATATTGCACTGCAAGTTTCAAGAATTTATTTCAGAAATATTTTCTCACTTACTGAGTACTAAACACTCCATTTGTCTCATATGATGGAGGACCACGTATAATGAGAACGGGCCGCGGCCCGATAAATCATAGAAGCAGTTGCCGGTAACGTGTCGAAGAAATAAAAGTAGTCTGCACTAGTAGTTTATATATGTTTATATACTGTACTGCACGTTTCAAGAATTTAGTTGAGAAATATTTTCTCACTTACTGAGTACTAAACACTCCATTTATCTCATATGATGGAGGACCACGTATAATGAGAACGGGCAGCGGCCCGATAAATCATAGAAGCAGTTGTCGGTAACGTGTCGAAGAAATAAAAGTAGTCTGCACTAGTAGTTTATATGTTTATATACTGCACTGCTCGTTTCACGAATTTATTTGAGGAAAAGTAAGTTAAAAGATATAAACTGCTCACATTTTAACATAAATTATGTAATGCCTAACTTAAAAGCAGTAAACATTAATAATGTTGCCAATGCAACGCCTCCTTTCTTTACGTCTTTCTCGTTTAATTACGATGAAAGAAAACTAAGCCGGATAGTCGCGAACCGGATACACGGGAGTGCACTTTATACGTAATAGCATTTAAGAAAATTCATAATTAGAATAATTAATTCTAAAAGATATATAAAAAACAAACAAAACCAAAAACATTTATTTGACTTTTTTTTTTCTTTTACAATATACAGCAAGAATTGTCAAGAAACATGAATTAGTATCTTCTAATATCAATGAAATGATTTATAAATCAATTTAACTTTATGTATTCGATTATTGTGATTGGCTCGAAAATAATTTATTACATACATTGAAAGATTGCCAGTTTTATGAGTTAACACACAATATCAAAGAATACTAAAATAAATTTTACACTGGGTGTTGATACATTATGAATTAAAAGCTGCTTCAATATTTTAAGATCAACAATATTATTAAATCAAAATTTGCCATCATAATTAATACAGAATATATATAAAATACTTTGATCAAAACAATCTGGAATATTTCGATCAGGTTGTGCAAATTTTGGCAATAGGAAATTAAAATATTATTAATGGGTTACAAAATAATCACTTAAAATTATACTTAGCTTGAAATTTTAAAATATTATAATATGACAAACAAATAATACCATGATTCTCTGAAACTAGGAACTTGTCAAAAAAAAATAGCCTTGACATGACTTTTCAGGATGCAAGATCACCATCTATAAAGGAAGAATATTCATTGCCAATGATCAGCTTAAATACGATCCAACATGCATAGAATTTTGTTAATGGTTGCCATACATGAAAATATGGCTATGATTGATTAGAATCTTTAGCAATCAATGGATTTAGAGAAAATAATTTATTGATCCTCAGATGGGACGAGTACAAAAAGAAAGAGCTGTTCTAGTGAATTCAAGAAAGCTCACAGAAGAAATTTTAACAGCTTTCCACAGCGGGAAGAAGTTGGATTGAATGATACAAAACTAAATTACTGAACTAATTAGTTCAGTAATTTAGTTTACTGAACTAAATTACTGAATGACACAAAACTAAATTACTGAACTAATTAATACAATTTGAGTTGATATAACCTCAGTTAACATTTGGAAGAGAAAATGCTAAGAAAAGTAAATATATATCATGTTCACAACCATTATTTCCATAACTGGAAGACACCATCAATAAATGGATTATTAACAACACAGTAATTGCATTGGAATTACCCCCAATTTTTTCAAATATAAACAGATTTGTTGAATGATCTGAATGTTGCAGAGCAACAATGCATGATTCAGCCATAATGGCCATCACAAGACATGATATAAATCCTTCCATAAGAGATATGAACCATTATTGAGAGGGGGGGGTCAAACCATAATAGAGGAAGTTTTTCATCTCTATATCTCAGGGCCCAGGGCCCCTAGGAAGAATGACGCAGAAATTAAAATGTTTGGCAATTAATTCATAGGATCAATGTTAAACATTTGCCTTTACAAGAGTTGTAATGAATAATTATGACATTTGCAAACAATAAATGGATTCCCAAAAGAATGCGAAGCATCACAGCACTGAATAAATGGTATAGTAAAAAATGATTTTTTTTTGCGTGAGTAAATGTAAATTGCCCAAGAAAAAAAAAATAACACTCTGTGAAATAACACCTCCTCCTGTGAAAATAAACCCTAACAACTCTTTGAAAAAAAATTATTATAACAACAGTTTTTATTTTCAGGGAAACATGATTATATGCATTTAAATATCAGTATTGGTTGAAATGATACTGACTCAGCTGGAATGCAACTGCAATCACAAACAAATACCTCGACCAAAACAACATTAAAAAAAGTGTTTTTTTTTTTTTTAATTTCATTTATATATCAGATACACTTTTTTTTAAGGAAAATAAAAGGCTATTTTGTTAATAAACTATAAAGAAATAAAAACATGACTAATATTTCTCTGTTGATTGCAAGACAGAACATTAAAATTTTAAAAATTATAAAAGCAAGAATAAAATATACGCAGAAAATAAACCACATATCACAAAGAATAAAAATCAATTAAAATGAGCAGGTTGTTGATAGGAAAAAAAAAACGAAATCTGAGTTTAGAGTATTCAGAAAATTAAACCATTAATGAGAATTTCATGAGTTTTCTTAAATCTTTGAATTGAACTTCTCTATATATAATTGGAAGATTCAAGAGAAAAATTCAATATATTTTATTTTTGATATATAGAAACAGATATTGAAAATTCTTTTATCATTGTTTTACAAAAAACATTTAATTTTTTTAAGTTAAAAAAAAAAGACTAAAAAATTAACAAAAAATTATTTTTTGACCTGAGCTTCTAACCAAAAATATTTCAAAATTATTGATGTGTTTATTTTTAGTCTCAATTTCAAAATCTTTTATTAAAATTCTTTCATACTAGAACATTTTTATTTAGGGAATATAAGAAATTTAAAGCTAAATTAAAAATCTCATATGACTAACTGGCTTTTTTTTTTTTTTTTTTTTTTGCAAACAATTTTAGTTTTCCAATAATTCTTGTTGCAATAAGAATAGAAGAAACAGTTTTTTATTATATAATTTATTTCCTTTCTTATGAAGAAAATCATTGGTAACTTTCTGCCAACAATAGATAAATATAATTTTCCCCATGCATTTTTTTTTTTAAATGATAGAGAGATTTTAATCATTATGCACAATCTGTTTTTCTATTAACAATTCAAAATTTTTGAAAAAGTTCAATAAATGGAAGTTTAATAAATGGTATATCTATTGTATTTAGGACAGAATATTGTGTAGATATAGTAATATCACCCAAAAGATTTAACTTGTAGAAAGTGGCTATTTAATTTTTTTTTTTAACCTAGTGATCCTATATTTCTTAAAAACACATAATTTACGATATTTTTTTTAATATTTTGTAAATTTTGAAGACATGTTTCCAAATAAAATATCTATAACTTATTGTTGTAATACAATAAGAATTGTTGTATATCTATGAAAATAGTGAATAAGTAAGACAAAAATTAATCAAAATTTGCAACATAATTACATAATATTAACTAATACCAAATGCAATTTTAAAGCCTAATAATGCAAGCATTATAAAGCAAATATAATTAATTTTAAAACTGGCAAACAATGCAACATACGATAAAAAAATTTATAAATAAAGAAAAATTGTTTATAATATATTTAAAAGAGTATGTTTACAAAGAATGCTTATAAGAGCACAACTTCGTTTTAGTAGAAATAGACTATAAATATCAACTTAATACATTCCATTTAAGTAATCCTTTGTTTCTTCAGCATTGAATTTTAATAATATAAAATAGAATCAAAAAACAAAACAAATTTTTAAAAATGTGCAAGAAAAAGACAAAGATTAAGTTGCTAAAATAATCAATTAGAAAAGAAAATTTTTATCTCCTAATCTAGCAATTATAATGACATCTTTTCTAGAAAATAACATGAAAAATTTGTAATAATTTTCACCAATTAAGTACATAGAGTGATCATTTTCCATATTCACACGATGAACAAACAATAAAAAAAAGAAACTGAAATAAAATACAAGACAATAAATTAATAAATTTAATATATTTGCATTTAACATTTTAACACATAAAATTAAGAGGAATTATTAACACAACATAGAAGAAATATATACATATAACTCTCTCAACACATAATTTTCAGTTTCAAATAAAATGCTTTCAAGATAATTACCCCAATTACAAAAAATTTATATCAATAAATGATTAAAATTGCCCATCACAGGCATAAAATGCAACTTTATGAATTAATAACCTTTTCTTTCAAGGGAATGCATTTTTCTATATACAAACATTCCAATACTTGTATAAAGTATTTTTCACTACAAAAAAAAATTCCAATACTAATTTTAAACAAACCAAATTGCATCTGGTTAAACCACAATGAAAGAGGAAAGCATCAGTATTTTTAATGTTATGAATGAATACATGAAAAATACTAATCTAATATGAAATCCAGAAACTAATGATAAAATTTTATGATTTAATGTTTCAATTAAAATTATCATTTCCATGGAGAAACCATGAAACTACTTGGCAATATGAGCCAAGCAGTTATTTTTTATTGCAATTCCTATGTAATAATTAAAGTTAATAAAAATTTATAAGAAACAGTGCAACCATTTAATAATTTGATTGAAATATTTTACTAATAGAGATGCTTATAACCCTTTGGGTGTCTTGAAATGAACCCTAATTAATTGCAAATTTCAAGATCTATTTCAAGACTTTTCTATAATTCTAAAAATGTCTTATTATCTGGCAAATGTTTTTTTTATTATTATTATTTTTTAGTATGGCATGAATAATAATTTGATGAATAACAACAGAAATTGAGCAATTTCATTTCTATCTAATATTTTTCAACAATTCCATTTATATCAAAATAGCACGCACAGCATTTATGAACCAAAAATGTTTCATTTTTTTATTGTTTTTTTCCCTTGCAGCAAAAAAAAATAGTAATAAATAATATTGGCTAAAATACTCAATAGCAAATATTACCTCACAAAAATATTTTACACATTCCATCACTAATAATGAATTTTTTTTTTTTAATCCAAATTCAAAATTCAGTTTTTACAAGTGCAAGAAATCATTAACAACCTCAAACTAAATATACCATTCAAACTACTATTTAAATTATGGATTCTCTTTAATAATAAGAAAATTCATCAAAATCACAAGAAAAAATTCCTCAAAATAAAATGCAATTCACTTTAATTTTCAAATAGTTAACTACTGCCTATTTCGTATATACATAGTTTCCTTTAATAAAAAGCTTCTGAAGCTGGTAGCCCAACTTTTCATTTTAAAGGCAATGTAAAAGTTTCATAAAGAGATTGATTCTGAGACACTTTCACAGAAATGTTCCTCAGCTACATTCTGTCATTGAAGGATAAAACAAACAAATTTGAAATAAATTTGTCTGATTCCTTATTCTGACGAACTTGATTCTCCATTTCTGGCAGGTCTGTTGTTAGTTGACAAAATTCGATAAATATATTTGCTATGAGAAAAAAAAAATGTTAGCACAAAATATAATTTTTATAATAAAACATATAAACATGTCCTTGCTCAATAATAATAGGAAATAAACAAAAAAATTTACAGTCTCCTGCAGAATACAAACATATAAAGTATAAAGAAATTTTTATTTTTTGGACTTTCAATTTCTTTAGTAACAATCCACCTTCAAATTTTTTTTTTTTCTTTTGCAATTGGAAAAATAAATGTTGATTCCTTATCATATAAGTAATTTTTTTTTATTATTTCTTCCAATCCTTACGCAAAAACAATGAAGTATTGCATATTAAAGCGATCATAGATAATGACTTTATTGATATTGGAGCATTTAATACAAAATAAACATTTAACATGATTTGTATTGCCATATTAAAAAAAAATAAACAATTACATTCAATACATTTGAAAGAACTAAAACATGTATCTTCTGCAAAACTTTAAAGCTGACCACTTTTATATAATTTTACCAATAAATATTTCTGTATCTTTATTTTTATTAATTAGTTTCCTTCAAGCTATTAAGGCTTAGTCCATGTGCATTTAAACAAAAAAAACCAGAAAAAAGTAAATAAAGAAGTTTATTTATTTATTTAATTGTGGCAATACATATGTCAAAAATAATTACAACTAAATATTGAAAATTACTTTTCAGCCTCTAACTTCCAGTAATTGCAGCTATTAATAGAAACTTTAATGCAAAAGTTACTTATCTTAATCAGATGTAGAATAATTTAATTTATATTAATTTTCTATCTTCAATTTTAAAGAAATTACAGGGATATGAAAATGATATTAACGGGTGTAAGTATTCATTCATAAAAACAAAACAAAAAATTATGATTGATTTTGTTCCTATCTGTTGCTGTATTCATTAAAAACTACAAAAGTTTTTTCTTAAAAATAATTCTTAAAAAAAAAACTATTGGCTAAGAAAAAAATTCATATTATTCATTCATTCATATTTTAATTCATATTAGATAAAGCCACTCATACAGATTAAAATTTCAGGAAATTAATAGGTTAATTACTAATTAAATTTTTTTTAATAAAACAGTGCATTGCCATCAAATTTCAATTTATAAGTGTATAAAATTTCAAATTCAAAGCTTAAGCATATCAAGAAGATAATGAAAAAATTTTAATTACATCTTCATAAAGATGAAACTCGTCAACTTAAATAAAAATATAAATTCAAAAGAAAAAATAAAATTTGTCATTAAGAAGACCAATTGCTTAAATTAATCATTTTTCAGATTTCCCACTAATCATTTTCAACAAGCAATTTATATACTTTTGATTAAAATAACAAAATATCAAAATAAAAGAAACATCATTAATAACGATTGATAATGAATACATCATTAATAATGATTGATAATGAATACATCATTAATAACGATTGATAATGAATACATCATTAATAATGATAAAAATGAACTTCAAACAAGCCACTGTTACCTTCTTTGTTTTCTTATTAATTCCTCCTTACGTCGAGATAACATGGTTTCTCGCTCCTGGGAATTTTTTGAAAAGCGACAACCCTCGGCTCCTGTCACAATGGTGGACTCTTCTGTCCTGACTGTGTTATCTGACACCCCAGAATCTGAGCTCTCTCCTCCTTCTCGAGAAGGAGGCTCTCTCAAGTGAATTGCCTCTGCACTCATACCAGTAAGTGGAGCAGGATGGAAGGCATGACTAAATGAACTTCTGCTCTCCCTCTGATAAAATAATAACAATAATACATAAAAAAAATTTAAAGATTTAAATTTCTATTCTAAAACATTCTGAAATTTCTAATATATATATTAGAATTGATTCATCTATTTTTATATTTTTATTTTTATTTTTCATAATTTCTGCATAGTTATAACATTAATAATGCACACATAAAAAAAACACTTTTAATAACTGTACAATACACAGAAGTAAAAATTTCATAACTTAGACAATGAAAACTGTTATTGTAAAACATAAAATATTTTTAATGCACTAAAATTAGAGAAAAAAAATTGAATGAAAATAAATTTGGCATCATTGAAAAGATTGTTTTATATATTTATTATTTATTTAATTATTGACATATTATTTATTTAATTATTTGACTCCGAAATGGCATAGAAATAGATTTTCAGAAATAATATGATCAGAAGTTATAGAGCAAAAAATATTAATAATTTAACTTTTAATCAAACATCTGATAATTTCATAATCCCTTTTCCTTGGCAAGCATTTACTGCACAGTAAAAAAATTAGATAACAAACAATTATTTCTTTATCAAATTTGGTATTTATCTAACGGCCTATTGTGTAAAGTCTTTTGAAGGATCTTTCCATAATGGATGTTAAATGACAATTTATAAATAGTACTTATAAGCATTATGACATCATGAAATTATAATACACTTAAATTACATTGCACAAACTACTGCATCAATACTTTTTTTAATTCAAACTTTATTTCAAAATGTGCTTGTTAAGTAGGTTTTTGCAGGTTTTACATTTTGATGTTCATATTTCATGAAAACAGAGATACAGCAACATATATTTCTCACCATCAATTGGTTATCACTGCCAGTATAACCAATGATATTTTAGCTAAAGAACTGAAGAAAACAACCACAATTATGTATATTTTGTTTCAAATAGTAAATCAATAGAAATTTTCTTAAATAAAGTTTACCAAAAATAATTCACAAAATTCTTCCTGTTTTGGCCTTAGGTAGCTACAATGAGCACATGCTGAAATTTTTTCTGGAATTTTTCGAAAATAAATAGTCTAAAAAAATAGCTAAATCAGTCCCAATAGAAAAAGACGTGTAACATAATCCCATTAAAGTTCTTTTTACCCCATAAATAATCTAAATATTATTTAAAATTAATAAAACTTAAAAGTTAAAATCTAATAATTATACCAAATTTCATGACATTAAGAGTTTTACTCCACTGGTCCAAACTAGTTTAATTAAATTTAATCTTTTCCTAAACTTAAAGTAATTATTCAATATTATGATACTTGAATTACTTGTGACCATTGGAGGTGCTTGTGACCATTTTGTCACACCGCAGAACTCTGAAACATGTTGCTGTTGCCATTTACCAAAATAAGAGAATATTAAGGAAATAACGTTCTATCTATGATATACAAGGAGACTTCCCAACTCGCATTAGTGGTATGTATTCAACAAAAGCAATACTTCTGTAAGTTTATCTCCCCTCTAGTTTCATTTACTTGTAAAATAGTTTAAGTACTTCATTATATTAAAATAATCATCCTTTACAATATTTAAAAGAGAAATAAATAGTAGTAAATATATATATATATACTTTAGAACTATTTTTATGAATGTATTATTTTTTTAGAGTAATTAAGTCACTTACTACAGGTGCAACAAGTCTTCCTTCTAATATGTTATCAAGCGTTTGCTCTACAGAATGTGTCACTTGGAGATCTTCATGTATGACAGAATATGGCATATGTGGAAAAACTGCAAGAACTAGATCAACCTAAAAAAAATAAATAATGTAAATATTTGAAAAACAAATTCCATGAGCAGGTAATTTTTTACTATTATTAATAATAATAATGCTGAATTTTGCATACAATACTTTAAATCCAAATTACTCCCCCACTCAATTTTGTTTACTAATACAAATACTCTCAGAAGTTTCTAAAAGTTCTTATAATATTTTAAAATACTTTATTTGGGATTATTGCATGTAATTTAAGAAATTTCATAGAAATCATAGAAAATTAATATAATGGCTGGCATAATTTTTTTGTTAGAAAGTTTAAAAAAATACAAATAAGTGCAGTTAAATATTTAATTACATAGTACAAAACCGCAAAAAAAACTAACAAGAAATAATTAATATCTTTGTATAAGGCACATGATGAACTTAAGACTAATCCATATCAATAATTCTCATATTTTTTAACAGTGCCACTACACAAACTTTCAATATCACAGGCATGAAGTTCTATTTTTATGACCACAACAATGTATCACATATGTTTATTAAATAGCTTGCATTTAATAGTTATGCAAATATGTTGCACAGAATTTTTTTATGAAATTTTTCTATTGTAAGCATATATATAAAAAAATTACTAACAGCCCAGAGCTTGCCGCATATGATTTTTGGTATTTACAATACTTATTACGAGAATCTAGCAAACAGTAATTTGCAACAGATTCTGTTTGCAAGATACAATGGAAATTTTCTTTAAAAGGACATCTGGAGAAGAATTTTGGAAGACTGTGTTTATCAAATGAAAGAGAGAATGGATCCAAAAATCCAAGCTATTACTTTTAAAAAAAGACAATGATTCACTGTTGTAAGTTTACCTATTAAATAAATCACAATGATTAACTTTCTTTTTTCCCTTTTATCTTTCCCCTGAACTACTTGTATGCCTCTTGATCCTTAATGAATAAGTTGAAATACAAGCTCAAAGATTGCATAGATATACAAGAGCCTCATAGAAGAATATGTATATGAAGTAAAACAGGCATACCATTGCATCATATTCAGCACGAGCAGGCATCATAGTTGGTCTCTCACCAAGCAAACTGGTATGGCTAACTTCAACAGAAAAACTGGGAAGCCAGCTAACATATCTTGACCCTAGATAAAACAAACACTTGTGAATGTTAGCATCACACTTCAAGAAATAAATTAAAGCTTTCAGATTGATGTCATAATATAAAAACTAAAAATTCATTTCTTTTAAGAAATTTATACTTTGTAAACTAAAAAGGCAAACATCCTCACTGTATTCTGACTTCCTATTTTACAAATAATAAAAATTAATTCATTAATTAGTTCGCTTTTAGGATATCTTCAGGAAAAAATATGATTTGAAACAATAAATGTACATCTGAAAAAATTAGGAAATTTCAATTCTTAAATAATTCCCCAATTTTAAAAGTCATATTTGGTAAAATATTTTTGACATGATAATATTTTGTTTTAAATTCCACTCTATTACAATTAAAACTGTCAAGTTATGAAATTTTGAATATCATTATTTTAAACTTGTTCAATGGCAGCCTTGATAAAGATTCATCAATCACATCATGCACCACTTGTTTAAATGGAATGTTAAATGAACTTTAAAATAATGAAATTCAAAACTTTATTGTTCAACCAACTATATAATTACAGAAGAATAAAAATTTTTTGTTTAAAATTTTAGTATCTGAAGAATATTTTACTAAATATGACAAATAGAATATTATTAAATATGACACATAGAATATATACTTCTTTTAATTTTTTAAACAGTATATGCATTGCTTCATCAACATAAAGTATAATTATTCACATCATTTAAGGCACTCTTTCAATTGGAAGTATATATCTTTTTTTAATGGTTTAGACTTGTATAATTCATGCCCAATAAGTCAGTTTTAAGACTAAAATGTGCATAATTCATGCACAATAGTAACTGACACAATTATGAAAGTTTCATTTAAGCTTTTCTCTGTATATTAAATCTAGTAGAATAATTAAAAACAAACAAACAAGAAGCGTCAATATAACATTTTCTAAAAAGAAATTCATCATTAAAGCAATAAAAAAATACCAAAATTAGGGTAATCATTAAGCTCAGATTCATTAGTTAGTCAATCCCATACTGCAGAATGACACACTATTACATAAATGTAGTGGTTTGCACTACATATATGTAAATCCTTTTATAAATTAATTATAAATAATCCACTTAATTTTAAAATTTTACTTGTTATATTTTTTACCTGATGTAAGAAAGGTTTTTTTTTTTTTTTTTCAAAAATTTTTTATTTAACAATTAGAATTATCCGTCCATAACTGAAACCTCCAAGTTTCAAGTTAATTTTAATTAATTTTTTTTTCTTATTTCATGTAAATAATTTATACAGATTTACACAAAATCTTCAACAAACAACAACAATCTTCAACAAACTTCAACCTTTAAGATATCATCAAATCTATTCTGCTGAATCATAAAAGAATACACCAAATATGAGAAATTGTTGCTCAATTTAATGAATTATTATAAAATTCAATAAATTTAAAACATTTTAATTAATATGAAATATTGTCAGCATTACATTACATTAAGAATTATGATATTTGAGAAGATACTGAATTTAATATCCAGAAATCTTTGTAAACATATCATATTCAATAAGAGTCTGAACACTTAAAAAATATATAAATATTTATTTTATATCTAAAAAAAACTATTTGACAGTAAAATATATCTTTTTACATAAATATTAAGTGAAACAGAAAAAAAAAATTTTTATTCTTTTTTTCTATTGATTCCTACTAAAATAATGCTTTGGAACTTCTCTTTTATTAAATATTCCAATTCCAAATTAGATCATTTTCATTATTAATTTAAAGGTTAATTCTTTTTTTTGCCAGTGAAAAAATAAAAAAGAGTAAAATTTAATTTACCATCAAAGTGGAATAAACGATTTGTAGTTTGAGTTGGCTGGCGAGGATCTTGTCCAAGATGACCTCCATCGGAAGTTGTATTTCGTTTTGGCACAAGTGAAGTACGGCATGTTGGGCAATTTGTAACTTGCTCTAACCATGAATGTAGGCAAGAACTAGAAATATATGTATATATAAATAACAACCTTGAAAAATAAAGTGCATTTGATTGAAATAAAACAAACTATAACGAAAATATATATTTTACAACAAATAACCAGAGGAGGAGAGGTATTTAATGTAGTTTAATAGTAGTGACTTAGAATTAATGTACACAACAAAAAGAAAGCAACTGAAAAAAATCTGCTGAATTTAAAAAGTATTCGTTTACTCTCAGTGTTTTAGTTTTATAGCAGGAAAACTTCAAAATTAATTGATATGCTATATGTGAATGAAATGTCAAAAGACTAAAATTGCAATTAATATAAAAATTTAACTAAGATTTTCTAAGGCCTTTTTGTTTCATTTCACAGCATTTCTTACTCTGGTGATGAATTTAGGAATTATTATATAGATATTAACCAAATAGAATTAATGAATTAAGTTTCTTTTGTTCTTCATATTCTTGTACAATAATAAGAATTTCTATAATTTTTTTAAAAAATACAGCTTAACTAAAAAGTTAAGATGTCTCAACCATTTTTTAATTTATTCATAATATGGAGTGGATTTACATTTTAATTTCATATTTTTCCTTTGAGGAAAAAAATAGTTTCTTGAAATAGATGAAAATTCTTTTTAAAGCCAAAATTGTTTCAGCCCAACAGAAAGAGGGAAAAAAGTCAAATGTTTTTTTTTAAATATATTCATTTGAATCTAATTGTTATTTCTACCTATATAACATTTTTATTAATAATAATACATAATAATAATTATATAATACAATCTGATAATTCCAAAATAAATGTAACTGTGAAAGACAGCTAATGCAATTAACATACGTGTGAAACAAATGACCACAAGGTAATTTCCTAGCTGTTTCCATTTTATCCCAACAAATAGCACAATCATCAGTATTAGCATCGAGCTCTTCTTTTGTAGCCAGTGGGAAACTAAAATAAATTGAAAATTTTTTAATGATGCATACACTATTAAATTTTATTTATACAACCAAATTTATTTCACATTTGTAGATAAAGTATTCAGTATAAGTCTGATTTAACATGAGATATTTTGTGGTACATTCTTGTAAATTCAATAAAAAAAACCTTATAAGAATTTTTAACTAATGAAAAAAATAATTTTAAATCTTAAAACATAAATGTCTTTATCAAATTCATCTCACAAGTAAAGAAATGATAAAAATAATAATTTTGCTATATTGATAAAAATCATATATAACAAAAATATGATTTTTTTAACTAAAAAAATTCTAATCATACAGTAATCTTGAACATTAAAAATGCATACGAATCTTATAATATGCATATATGCATTTAAATTTTACAAAAATATTCAATGCAAAAATTTCAATTCAAAACTATCACTTTCAGCAAGAATTCACTGTATTTCTAATGCATTTATGTGCTGTATTTCTAATTTTATATAAAAAAGGTAAATTAAAAAATCAAGTTTAAGTAAATAAAAATTTTGTTTAACCAATGCAATACAAAAAAAATTACAAAACTAATTCTTCAAAACTTATTATTTCTGCATTTATCCTATTTCTGACGCAATTTTTTTAAGTACTGTCTAAATTTTAATCAGGAAGGATATTAGACTTATGTCATAATTGGAAGACCAAAAAAAGTTTCATTCATAAACTTCTCAACAATTCTAATTTCATGTATTTTCATTAAAAAAAAAAAATTGGGATTGTAAAAATATTGAAAATTCTTAAGCTGTTGAGAAGAAGAAAAAAATCCTCCCTTGAGAATACCTTTAAATAATCATAGGGAAAATGCATAAGAAAACAGCAAAATTCACATATTCGCAAATCCTGAGAACAAAATTAATCCTCTAAATAATGTTTCAGAAAAAGCCTGTAAAATTTTTAATATTTAATAGAAGAGTTTGCTAGAATGCATTAGTATTTGTTTTTATAAGGCATACAATTATTTTTGTAATTTCAAATAATCAATTTCAAAAAACCTTATTGATAAAGATTTGAGTTAATATTTAGTCTCTATAATGAGTTTCCCCATTACTTGAGATGATTATGACCTCAACCAACTGAGATAATTGATGAGTTTTAAGGCCTAATCCTATATTTATTAAGAAACTCAAGAGACAATAGAGAAAATTTATCTTTCAAAAGTTTAAAATCTGGAAATCTTTGATAAAATGTTAGAATTTTGTATGTAGGCATATTTTAAACCATGCAATTTTAATAAAACTTGATTCATTCATATTAATGAATATTACAGAAATATGTGAAAATGTTATATTATGTATTTCAAGTTTGTATTATAAAACTATCATGAAAATTTCCATGAATATTATAAATTTTTCATGAAAATTTCATAACAAATCATACTGATTAGGAAATGAGTTTGATATGAATGATTACATGTTTACTAGTAAACTAATTTCTTAAAATAATAATCAACTTACTGTCTTTCTAAATGTCGAGACACTCTTAAATAATTATTATGGCGAGCTATTTTCTGTTGAAGTTCATTAAAAAAGCACCGCAACTGGACACATATCACCAGACTCGCTACTGAGATGAAAAGATTTCTCCACAGCTGAAAATAAATAAAAATTCATATAATCCAAACAGATTATTTCACATTAAAGAGTCTTTATATTGTTTACAAGAATTTAAAAAGTTACAGAAAAAAAATTTTTAAAAAAATTACAGTTAAAGATCAGGTTTTCTCTAGCTGTAGATCAAACTACTAAATTATGTTATGAAGAAATGAAAGAAATGATAAGAAAATGCTTTTTTTTTTTTTCAATGTTGGTAAAAATTGTTATGAAAATTACCAGAATTTAATCAAATTATCCCAGACTATTATCACGCTTTTACATTCCAATCTTAAATTTGTTTCTAATTACTATCTCGAATTTTTAATATTCACAAAATATTAAAAACTTCAAGCTATGAAATTGCATGCTTCCCAACATTTACATAATTCCAAGCAGTTAGAGAAGAAAGCAACTGAAGCACCATGGCATATTGCAAGAAACCAGAAACATTTTGAGAGAGTCATTTAAAAAGAAGTAAGGAAAATAATTTTGATAATCTTTATAAATCAGTAAGACAAACAGAGAATGTAAGAATATGAAATGCAAATAGGAATCCATTTTAAATTGCAGATTTTAATAGAAAGAAATTATATTTGATGTCTAGAATAAATATCTAATAATATTTTAGAAATAATACAAATTATTAAAATTTAATTTTAAAAATTGATATAGAAAAAGAGCATTTATTGCATATAAGGTATTTGCATAACTGTAGTATGAAAGATGAATGAATATATTACACAATATTTTAACTACGTTTCTTTAACCAAAAGAAGGATAGTTTAGCAGAATTATGACAGCAAGTAGAATCAGCAATTAATTTACATTAGATATTTATTGACGTAAGAACTGGGGATAAGAGCAAAACATTCTATTAAAGTAATGATACACATCTAAGGAAAGGTTTCCTATTTTTCCTGGGCATTTTTACCTTCATAATTTTTTAAATTTCCCCTATTCTGCCTCTACTCTCTGGGAAAATGTAAAAGTGAAGTAATGCTGAATTTTAAGTTAATTAATTCATTACATTAACAAAGTTAATTAATTCATTTACATCCATCAATAATTATTAATTAACTTGCTTGTTCTCAACTTTGAAATCAATTTAAATACTTTAGAGACATTAATATCCCATTTAGAAGTAACAATAAAACTATTATAGGATAGAACTTGTAATTTTGAGCCTTGGTCAGATTATGAGGATCACATGAGCTAGCATCTTCCTTTCCAAACTTCTGAACCATGCCAATGGAAATTAGGTCCACACTGACAAATTTAATCTGCACTATGCTAGTGCACATGACAGATTTTCAGTGAAATCAACTTCTACAACTAGAAGACCCTGGCCACAAAACTGTTACCTTACTACTAGGCTACTGCAGCCCTAACTTTGGAATCATAAACAACAAATTGCTACATTTTTTTTTAAAGAAAAAAAAATTATGAAAGAGTTTCAAAAATCCCAATAAAAACTAAGTTAATGCATCCAAGTGTATTTTTTTAAAAAAATTTTAAATATTAATTTAAAATTACACCCACACCTCAACAATATTACTATCTTCTAATTTGCTTTGTTTGCTAATTATTATCCTCATTTTATTACCTTTTAAACCAAACATTGAGCATTAAGTTTGATAATTAAAAATCATTTGGAAATTATTTATCAATGAAAATATTGAAAAAAAAACTTATGAAACTGCATTTGAAAAGTATTGTATTCATGTTTGAACTGATATAAAATGTTAATGAGAATTCATCAATTAAATTGCATTTGAAAAATAACTACATGTGCATTGACATCAAGCTTCAAATCCATGCTTTTTAAACAAATGAGCAGAGGTTTTACAATTTATTTGGATGAGAACACATTCCCAAAAAACAAAACATTCAATTTTATGGAGGGAAATGAGAGTCAATTTCAAACATGAAAAACATGCTTTCCAAGCACATGGAATAAAATTTATGATTTTCTTTTATTATTATTTTAGAAATCATATTTTAACACAATTCATTTTTATGCATATAAATAATTATATCATGTGATCATATATCATTATTTTTTCTCTCTTTTAATTACAGTATTATATCGCCTTTAAATTCTGTCTTCCGTATTTTACCACATTTTTTTATTAATGCCTTCAGATTTCATATGTTCATAATGTATTAAAATCCTCAAATTTACATTCATAAAATTTTATATTTCCATGTGTTTATATTCCACCAGGTATTTCAAACAAGGGAAGAAAACATAAAATGGAGTCATAACTAAATAAAAATACATCAGGCAATTATATAATTATCAATAGTAGGATATAAAAATAATTGATAGATTTTATGAACTTGAAAGCTAAAATGAGGACATAAGACATGAGATACAAATAAAATTTATTTTTCATTACTTATTTCAGTAATAAGCAATAAATGTATGGATTAAATGTTTGTTTGTTAGTATAAACATAAACTAGTTAATTAATTTAAATGTTCCATGGAGGAATAGGGCATTTAGTGCATCTTAGATCATTCCACACTCATACTATGAAAGGTAATCAAATTAAATAAATATATCACACAATATTGTAATTAACGTGCCTCATCAGTACATAAACATAAAAATTACATTAAAGAATTAGAAAAGGAAAGTTATATCAGAAATTTTATATTATTCCTGGTATATATATTAGGAATAAGAAAAAATTCCACAATATTATTATTATCCATTTGTGAAATGCTCACTTGATTTTCAGATTATGCCTATTTTTGTAAATGGTTTCCCCAATTTGCAAATGCTATCTGCTATCTATTTGCAAATGCCCCCCCCCCATCCCAAGTCAGCTTTGCTACACAGAACATCAGGAGATGTGAAGTTACACAAGATGTGAAGGCCAATCCCAGCTAAAGCAAGTAGATACTTTTCTAAACCAGCTTTCTCCCTATGGTGTCCTAAGTCTTTAGACCTATTAAAGCTGCTCTTCCCCCATTACCATAAAACATTTTTGTTTTTTTAAATTTAAGGGGATGGTCTAGCAAAACTAAACTACCCACGATTAATAACAATAACGGCACATTAATATTTTTTAACCCTTTGAAGAAATTGTTAAAATAGTGTAATACTGTATATAATTAAAAAATTTAAAATATTTTACAAATTCTTATATTTAAGAATGTGGCACACAAACAAATAAAAACCACACCACACACATTGCATAAATTAAATGCTTCATTCAACCATTTTGCAAAAAATATATAAAGAACAAAATAGCAAAAATTTCTTACCTTCACTCTAGTTCTAAGCACAAGCAATTGCAATGTAGTCTATAAAAAAGAAGGAATCTACTTCCTAACTTCATCTTAGAATTAAATACCAATATTTCATCCCATATCTTACACTACATAAAATTTTAAAATCTATGACCAACTTTAGAAAACATAATTTTATTACATATCCAAAAACTTTTTATATCAATGCAAATGACATTTCAATAAAATAATATATTATCCTATTTAAATATTGAATTTTAATAGGGCAAAACAAAAAAGCATGAAGAAAACATATTATACTCTTCTATCAGAAGAGAATAACTTGCTTTACTTTAAAATTGAATGAAGCATTTTTGACAAATCACATTCTAGATAAATTTTTCATTTGTAAACTAAATGAAAATAAAATGCAAATATTAATAAAATATAAATGTAAAACATAAAAATAATATATAAAATACAAATATTAATAGAAATTATATAAAATATGAATAAGCAATTTGTAATAAAAATTTAATCTTAAAAATTTCTGAAATATATTATTTATATATGTATGGAAGGATTTTGCCATTACAATATGCCATGTTTTAATATAACCTGACCTCAAGGGTCATCTCAGAAGGGAAGGGACAAAACATTTTGTATTTTATTTGTTTAAATGCAAAAAAAAATAGAAAATCATTTATTCCTATTATTAACTCTTCATTTTCACCTTTTATTTTCTCACTTATTTTGCATTACAAATAGGTAGAAAAATGTATATAGCATTACATCACCTACACAAAATATATAAAATGTAAAGGATAAAACAAAAAAAAATCTATAAATATCTATTAAGATTTTTGCTAACATGTTTACAAAAGAATTTATATTTCTTCCTTTCCTTCACGAGGAATAATTTACGGCAAAATTCTAAAATGAAAACTTTTTTAAATCTCAATTTCAGTCATATTAAATCTTCAATTTAAAGCACCTATTCCAATCACAATTCATAAAAGATAAAGAAAGGTCCGTCAGTAAAACACTGATATCTTACCCTAACAAACTTTTATTTTTTTTGTTTGTTATGATTACTTTTTTTTTTTTTTTTTTTACTATTATGTTAAATGCAGCTAATTTCTCAAACTATGTTTTACATCTGTAAAATCTAATTACAATGGTTTCAGATTCTTCAAGTTATATTCGTAGATTTTCCAGGAATGAGAATTAATAAAAGTTCAGCATCAATCACTCATTGCTTCTGGACAAAAAACGCACTTCTGATCTTACATTCAAAGTTTTTTTTTTTTTTATTTTAATTTTATACTGTCATAAAAGTTTAAAACAATAAAATGGATTTGAAAAGTTGGATAAATATTTTTTAGAAATTGTTAACAATTAGATAAAGCCAGTACATGTATATATATTTCTTAATTTCATGATTCTGTTAAGTACAATTTTTTATAATAACAGTGATATGACATAAATCCTGAAATTGTTTTAGCAAGATTAGGGAAATAAAAATAATATATACAATTATAAAAATGTTTTAGAAATTTAATTACAAAAATGGGAGATTGAAATGATGTAAGATCAAAACAAATTTAAAGAGATTCAAACTTTTACTCTGAAATATCAGTTTTAGGTTTTATTCTTTATTTTGTTTCTACAATTTATTTTATACACTCACAACAAAAAAAAATTTAATATTGTCACAATGCTAATTGATATAAATCTAGTTACTAAAGGAATGAAAAACATTGTTATAAAATAGTTTTTGAATGCATTAAAATTAAATAAAACCCAGTGGGAGTAGACTGAATGATATTTTGTATATATTCTCAAATAAAAGTACCATCCCAAGCATAGAATTGTCACCTTGAATCTATCATGTGAACATATATTTTGGGTGTCTTTTTTCTCAAAATATTGAAACCATATTTCAAACATATCACATATTGAATTTCATTCAAGTTATTGCATTTACACGCATGCAAAAATACAGATTGACAGACAATTAATCCTTTGATACATCTAATCCAAAATGGAATTTTTAAAAAAAATCTACTTTTTAGATAATAAACCTAGATAAAGAATTACATTTGTCAAACCATTTGTATTTTGTAATTATCGTATTTCCATGTATTCGGACAGCCATATAAGTAGACAACTGCTGAATGGCTTTTGTTCCAAATTTGATAGAAATCTATAAATTTGATCTAAATTCTATCTACCATATTTCATTTGTCTAGTCAAAGTTTTTTTTTTTTTTTTTTTTTTAGTTATTGTGTACAGAAACAGACAGACATAATTCTAAAAATGCACTTTTCAAAATCCAAAGTAATTTGAAACATTTACCAAAATCTCAACATAGTTTGTTTGTTTGTTTTTTTTTAAACTGCAATACTTTCACTATACTTTATGCATTAAAAGTCATAATATGTAAATAAATATATTGAATAGCTTATATTTTTTGTATGCTGAATAAAAATATATTTTTTTTTTTTTTTTTTTTTCATTCTGCAAAAATGTTTTCCCCAAAGCTACCGAGAAATATTTTGATTCATTTTTAATTAAAAATCTAATATAAAAGTACTTTTTTAATGAGCACATAATTATGATATCCAAAAGGTAATTAATGACCAATTTGGTAGCTATATTGGTGAAAAGAATCTATCTGTAGAGAATTTTGAATAATTTTTTCACTATGCAAGTAGCATTTAGCATGAAACGATTTGTCAATAAAAAGTCAATCTATAAATATTAAAAAAAATAATTTGTGTTCTGAGAAATGAAGGTGCCTAATATTGGGTGTATAATAACCTTTTTAAATGAGTATCAAAATTAATGTTTTTATTTTCACATTTATACAAAAAAATAAAATAAATACTATTAAAGGTTATTACAAAAATTTGTACTTACTAGCATATGTAAATGGTGCAGAATATCAACTATAAGACTTGATACTTGGCAAATAAGTTCGCAGTAGTAAGTAAAAACACTTCTCTTTTCCCATACTCCTTCATGAGTGATATCATATAAGTGAATGACATACCTAGATTAGAAAAAGTTTTTTTTTTTAAAATCCTTTAACAAACTACAAATTTAGAAACCTTTTCAAGCTAAAAAAAAGTCATAAGGTATACAAACCTCACAAGGACATAGATTGTTCGGATAATAACAAGTGCCCACTGTAACAAGATAAAAAGCAACATTCCAAATCATTAATAAGGCACATTATAAAAAAGTTGACAATTAATGTTTATAGGCAAATTAAATTTTATAAAAATAAAGTAATTTCATAGCTACTTTGTAAAAGATTAAAGGTCATATTAAAACTTTTTTTATATAATATCACCAAAAAAAATTCTGAAACATTAAAATAATGAAATAATTTTCTCAGTAATTTAAAAAACAGTAAAAATACATTTTATAATAAAATAAATAAACTTATGCAAGCAAAGCATAAAGAAGATAACAAGTCAGATATTACATTAATTATAAATGGCCACTATTATTTCCATTTGCGCAACCTTTTAAGTTACATTTAAAATCCTATTTGCTTTTTAAAAGAAATAATCTCTTAATTTATGTAAAAATAAATAAATAAAACTTTGTGATGGAATTTTTTTTAATAAAATAGATATCATTTCTATATTTTCTAAATGTAAAAGCTATTGAAAAGAATAGTAATTATCATCACTTAGCACTTAGATACTTTCATGCAATAAAGATAGCTTATAAGAAAATAAAATTATTCTACAAGAAATCAAATAAAAATTCTAGAAATAGTTTATTCATATATAATGAAAACTCACCTCAGCAGCCATGAAGAAAAATATATTCAAATTGGCATTCAGACCAACTATTGTGCATAAACTAACAGACACTGCTAGGATGAAAAATATCAAAGAAAATAAACGAAAATGGGCCCATTTTGGAGTAGTTGGAGAGAAAGACAACTGAAATTGAAAAATATATATTTTTATACCTTATAAATTATAAAACTACTTCAAAAGCAAGAAATATAAATAAAGCCATTTTATGACTAGGATAACTACAAAAGTGTTCGTATAAGTTTAATATCATATTGCATAATTTATACAACATTGGTTTTCAAATTAAAAAAAATGACAAAAACTAAATTAATTTAAACAAAACTTCTACACTGAATTTCCCTAAAACACCTTTTATTCAAATTCATCAACAATGAAAACTTCTTTTCAGGACTCTTGAAATTTATGCAAACAGAAATCTAAAATACTGCTGAAAATTCAAATCTGTTTTATTAAATCAAAGTCAATATAAAATTATAAAAGATGTTTTTTTTTCCCCGTTTTTGAAATTGTTTTGTTGACAAAATGTACCATGTATTGTCATTTATGATATAAGAAAATAATTGTAAAACCCTGAATTCTTTCAAGGAATAATTATTCAATATAATTATCAAATCTAAAATATTATTATTAAATATAATTATTTAATCCAAAATGAAATTCAAAATTTCTTCCTTTTTGAAAAAAATATCAGAAGTTAACTGCACTGTTTACTTTGAGGGTCTGTTTGTTTTCCCTATAATAGTTGCATTCAAAATCCTATATAAGGTTCTTTAAAATTCTTTATTGAAATAAGCATTTGTAAAATCAATTTTTTAAAATTTAAATATTGCTATATTTTTTTTAAAATTGTTGAAAAAATAGGTTTTTATTGTGATTTGCATTTTGCATTTTTGGATCCAGTTGTTAATTCAAACATTTTTTTTTTTTTTTTAGATACTTTGAATTTTTATTGTGTTCTCATCTTTGAATTAGCCAATTTTGACTACATTTCAAATAGTTCTAAAAATAGTTACATGCAATTAAATCCTTAAGTAGGCAGTTATTTTGATATAATAGCATCCACCTTTCAAAGAAGGAAGGGGAGGGGGAATTTAACTAAAACAAAGTATACTTCAATACATATTCGAATCTCTGAAATCTAAAAAAATACATCAATGGTATAATTTTAAAAAGTATACATAAATATAAGTAATCTGTATTAAAACTGAATATGAAGGGCAAAATAAGACAGTTTGACAAAAACATTAGAAAAATTTTGAGTATTTTAAAAGGAATTGCTTATGTAACTCAGAACTCACTTTTATCAGATTTTTTTTATTTTTTTATTTTCATCAATTAAAATAAAAATACCATAACGTTTCTGAAAAACAATAAAATGCTAATATGCAATGTATAAAGAGCAAGCATTTGTCTGCATGGGTTTCTATCCATTCTGTAGAGAAAGGATTCTCCTCTTCAAAAAATTAAGCAAAATTATTGCAATCAATAGACAATATTTTGGAGGGAAAACTTGATGTATTGATTTCTAAACCAGTGAGGTAACAATTGTACATTTTAATGTTACTATTTTTCACATGAGTACCTGTACTCTTTATTTTTTTGTAGTATTTAAATGTCTTGTAACTAATCTTCCCTGCAGAATAAAAATTGAAAAGGGTCAATTTATATAGTTTGTACAGGACATATGCCTAATGAAATAGATTTAAAAAATGTAGTAAAACTAATTAGGCAAACTATTTTATATTTATTGATTTTTGTCTATAATAAAATCAATTAATCCTATGGTTACTCAACAATTATACAAACTAAATATTAAAAACTGAAATAAATGCATATTTTTAAAATGTAACTTACATATTCAAACCTATCTTTGCATAAAATGGACAATAAGTGAAAGGCACCAACAAACGAAAACCAACCACACCACATCACTACTTCATCCATAAACTGAACATTCATAACACCAAAGATAAAAATGAACTTGTAAAAAACAAAGTTCCAAAATTTGTCTTTGATATGCTGAAATTAGAAAAATAATAATAATAAAAGTAATGCTCATTTTTCAAAATAAAATTTAAAATATATTGTTACTCACAGTAAAAAAGGTTGTACATAAAAATTTCAAATGGTTAAAATCCACTAATAATACTTATTATCAAATATCTAATAACTACATCGGGAAAACATAGGGAAATTATAATCTACTGAATGTACTCAGAATTTTACATCAATTGGGGAGGTTTGGTCACACAAAAGACAATAATTTATATTTAAAATTTATGAAGAAACATTAGCCCTATACTTTCATACATAAAGAGAGATTTATTTTCTATGTTTCCAGACTTCAAAATACAGTGAATCTTAGGATTTAATAATAATAAATTAATATTAAATAATAATTATGAATTTAAAAAAATATACCTGTTGTTCTATGGCTCTAAGATCTCCAAACACAATTTTCTGTATACATTTGCCAATTAAAATCATGACACAGTATACCATATTAATCAAAGTCTGTAAGAAAATACAAAATTAATGCAACATTTTACATTTAACATCCATAAATTTAAAAAGCAATTTTCCATTAAGACACAGCACAAAAATTAGCAAAAACATAAAACAAACTGCAACTTTAAGTCATATACCAGATCAAATTAAGCTTTTTCGAGATAATTAGATAAAGCAAACTTCAGTATGCCCTTTCATGTTTCTAACTTTGAAACAAATATATTGTATTAATTCTAATTAATCTCCATATAAAATAATTCTTTAATAACATGTATTACAACATCCTGAAAAAATAGAGCATTTAGTTGTGGGTGATCTTCAAGAAAGTTGGACTGAATACCTCAGACATAATTTTTTTTTTTAATTTATATTGAAAACTTTAATAAGTGGTAAAAATAATTGCAAAATAATATTGTTAAAACTGATTGTAAATTGTAAAAATAATTTTAGATATTCAAATACAGAGTGTACCAAGATTGTTGTCTAAGCAAGACAGTTACTCTATTGCAAAATAAAGGCCACCATATTCTATAAGCATATTTAGGAACATGAAAAATGTATATATATCCCAAAAGCTCCCAAAATTTAAAAAGTATTTGAATTTAATTCTAAAATGTTCAAATATGTGACCCTTGAAAATTATATGACAGCATAAAATTAGGTACCCTAGAAATACCAGTAAAAAAAATATCAATGCTTCAAGACCTTTAGGCAATTATCTGCTTTCCTTACAAAATAATCTATAACCACATTTGGTTACGCTTCTTTTTAAAAAGTTATTTCCTATAACATTTTCTGCTTTAATATTTTTAATTGTTAACTTAAACATTTATCCTTCAAAAATTTGGAGGTTATAAGCCTTTCAGCAGATTAAGAAATATCATGTTATATTTTCCAATTACATGCAACAATCTCGTAATAAAAGCAACTAAATATCAATCTTGATACAAATGTAATCAGTAATGTAAATTGAATCATTAACATGATATTTTATGGAGTATTTCAATACGTGATAGGTAACAGCACAAATACAAAAATGTAAATATTTAAAGAAAATCCAAATGGAAATTATGATTATGATGATTTAGATGCTATCAGCTTGTTCTGCTGCAAAGACAGTACCTTGAGTATTTCTTTTTTATATAATTTAACTCAAATAAAGTGTCATTTTGATTAAATATTAATAACCTTTAGCTAAAATAAAATATTTTTTCCTTCAAATCTCAAATTCTAAGCACATTAAACATTAAATATTTCACAAATTTTTAATATGGTAGGGAATGAATCTAAAGCTAGGAAGTCAAACTCAAATGACAGGAGAAATTTTAAAAAAAATCTAAATTTATGTAAGGGAAAAAAAAAGAGAGAGAGAATTTTTAAGAAACATGTTTACTTTGAAAACACAAGAAATATCAGGTCTCTTTTATGCATTTGCATAAGCAATTGTGTGATAATAAACAGGAAGTATTCAAAGCAAGAATAATAAATAAGAAATGATTAAACCTTGAATTTTGTGAATTCGAGGTTTAGAATATTACTATATTTCTACTTTTTAAAAAGTCACAGAATTGCTAAACAAAAATAAAATTATATCAATTACCCAAACACATAATGGCTCTTCCATGATGACATACAGCATTTCATACATTTTTTTTGTTTTAGAATTGCTCATGAGCATTTTGTGTAGCAGCATTCTGTTACTTTCTATTGGTGCTTTGCCGTTCAGCTCATTGTCTAAGGAATCTGTTGATGCTACATTTTCTTGGCCACTATCCAATGGATTTGCATTTTCAGTTACATTCATTACCCAATTGGGGTCTGAAGTAACTTGAATGGCATAATATATTGAACATGAGAAAAGTAAAATACTAATTGTAGTGTAGGTCTGTAAGCTCGGCAATGGAATTCTTTCAAATGGAACAGATGGCATGATGATAAATGTACCTTCAAAATAAAAGCAATGAATTAGACATTAAAACTAAAAGAATGCCGTAAAGTTAAAAAGTAATATATTATTAAAAAGTGTAATTGATATCATCAACTCTTTAGAACAAAGATTCCCTAACTGTTAGTCACAATTCACTGGTGTTAATAAGTTAATATTTGATGGATCACAGCAAAAACTTCAATATGTATGTATCCCCAATTTGCAAAAATGTGATGTAGATTTAAAGTCTTCAACAAACCATTGATAAGAAACATTTTTTGTAAAATTATATTTAATAATAAATCTTTTTTTCTTTACAAAGTTCCATTTGACCTACAGAACCTCTTTTAGAAACAATGTGTGTCTCTCCACAAAAATCCTATGCATATTCTATAGATATGGTTTCAAATGGATCTAATTAAAAGTTGAAAACCCTTTACTTTAAAATATACAAAACCTTCAGATATGATAGTTAAAAAAATGAAATCTTTTCAAAGTTTAAATGTTTCACAGCATATTTATGTATAAATTTATGATATGCCTTTAAACATTAAAATTTACATAAATTTCCTTCGCACACAGAATTATCATGATTAAATTAAGTAAAAATCAATTATAGACTTCAATCAAACAACTTTAAGCCATCAACTACATATTTTAAAAGTTAATCTTAAAGCTTATTTTAAAACCTTTAAAAACAAATCAGCTTTAAATAAAATTAACCAATATTATGGTCAAGAAAAAGAAATTTTTCATGAAAATTAATGTTTGATTAATTAGTGTCAATAAAAATAATAACTGGCATTATTCTAAATAATTTTACTTATATAGAATGAATTCTACTCAATAAATTATTGCTGAAAATCACACAATTAGTCATTCAGACATAAAAAATTTAAACTTTTCATAAATATAATATGCATATGGTAGAATTTTTCAATCAAATTAACCTCTAATTTTGAAACTAAATAAGGGCTATTTAGGAGCAATCTTCACAATTTTAAATTTTAAAAAAAATTATTTTGACCAAATTTAAATTATATTCGGGAAGGATTTTTTTTTTCTTTAAAATTTTTCTAGCTATTTTAACTAAAAATAGACATAATACAATCTTTTGATATTATCTAACTGAAAGCTTTCATTTTTGGTTTTTTCCATGATACTTCAAATAAAAAAGCAGGAAACCTAGAATTAATTCATGCAACTTGTATACTTTGTTTAATTTCTGGAAATATGTCTACGCTTATTTGTCAAAAAAAAAATTTCTAACAATCCTGATTTAATCTTCAAGAAATGCATTATTTCATTGTGCTATTACATTACATAAAAAATAACTTTTAGAGTAAATTTTATTGTCATCATATATTATTTCAACCAATTTTTCATAGTAACTGCTGAAAAGTTATAACATTTAGAACAGCACAATGATACATATTTACAACACTTAAATCTTTTTTTCTTTTTAATCAATCTTGTACAACTTGATACTTAGAAAATAAAATGGTTATTTTTATCTGAATTAGATAATATTTTAACTAATTAATTTTAATGGAAAATTAATATTCAATAATACTTTTTCCTTGACCTTTTAAGAAACATATTTAAAACATTTTATACAACTTTGGCTGAGCAATTTAAATACTATGCTATAAAATGCATATGTGGCAAATCATATTTTTATCTATCTGCAAGAAAAATTACTTGTTCTTTATAAAATATAAAGCAGCATACTTAAATCCTCTTTATTAATATTAATAAAAATTAAACTACTCTTGGTTTCTTCTAGCAAAAGAAAAGCAATTTTATTTTTATGATCAGATGAATATATATAGATACTTGAACCAGAGAAATTATTATAAGTGCATACAATCTATCTAGATTCATATAGAACATCAGGAAATTTATTATGTATTCAAAAGCAAAGTTTGGGTTTTAATGCAGCTATAAGAAATGCCAAACTAAAAAGAAATCAATTGTTCCCATTATACTCATCTATGGGTGCTTTATAACACTTTTAAATATTACAATCAGTGATATTCAAAATACAATGTGCTTCAAAGCTGCCCAAATTTTGTTTTTACTTTATAAGTCGACACTTCTGAAACTATGTTTCATTATCCAAACAAAATTGAATAAAAAATATAGTGTAAGTTAAAATCCAATAACATGGAAAAAAAAAATATTGTGTAACCAGAAATTTTAAAAGTACTATTTATTTATTTTTTTCTCAACATTTGTAAAATGGTACTCATACTAAAGGTTAATGCTAAAAAAATTTCAACATTTGTAAAAAAATGTTTTTCAAAAGTAAAAATTTATTTGACTACTATTTATTCCCTCAAATTTATTGAGAAACTTACTATAAATAATATATTTATTAGCATTAAATAAATCATTCATTCCTTTGCTTATTTTAAAATTTTGAGCTCATAATAAAATTATTAAAAAAATTATAACTAGAAAGATATATGCAAAAAAAAAAAAATTGTAACTCTCTATTTAATAGCTCTGGAATTTCAAATGTGTGAAAAAATATAGTATTTGCCAGCACTCAGAATGAAGTTGACCTTTGAGTTTAAACAGACGATTATATTTATTCAGAGGAAGGAAGTATGAAATGGAGAATAAACCACAAAAAATAGCAGGGTTGTTATGAATATTTTTATGCAGATGTCTCTTAATTAATCAAACTAAACTAATCTGATGTCTTTTAATTTATGTAACTCAATCACTTTCTCCCAAAAACTGAAATATATATATCGGGAATTGAGGCCATAGCTGAAAAACATTCTTCACTGAATATTCAGAATGTAAAAAAAATAGGCTTTACAACTAACACAATTCCATGAGAGCTTTCCCTTCAAAACAATGAAATCAAAGAATATTTCCTCTCTAGAAGAAAGAATTTTTCTCTTCTTTGATGAATACCTCAAGACAAATATTTCCAAGATAAAGTGTTGATGAAGGATTTAAATATTAAATGCAACATATAAGATAGGAATTAAATTTATGCAATAAAAAAAAGACTGGGGGTTGCAGAAGTTTGAAAGTATCTATGCACTAGCAATTTAATTTGGCTTATAATTATGTTGAATTAAATAACCCTATATATGATTCTAAAGTATATGAAGATGACATAACTGAATGCAAAGTAATTTTGATATCAAATAATATTCTGTATACCAATAATAATAAAATCTCAATTTTATTAAGCTTTTTTTCTACAGTTGATTAATTTTAATGATTTTTTTTTTTCATACTCTTAAGTGATATAAGGAACCTTTTTCTTATTATATGGTTATTTCGTATTGTAAATTGTATTTTCACCCAAGACATTTGTAGACAAAAAAAAATATATTTAATATATTTGAAGAAGTTATTTTACCAAATAAACTTTCTTAAAATTTCAAAAAATTGCATGTAAATTAAAAATTATTTATAAAACAAGTTATTTTTTTTAATTTTAGCAAATTGAACAAATTTTATCCTGTTAAATTTTCAGAAAAGAAGCTCAAGGGTTGAAAATTTCAAAGCAATATGATTCATACATTTTAAGAAAAATAACAAGCATATTCTTAGCTTCTAAATGAATATAACAGTGGTTCCTTAACTTAATTCAATTCTCAATGCCCTTGTTGAATCCAGAATTTTTCCAAA
This sequence comes from Argiope bruennichi, assembly GCF_947563725.1. NCBI lineage: Eukaryota > Metazoa > Arthropoda > Arachnida > Araneae > Araneidae > Argiope > Argiope bruennichi. The sequence continues at coordinate 106,656,725 of NC_079156.1, forward strand.
TCATCTTATATAAAACTTCAACAAGTGCTTTTTACGACATCAATTTTCCATATAGATTAAACAAAGATAAATAAAACATTTTATTTATTAATATCTATTCACCAGTTTTTACCAAATATAATAACTGGTGTGACAGAAGAGTCTGTTGATCATTATGTACATTTTTCAAATCCTGAAATTTATCTGAACATTGCTACCCTCATTCTTTCTTATAAAAGAATACTTAAAATTTTATAATAGTAACAGCTAAAAACCCAGTTTGACACACATAAGTAGTAATAAATGGAATTAAATATTTATCTTAAGTTTTAGCTTCTTATATAATATCTCAGAAAACCAACTGAAGGAAATAAGCACAAAAGCAAACATATATGAAAACAATGGTCTATATGCTGATTAATTGTTCGTTATTAATAAAAACCATGTTTAGTATTAATAATATCCTACTATTATTCATAATAAACAAATTTGTTTACTTCAAATGTATATAATGTGTGTGTGTTTGTGTGTAGTGATCTATTCATAAAATTTTAGCAATATAAAACATATCATAATTTCTGCCTGATGATACTAATTCCTAAAGCCTACCGACTGAACTGAACAGATGAAACAAGAATTGCAATTATTAAAGCTGTAAAGAAGACAAAATAATTTCATTCCCTTAATATTCATTAATTATCAAAACAAGAAATTTACATGCAATTCACAAAATATTTCTTATTTAATAGTGTTCATGATATTTCATAGCTTATAAAATTTTATTACATCCAAATTACCAGAGGCAGCATAATAAACTTAATACTTATTTGTTTATAACAAAAAAATTACAAAGAGTATAATGTTTTAAAGAAATATTGATAATATTTTGTAATCAACAATACGGTTTCAAAACAATTTGATCATGTACTTTTGAGAGAAATGAATTTCTTTTAACATTTTAATTTATTAATACTTCACTATAATAAAAACTTGACACAATTTTTGTTGAACAATAACAATTGGGGATATTCAAGAAACTGGAAGCAATATGGAAAATTGGTGAACCTTATATCTAAATTCTAATATCTATTTATCTTTCATTTAATATTAAACAAATATAACTCTACAATTAAGGTATCAAAATTTTTTATTCTTAAACATGAAATGAAATGCAAAAAGAAAACAGAATACATATACTAATTACATAACATCAAGTAACATGCAACTAATTAAAGTTTTATAATATTTTTCTCTCATAACAACTACTGATCTAGATATTGCTTGAATTTCAATAAAAAATAAAATCAGTGACATGTCCCATCGATATATTAATTCAATTGCATAATAGTAACGAAAACTTTTCTTTTCTGCTACACCCAAAACAAAACCAATCTTTTAAGTTTTTTTTAATAAGCTTTGTTTACATACCAACGAACGTACAGTGAAAAAGGAAAATCACATATTTTGAAATTACAAATCATCTATTTTGAAACTAAAACATGCACTTCCTAAAATCTAAAGATAGTAGTAAAATTTTAAAGGAAATTTTTCAGATTTTCTGTCAATTTTTGAACGTATACATATGACGAAACCTCTCGAAATACCTGTGTTTCAAATTGCCAATTTGAAATTGTTTAAAAGATGAAAAAAAATGTATCTTCTAAAACGTAAGTTATGATACATTTTAATGAAATTAATTTTGCTTCAAAAGTTCGACAAAACTATAATTTCGCAAGACATATCACTTTATCCACTTTAGATATGGTTTTGATTAAAAACACCTGGATTCGTTGCTACAACAATTTTAGTCTAGATTATAGAGGCTAAACTGAAATGTATTGTAAATCAGAAACATATTAATCTCTAGTAAATCAAGCCACAAAAATTTAATTTCAATTAATGGGGAGTCTAATAAAAGTTCCCACTTTTCATTTTAATCATTTTTATTTTTATTATATTGATACAATTTTGTTAATTAATACAGAATCATGGCGTAGTCAGTTAATAAAATTTTTGAATCAGATATCCTTAATATTTTAATAAATTGATGTACAATACAATTCCTTTTGTTATTAGGGCAATATATATATATATATATTTTAATACAACATATGATTTTTTTATTTTTTTTTATATAAATTTAAAGATTTATTACACTGGACTCGTGATGTCAAAATTAAACATGACGATATACGCTGTTACGATACATCGATAACTGTTTCTGATATGAAAGCTTGAATCGTTTCATTTGAAAAATCCCGCGGAATGGATTTCACGTCATTCCAATGTTTCTTTTCATTTAGAAATAACTTTAATGATCGCTAGATTTCATTAATTTTATAATTAATTACTTTTTTTTTATAGAAAATGAGTTTTAATTCAGTAATGCAAAGCATGTATAAATTAATTTAGAAGAAATACTTATCTTCTTATTCTAATGAATTTTAAGTTTTCTTGATTAATTAAACTTCTAAATATCAAATGAATTTCACGAGAAAAAGTTTTATTTTTGCTGAAGAAGAATATTTCTCCATCGATGATATTCTAGCCACTCAGGAAAGAATTCCTTGTAGATTCGAAGTCGGTGTTCATAAATTAGGTACATATACTTATTATTTTCGGGATATTTTTTTAATGCTATAAACTATGTATATATTTTGAACTATGTATGTAACCATATTTTTTTTTAATATATATTAACTTTTTGAAGAACGTCAACTTAAATTTGCCAATTTATAATGCTGTTGCATATATCATATTTTTTACAATTATTGTATTATCTAAAATTAAAGTTTTTCTTTTTTTGCGAAGTTTTAATCATTATGTAATAATTCCTTCCTATTGTATTTTTATATACAGTTGACAAAATGTTTATTTGTACACTTCAATTTTGGAATATTATAGCAAAATAAAAAAAAAGGTAACTAAGTTAAAATTGCAGAAATATATTCTAGTGAGGTAAAATAATAATAAAATATCAACAAAACAACAATCACATAAACTTTAGTTGATTAATGAATGAAACTTTATAAAAACTATACAAAAAGAGTATTTGTACACTTACTTAGTGACAAATTTTAAACATAATTATAATTATTTTATAGAAATTTAATACTTTGTATGCACTCCATTGGCTTTTACAATTGCTTCAAGACGTCTTGGCATTGATTCTATTAATTTTTTGGTGTTTTCTTGATCTATTTCTTTCCAAGCTTCCATGAGTGCTCCTTTCAAACTATTTTTACTTGTAATATTTTTTTTCGGACTTGAGCATCCAATAGCATCCACAATTTTTCAATTGGATTTATATTCAGGGATTGTGGTGGAGTTTCAAGGCGTCTTGGCGCATTATAAAGCAACCATATTTTAGTAACTATCGCAGTGTGTTTTGGATCGTTATCTTGTTGGAATAAGAAATTGTCACCGATACCCAATTTTCTAGCACTGTTTAATAAGTTATGCCGCAACACATCAATGTAACTTAAAGCTGTCATTTTTGTGTCAATAAAGTGTAATTTTCCAACACCGCCATGAGCTACACAGCCCCAAACCATCACATTTCCCCCCACCATGTTTCAGGGTCTGAAGTACAATTTTACTTTCAAGGGCTGTTTTATTTTTTCGCCAGATTTTTCGGATACTAGGGGGTGAAAAAATTTCAAACTTACTCTCATCTGAAAAAATAGCCTTTTTCCAGAAGTCCATCGGTTTGTCTTTGTATTTCATAGCAAATTCTAGACGCTTCTTTCTGTTTACTTCAGAGATCATTGGTTTTTTTTCTCGGCGTTCTGCCTTTTAAACCAGCACTATGTAACACATTTCTTATTGTTAGAGCGGTCACTCTGATGTTAGAAGATGCGAGAAGGTCATATGCAATTTTCTGAGCAGAAATTAGTGGTTTTCTAATAGCTGCTTTAACAATACTTCGTTTATTTCTTGAAGTTAATTTACTCGGGCTACCTGGCCTGCTTTCATTTTCAACGCGTCCAGTATTTTTGTATTTTCTTACGATGTAACCAATAGTTGTAAAGAGTAACTTAACCATCTTTTGAATTTCGCGATAAGATTTTCCACTTTTATTAAGGTTAACAATATGAGTTCTTATGTCTAAAGAGACTTCTTTTGATTTCGTGGCCATTTCTCAACTTTTCTCTGCGAGTGACCTTCACTGTTAAAAAAGATAACCTTCAATGTTTAAAAAATACAAACTATCCAAAAAATTAACTATAATGTGAAAAATTACATGAAATGATAGTAATACTTACTGGAGATATAGGTGTACAAATATACTTTTTGCAAAAAATATTCCAAGTTTGTAAGATTTAGATTTTATTTTCAAAATATTTTTTTCGTTTACTTAGAAATAAACAACAAACTTACGCTCGCACGTCTCAATGAATAAAATAGCTGCTTATATGTTTCTAAAACTTTAAAAAAAAGTGGTGTACAAATAATCATTTTGCCTACTGTATATATATCATATGTTTTATTTGCGACAAGTAAAATTCCCAAATGAAATATAGGTATGTTTGATGCATCTTCTGCCATTGTTATGAATTTATTACAAATATCAGAACACATTCGATTTTCACTTTGTGAATTAACTTAAACGCATAGGAATAGAGTTGGAAACAGAAAATAATCAATAAGACCTAAAGTATAAAATACAAAGTAGGTTTGCATATGTTCGTTTAGCTTATATTTTAAGAAATAGTTGGCTTTAAATTATCAATAAATTTACTGAAAACATTGTTTTTGAATTTCTTCATTTCTTTTCAAATCATAAAATTGAGGAAATAGGATAGAAAAATTAAACAAGAGTATAATTTTGATATAATAGACAAAATACATTAAAAAAATCCAGATAAATTAACAGAGATATGGTAATAGCTTAATTTCAAGAAATGTATAAAATATTTCTGGGTATTAGTATTTATTCGACAACTTATTATGATGTTATATCGAGGCACATATTTTTGTGTCTTTTTCCTGGTAACATATAATATTGTATGATATCTCAACGAAAATGTTCAACACTGAATGCTGTATGGTATCAAGAGAATATAATATTGTTTATCACATTTCCAATGAATTGGTAAATGACCTTCGATTTCAGAGATTTATGCATTAGCTAAGAGAATATATAATATGAAAGGGATAGTGGTTCATAGAGAAATTTTTAAAAAAAATTCTAATAAATAAAATTATGTTGAATATTTTTTTTTTTTTTGCCTAGTTATTATTATTGATATATCTTCGATTGTTGCATTTATTAAATATTAACAATTGTCACACACACACAGTTTTAATAGCACAGTTTTAATAATTAAGTATGAATTTTTTTAAGAATTAAACTGATTCTTCTAAACACATTTTGCACAAATGAGGATCTGCTGAAAATAAATTACAACATTGGGTGCTTGTGCATTAAATTCATGCCCTTGACTAACATTCGACTTAACTGCATGCTGTTGATGAAATTTAGGCTTTACCACAAGTGATTCGCAATTCTGGCAATTATTTACAGTTAATACACAGTACCTAACATGGTACAATTTGGTTTTAATGGTAATTAATTCATGCTTACATGAAATAAATCGCATGAAAAATCTAATCAGTTAGTAATATCCTGTTTATAGAAAACAAAAGCTGGCATTATAAGCTATAAAAGCCTTCATAGATTGAGTATATTTTATCATCTAGAGGTATTGAAATTCATTTAAAAGTCAAAAAGAAAACTTGAGCAAAACACAACCAGATCAGTCAAGCTTTCATTTACTTATCAAAACAGACTCAACAGATATTGTTTAACAACAGATTCTACAATCCTCCACACTTTTGTGCATTAGGATGAGTTTAATTTGGCAAAATAGGGGGGAGAGGAAAGATGAAAGGAGGGGATATTTACATAAAATAAACGTGGATTACTTGCAGACTGAATTAAAATAATACAGTAAGAAATGACACAATATTCACATACATGTGAAAAAAATTGAACAAAAAAGTTTCTAATACAGCAAAAATCAAGGTCAAAGAATGACGAATTCCAGAAATGCGCTCATCCTACCGCGTCTCTCCCCTTAGCGAGATTGAATTGTCGAAAAGTGGTCATCTCAGAATACTGAAACAAATAGTATTCAAATATTGATCCATGAGAATAAAAAATATTTGTTTGAAAAACAGCACCTCAGTATTACCAATAAAAGCCAGACAATTTTAATTTATTTCCAACTTGTTATTAATCATAAACATGTCTTTTTATGATTTTTTTTTACATTTTGCTGTGAATACTTATATTGTTTGTTACATCTATTGGACGCATGAATTATAAAGTTATACATTGGATTAAAATTATAATATTGTTCAGTATTCAAAAGCAGTAGGAGTTAAAGGAGTTTTATGTGAACTTAAACGAAAATAGTATTACAAATTTTTTAACAACTATTGTTGTAAGGAATTTTATTTTTATTTACTTTTCTGAAAATAATCTAATTGAATTTGCTAGCATAGTTTTGCTTTGAATTTCTAATTTATTTTCTCCTGTGTTAAGTGCCACAATCTTCATGGAATTAACTTGTGCTTGCAATTCAAATTATTGAAATATTATTATGATTAACTATCATCTTGGGTAGTATGAAAAAATAATACAGGTTTTGATAAATATTCAATCATTAATAACCCTTTTAATTAATGTGATCTTCCAATTTTCTCTCTCTTTTAATTGAAAATTCTCCATTTTTAGCATGGATTTCTTTATTTAATGTTTAGAAATATCTGCTATGGGATAAGATAAATTAGTTTTAAAACTCCCAAAAAATTTATCTGAATTAATATTACACGAGTTCCATTCCATATACTAATATCGGTTGTTTTTAAAAATTTCTGAAAAGGTTTTTTGGATCCATCAAGTGGCAATCCTGATATAGCAAAAGGAACAAAATTGGAAATTCCATTGTGGATGGCTCAAGCCTTGCAGAGCAGGCGAATAATAGTTACAGATCTTCCAAGAGTTTATAGAGAAGCTTACAGAGAAATTTTAAATGCAGATGCCACAGTTGTGGACCTTCACAAAATGGGACCCTATTTTTATCATTTGGGGTTGTACTTGCTACGCTTTGCTCACCAGGACTCTGAAGATATAAGTCGAATGTTAAATCAGGTAATAAAAAAAAATGGGTACTTTTCCATTAGCCGGGCACAAGTGAAAAATCGCAAAATAATGTAGAATTCTGCCAAATTCGTGTTTGGTTCACAATCCGTTAGCTGGGCGCAAGTGAAAAATCGCCAAATAATGTAGTATTCTGCCAAATTTACGTTTGGTCCACAATTGCCGACATTTGCGCCCAGTTAACGGAAAAGTACCAAAAAATGTATAATTGATTTGTTTTAAATCTGTTATAATATAAAACAATTGAGGGTTAATTGTGATACAATTCTTTCTGGAAATAAAGTTCTTTCATTTCCATTCTTTTTTTTTTTTTTTCCCACTGCATTTGAAGTGATGGTAGAAAACTTTTGCAATTAGATTTCAATGTTTTCAGAATTTAAAATTATTATTGTCTGATAAAAGTAAAAATATTTATGTATTTTAAAATGTCAGTATTTTAAAAACACTTGTCAGAGGTGTTAATGTTAGTTGATTTAAAATTTTCAAATAAAATTTTTGTTCCAAACAAAAAGTTTCCAATGCTAATAAAGATTTTTTCTCCCTTTTTAAATCTGTCTATCCGTTGATCTACGCAATAACCATTGAATCTAGAACTAAAATTTGGCACAAGCATACTTTAAATGCTGTGAAATTGCATGAGTACCAAAGATTTTCTTTTTTCAAATTTTATTTAAAAATTAAATCAAATTGTGACCTTTCTTTATTACTTTTTGCCATTATCTTCCAGGGGAATTATTGTTAAAAAAAAATTTCTTAGTACCATTTTAAAATACAAAATTTAGGGTTTTTTTTTATAGTATTAGTTATGATGTTGTCCGATTACATACTGTTAAATATTTTAGTAGGTATATTTATTTTAAAAATCAGCTCGCAACTCAGTGAAGGTCAAGTTTTTAGGGAATCAAGTAAAAACAAATGTTAACTTTTTTCAAATTTTTTATTCTTTCCATTGTTTATTAAATTTAATGCCATACAACTTTCTAATGGGTTTTGTTTTATTTTTAATCCAGTTTTAAATTATGTATATTGAAATACTTTTTCAATAAATCAATTAAAATATTACAGAGAAACAGAGCAGGTAATGAAAAAAAAAAAAATTAAAGCATTTTTTAGCTTTTTTGTCATATAAAGGCTTTTTTTTTCTTTGTATCAATTTATAAATATTTTCAAGTTGTATAAGGTTGACTTTTAAAAACTGTCTTATGGTGTCTTAAGTTATAAAGATTATTATATAATTTTAAATTATTCTCCTTTAGTTTATTTTTACTGTTTTAGTTTATTTGAAATTATTTCAGTAATTTAGAAAGGAGCTCTATATTTAGGAAATAACAACTAATAATAACAATCATATATTGTTCAATCAGTATTAACTTTAATATATAAACCAACAAGCTTTTAAAATTTAATTTGATATATCTGACGATGATCTATTTATACTATTTCATAATAGATGCATCTTCATTGCAAACAACTATTTTCAACAAGTTGCTCATTTCAAATTTTATTCAAACAAATTGTTGTAAATAATAATGACTAACAAGATGGTTGTAGAATTTCAAAATTTGACTCCATTACAGGAGAAAGAGTTGAGCAAAGATAGTTGAAAAAGTCCTGGTTTTTTTACAAATCTGTCTGAAAAGTAATATTACTTGAACTATCTCTGAAATAAATATTTCATAAATCTTTGCTTTATCTTATAATATTTAAATTTCTAGATATTCCTAAGTGTATCTTAAAAAAAAAAAGTGTTCATTTTAAAGATGATTAAGTAAACAATTGATAAAATACATTAAAAAATTTTCAGTCACACTAATTAATTTATTGATTGATTGAAGATCTTTCTATTGAATTACTTTAAAAACAGTATTGTGGCAAAAAAAAAAAAAAAGTCCATTTTGTGCTTTACGAATATGTAATACTTCCCTTCTTATCAATTTTTTTCCCACAATGCTACATGAATAATGTTCATTTCACCACAACTTAATGCATTATTCAACATTATGCATTAAAAAGATATGCACTGAAATACCAGATGATATGTTAATAGTTGTTTTCAGTTCCATTTGTTTGCTATTGTGGTGAATAGCATATAATCCAGTTAACAACTACGCTACACGAGCGTACGCTTTTGTATCCAGGTTTAGTTACTGGACTGCTAACCACAAGGTCCCAGGTTCTATCCTCGCGCATCTCATAATCGCAACACTATTATCAACAGCAGCATGGACAGAAAAAATCAATAAGCCATCATATTGACATTAACTTCTACATGTTCTAGAGTAATTGAAGATTGCTCAAAGATCAAAGAATTATACTTGTGACTAAAATAGCTTCTTACTTTGTGTTTTGTTTGCAAGATGGAATCTTTTACATGTTAGAAGATGAAATTCACTTTTTTCTCTCATTGGGAAAGGAGTGATTAATTTTGATTTGATTTCCATTATTGTTTTTTACTGTTTCTAGGTACATTAGTTCTTTATTTCCTAGAATTGAATAATGTTTTGATATGGGGAAAAAAGTTTTTCTTTTAAATAAATTATAATTATATATGTAGAAATGGCATATTATATAAGAAAATGTTTAAAAACTGTTTTTTCATATTTTGTAATTCATTTATAGAATTTACTTATTCATGATTACCATACCTTTTGATTCTATAGATAATCAGGATTTACTGAATTTAATTTCAGGTTTTTATTAGTGTTTTTTGAAGCACATACAGAATGACATTGCTTTTTAACAAATATTTTTAATTCTTTTTTCAGACATTTAGAAATCGTTTTAGAAAACTTATGGACACTTCTCAAAATTCCTTACAAGAAGATGCTACTGTTTTGACAGCAAATTTGGACAGAACAGAAGTTGCTCTGTTCAATTTGGGTCACAAAAGTCTGCTTGATCTGAAGAACTGGCAGCATCGAAAAAGTCAAAAGATTGTAACTGCGAATCTTGTTATGAATCATAAAAAGAGAAAGCGTGCCATAATGGATGAAACAACTTAATGCTTATATTACTAAGAGAAGTGGGAAAATTCTTGTTTTATGCGTCAAAATAATTTTTCTGGGATTCCTATTATAACTTTTAAATAGTTTTTCCATGGTATTTTTTAAAATATTGAATAAATATGCAGTCTCATTTATTTATTTTAGATGAAAAATTTGTAAGATTTTTCTGAATTCTGACTGAGTTTTATATTTTTTTGCAGAATGCTGCTCATACTTGTAATAATATTAAATTTGCTTTTATATTATTTGTTTCAATTATAAAAACTATTAGTAAAATCTATTATCATGGCAGAAAAAAAATTGTGCAGCAGTATTTCTCTGTGATGTTTGAAGTAATTTTCAATTAGAATAACCTCTACTGTTAAATTTTAAAAGTACTAATTTTATGAGCATTTCTGAATATATTTTAATGCAATGATTAAATTTCATTTGTTATACATTATCTTCAAAAATAATTGATTCGTTTGTCAGTGATAATGCTAAAATAATCGTATTTATAAAAGACATATTTATTGATGTACATATTATTTGTTTTGTTAAATTTGTTTCTTTTCTTGCATTAATTAAGAATATGATGTTTAAATAAACTGATATTTTTTATATCAAACATTATGACATTTCTATAGACTGTTTTAAAAATAAAATTGATTTGAAAAGCAGTGCATTATTACAATCACTATATCATATCATAAAAAATCTTTAAAAATAATATATAAACTTTAGGAAGCTTAATACCATGATTTTTTAATAAAAAGCTTTGTTTTTGTATTTTAAACTCATATTTCCTGTGTAATTTTAGATTGTTTTTATTAAATGAATTGAAAATGTAAATAAAAACTTTTTTGCTGAATCGACATTTGTATCTTGCATTTATCAGTTGTAAGTTTGTGAAAATTATTGTAAATATAGAAGAAAAGAAACTTGTTATGATTTATTGAAATGTATTTGTTTGCCTAATCAATCCTTGAATCAATTATATTGTTTTAAAATAAAGTGTTTTGTTAATTTTATATAACCAAAAGTGATTCATTCTTAAAAAAAGAAATATATGCAGATCTATCTTTAAAAATGTATATTTAGCAGATCAGTTAAAATAAACTTAGAAGCTAAAGATTCTAAGTTTATTTTAATTTATTTTGATAATGGTTCTGATGCCAGGTTTTGCAAAAAATCCATTATAAAGAGGAAATGTCACCTATTCTGTTAATTGTAACAATCTTGAAACACCTCATGTAGAAGTATGACTTAATTCTATCAAATAATGGCTTTATGTCCATATTTAAGCTCTGTTTGTCTTAAATTATCTTCCAAAACACAGCTTAATTACAATGAGCTATTTATTGGTGAAAGCCCAGATTTGATTTATCTGTGAAAGCATGCTCATTAAAAGCCCAGCCAGAGAATAGAACCTGTATTCTTCGATTCATGTTCCTTGGCATGTCATTCTTTGACCCATTATGTCACTTACCTGCATTTATATTTTATATTAAGTTGTCTCTATTTAAAATAAATTTTGATATATTACAATTAAAATTGAGCATTCATTTGTTTTATTTTGTAACATATATATATAAAGTATTCTTTAAACTGCATTTAAATGCCTTATTCTACAACTGTAAGCAGTTATGCAACAAAAACCTAATAGCCATTTCATGGATTTCAAATTCATTACCAAAAATTATTCCTAAGTAGTAGTTATCTGCTTTGCAAAATTTAACCACCAATTCCAGTCCATTGTGTAAGAGATATATGCAGTAATTAATTTTAGAAAGAATACATGACTTTTTTTTGCAATGTTTTTTAAAAAAAAATCCAACTAATTATTTATTTGGGGGATTGTATGTAGCTCTTCAATAGCATTTTATTTCAAATCAAAACTTTAATTAAGATTAATATCTATCAATAATGAAAAATATAGTACAATGTTCCATGTAATAATTTACTTCTTGTTATATTCTGTGCCATAATTATTTAAAATAAATCATATTAATAAATCCGTGCAAGAAGTTTCACACCTTCACTCTCCTCCTCGATAATTTAATCCTTTGTTGGGTTAAAAATAAATACTCAATGAAGTGTATTGCGAAATAACAAAGACAGTTCATTGATGTAAATATATTTACAATCTTATATATACAAATAGTTATCAAAATAATGGAAACACTTTTGAATAAAAATAACATTTAAGAATGTGCTTTGTAAGTATTAAAATATAATTATAGCAATAAGTTATTTTACTTTCTTGTATACTAAGTATGGAGGAAGTATTGTAACTGTCAAAAAATTCAAACTCGAGATTTTGACACATAACTCCACATTTCAGACCTCCATGAGTCTTAAAAACATATTTCTGGATTTTTTTTAGTTTGTCAGAGACCAACTCAAAAGTGCTTTGAGTTAGAAGGATAAAACTTAGTATACAATATATAGATTTCTGTCAATTTTGAACAAAATTTGTTCAGAGGAAATCTATCTCCAGCTATTCAATTATAATTTAACATGATAGCTATAAAATGAAAATTGTTTTGATGATTACAATTTTTTTTATACACTTTGTATGCGAGAAAATAAAAATATTTTTTAAAGGGGGGGGGGGAGGGCTCATATTTCTAATCCAGTTTTCATATAATTGCCTTGAATTATTTTTATATTTTACTCGGGTAATTGTTTAAGTATTTTGAATATTTTCTAACAAAGAACAAAATGCATATTGTAATACTAGAAAAGTTTTAATCTAATTATTATAATAACTTACATCACTTTTTTATCATTCATTTCATTCTGCATAATAGTTCTGTAATCAACTTTATAAGGTACTAGCCGCCTTTGGCGACCAGCCGGTTCGCCAATCTTAATGTTCGTTTAAATTTTAATAATTAAATAGGTTTAACCGGAGTTTAACCCCCTTCTTCGCCAAGTTGCGATAACGCACCAAAGCTGGCAATCTTTATTATGCACTATAATTGAACATCTGCTTCTTTGCTTTTGAACATTTCGCAAGGCCGTTGTTTGCGATTTTTAAAAATTTCGCCAAGCAGGGGATAAAACTTCGGTCGTACAATTAAACATTTTACGCAATTCCAACTTTAATAGATTCTTCAGCAAAATATTTTAAAACTTCAAATTTTGATAGTCATATAATTCACTCATAATATTATAAAGGCCTTCAGTTATTGCGTGATATATATCTCTCTAATTTTCTGTTACCCCTCGTAGAAATTATGCTTTAAATAACAGTGTAAATGATTAATCTGCAATTAATATAATATTTTTTACTGAAACAAAGCATTTTTTTTAATAATATGATTACTGATAATAGAGTCACTGCGCGTTTAAACTTTATGGTCACTAAAGAATATCTTTCTTAATTTATGTAATATCTCAAGAATTTGTCAACAAAAATTTCTCAGATTCATCATGAACAGATCGATTCATTAACAATGTTTAATTTTAAATGCATCAAACACTAAGAAAATAAAATGAATCGTTTAAAATAATCGGTCGAAAACAGGTTTAAAAAAATCTACTTAAAAAACGATGTACTTAAAACTATAAGCATATACAAAAATATATAACTAACATAAATACATTTTACTTACAAAAGCATGCAACTAACCTAAAAATAATTTAAATCGTCCGTTGGTTGTCATGCCAACAATCAGAACAATGCGCATGCGTGGATTTTCTTCGCCAGTTACGTCAACGCAAATGCGTAAATTTTTCTACGCCAGTTGGGGTAACGCTATGCAGATTAGACATTTTTAATTTCCTTTATTCTGTGTTATTTTAATTCAAAAGTACTTCAGAATGAATGTGAAACATGGATTAATTAACAATGTTTAATTTTAAATGCATAAAACATTAAGAAAATAAACAGAATCGTTTGAAATAATCCGTCGAAAAATGTTAACCCTAGCCTAATTACTGTTGGGAGAAAAAAACAACTGATGCCTTACTTATTTGGCGATGGGGAAAATGGAAGATTTTTTGGCGGAAAAGTTGGCGTTGGGAAAAATGAAAGATTTTTTTGGCGGGAAAGTTAGTTTTTAATTAATAATGGACTACCCCTAACATTTAGGGGGATGAAAAATAGATGTTGGCCGATTCTCATAGATACCGGATAAGCACAAAAAATTTCATCAAAATCGGTCAAGCCGTTACGGAGGAGTATGGCAACGAAAACTGTGACACGAGAATTTTATATATTAGATAAGATCATGTATTCAATCCATCATCATTTAGAGCATAAACTCAAGTTTTCTTGAATGAAATATATTATTTTGTTTTAAAATATAATAAAAAATAATGGTAACTAATTTTAGTCTATTATCTTTGATTATGCACCTAAATAATTCATTATATCCTTTCATATCTAATATGAAGAAGTTCATTTAAAATGTTTAGTTAATAAACTGAAAATTTCTTTGTGTTTTAAGAAATTCTTCTAAATTAAAAGTTTGTTTTATTTTTTAACAAAATATAAATAACATACTGAAATTATACTTTTAGAAAAAAAAATTTACTTGTGAATTTTAAAGCAAGCCTTTTCAATTTACCAATCTAGACATTTTCATCTTTTATTATTTTACAAACAATCTATAAAAATGAAAGAATTGTAGCTGCATGTTAAAAATGTCCTTATTTAACCATTAGAGCTTTAGCTTTTTTTTAATCAATAATATTACATTTAAAGATAAATTATAATAAGTAAGTCATTCATTTATATTCAAATTCTAAATGCTATATTTGTTTTCACTGCATCCATTTAAATCTATATTCCCAGAAAAAAATGATAGTATCGAAATTAAAAACTTAAGATTTATTATTGTATGTTGCAAAGAAAAATGACATGCTAATCTTTTAATAAATTTATAAAAAAAGATGGAAATTATTGACATACAATTTGGAATAAATAATGATCTTCAATTTAGAGCAGACAAATTTTCTTGGTATCACTCTTCTAAATTTACCTTCCTTTTTATATGATTGATATAAGTCTCTGGTATATTATGTTTCCTAAAAAACAAAAGTAATACAATTAAAATTTAGTAATTGTCAATAAATCACCACATACATAAATGCAATAATAATACATTGTGTATAATTTAATTAATAATCTTTCTGACAGAATATTTTAATCATTAGCTGATGACCCACACTGCTCGATATTTAAATTCTAATCAAATTCTATTTTAATACACCTCTTAAGTTTGTTGCCCATATGGTGCCCCCCCCAATAAAAAAACTGTCTTCTGACTATTCCATACATATTGATATTGTGTACCTTGTCAGACTTTTTTATTTTAGCGACATGGAATCCAGGGCGATGTAAAGCAGTCCATTAAAGTAGATTTCAACTCAGATTCTTTCACATGCCCCTTGTTTCTTTTCGTACAAATACTATTACTAACTTTCTCTAACAAATATAAATCTTCTTTTAATTCTTTCTTATTAAATTTAACCTTTCAAATCTTATCAGTAAATGATTACAAAAATTCAGATGATTCTAAAAGCAATAGCACGAGTAGGAAGTCTAAATAAAGTATTATTAGTAACTATTTAAAAAAAATATGTAAAATCTGAAAATCAGTTTTTTGACTTAAGAAATTATTAGTTACAAATATTCCTTTAAAAAATAGATGTACATCAAAGTATATTTCTTTAATCAATTTTAAAGTATATTTCTTTTTCATTGATATCTCAATAGTAAACATTGTTTTATGATTTGTGCAAATGAAAACTTAGCACATTCGATTTATTCCTAATTTTCATACAGAGTATCTCTTCTAATTGAGGCATAATAATTAATTTCAGAATCATAAAAGAAAACATATATTTCCAGATTAGTAAATGATACAAAGAATTATATTTTTTGTTATTTGAGTCAATGTACATACTTATGAAATCTAAACTTTTATATGGTTGATAAATCCTATAATATAGTTACTAAAATATTCATGACATATAAAAAATTTTAACAAAAATATATAGTTATATAATCGTTTGTGACGAAAACAACTGATTAAGGCATGAAGCTTTGAATTTCAGTTTTAAGCCAATCAATGGCCGACCATATGGTACATCTTTCTCTAACAAATATAAATGATTGGTACATCTTTCTTGAGTGTCTATTGTAATTATCTCAAATAATAAAATGCAAAGTTTTATAGCTGAGTCAATTTTAATTGCAGAAATGTTGAATTGTTTTTAAACTTATTTTAAATAAAATAATAAGAAAATTTTAATAAAAATAATTAAGGAAACTATACACAACTTTATTTGCCATAATTTTTCTAGCAATGCATTTATTATGTAAACAGCAATAAATATAATTACATCATTTCAACATTTTTTTTAATTTGAAGTATATGCTAATATTTTATGAATCAACTGCTGGGCATAATTTGAATGGACACGTTGTTTATTATCTTTTATACAATTCTCTAAAGCCTCTCTTTTATATACTCTATAATAGCCAATGAAAATTTCGATTTTAAGCTTAAATGTTGGCAATTGTATGGGCTAACTGAATGTATGCTAAACTAATTTTGAAAGAAAAAAAATGCTTTTTAAAAGAACTAGCTATTTACTGTCAAAAAAGTCACATTTCATAATTACAATTACACCAATATTTTTGGAAAGAAATAAAATAATCAATGTCCCTCAATTTCCATTATTTATTTAATACCTAAAATTTGTAAAAGTTTATTTAAATCATATTGTAAGGATTTACTTTATATTATACTGTTGTTTCAAAAAAATTCCATTCAATAAAGCAAATTTCAATTTTGTCTGCAGAAAGTCATAAAAAATACAATTTTTGTGATTCTAAAACATATTGCTATGATACATTTAGAGAAGAAATATATCATACAATTTTACCTATATTAGATTTATAATATATAAATGTATATTATTTTGTTGTCATAGTAGTTTGTATTAATGTTATAATTATATACAAATCGATTGTGATCTTTTGTTATCAAGGTTGTGCAGTAATAGATTCAATTAAAAATTGTCTTCTGACTTGTAATTAATGGTCAATTTTAGACACTTGATATTTTTGCTGACATTTAAAATTATTATTAAAACTAAATTTCTCCAATTTGGACCAAAAGTAAAATTTTAACAGGAGTTGAACTACAGATTAAAGGTTTTATGATGAAATATACAGTGGGTAAAAAAAAGTTTCCGTACGGAAGACTAAAATAAAAATAAACAAGCATAATTTCTATTCTTTGCTTTTCATCTTTATAAATTTCTTATATATGTTTAATATGAATCTTTAAAAGGGATTTTCATAATTAATTTCTCTTTTTTACAAAATGTAGCTAGTCTTTTTGCAATTTTTGAGTTAAATGACATTGTATCATGCAAAAAAAAGTTTCTGTACGCAATATGCAAATGCTTTCTGACGTGTTTTACAACTGAACCAAAGTAAATATTTGGACTTTGATGGCTTGTCAGAGTGAAGAACACGATATAGCAACAGTTGTTTAATTTCAATTTGTATCTGATCGTTTTAAAATGGAAGTTCTGAAAACCCTTGGAGAGTTAGTGATTCGGTTGTGAAAAAATGGATTATCTATGTAAAGAATTAGTGAAATTGCTAGTAAACCAAAGTCTTCAGTGCAGTATATTATTGAAAGATACCATGAGCAGCAAACATTTCAGGATAGAGACCGATCCAAAAAACCCCCGAAGTTAAATCGCTTGCATGAAAGAAATATCATGTGTAAGGTGCAAGATAATCCCGCGGATTAGTGCACCTCAACTTTCAACTGATTTAATGGTTGATTAGAACATTAAAGTCGCATCTCTAATGGTGAGAAATATTATTCAAAAAAGGTTATAATGAACGTGCGGTCCGTAAGAAGCTTGTTATAAGTCTCTGAAACAGAAAAATGCGTCCCGAGTTTGCAAAAAAAATATATAAGCAAGCCTCTATCTTTTTGGGAATCTGTCCTTTTTAGTGGTGAATCAAAATTTAATATTCGTGGGTCAGATGGTCGAGTTATGGTCTGGAGAAAACCAAAGCAGCCTATGTTAATTAAGAATTTATGTGAAACTGTGAAGCACGGTAATGGCGGAAACATGTTATGGAGGTATGAGTGCTGCTGATGTCGGAAGTTTATGTTTCATAGAAGGAAATATGGAAAGGTACATGTATCTTGACTTTCTAAAACAAAAAGTTTTAAAGAATGCAGAAAAATTGTCCCTTGGAACTGACTTTACTTTTCATCAGGACAACGATCCTAAGCACACCTCAAAGATTTCTCAAGAGTAATGTCTTTATCATGTTAAACAACAGTTTCATAGCCCTCCCCATTCTCCCTGTTTAATCCCTATGGAACATTTATGGAGAAAATTCACTGTCGAACTAAAAAAAAATATGACACAAAAAACAAGGTTAAACTCAAAAGGGCCGTTTAAGACATTTGGAGCAATATTTCTCCAGAAAGAACAAAAAGCTTGTGGGGGTTATACCACAACGTTTGAGAGAAGTGATAAAGGCCAAAGGAAGGCCTACCGATTATTAAATGCAAGTTGATCAGCATGAAGAAGATCTATCATGTACTTTGTGAATACAGTACGGAAACTTTTTTGTTCTTTATTTGAGGTATTTTTTGATTCTTTCAATTTACGTATTTAATTTTCTCCATAGTTTTTCTTTATAATATTCATAAATAATAAATGAAATTGTGTCAAACCAAATTTCAAATTTTCATTTTCATAATAAAAAATTTTATGTCAAAAATTAAACTTTCATTAGCAGTCATAGCTGCGTACGGAAACTTTTTTTACTCACTGTATATAAAATTTTAATACACACACAAAAAAAAGCATATTCCATTAAATACTTACCTCAGTTCACTTAATTTCTCCTTTTTCAAGATATCCAGCATTTCATTGCGTCGCTTTTCTTCTTGCCGTAAATGAATGCCATCTCTATAGAATTCCCTCTTTTCATTGATTCTTTCCATTTCTTTCTTTTTCATCTGTTCCTTGAGTTCATCTAAATGCTTCAAATTGGCGAGTTTTTTGAAAAGGTCCTTTCGTTTTTCTTGTTCTGTTTCCAGTTTTAATTTTCTAATTTAAAAAAAAACAATATTTAATGAAAATTTGCTATATTATTTTATACAATTTATGTTTTGAAATAAATTTGAATTTGTTTCAAAAGTGTGAAACTCATAGTTAATGAGGATTTGACAATAAATATTGGTATTTGTTTATTTTTATGACATCTAGATTTACCTGGCAATTTTCAAACTACACAAAGATCGCCGAGCTTCGTTATAAATAAAATACCAAGATTTCGACAAGGTGGTTGCATTACCAGATTTACTAGGCAATTTTTAGATTAGCCAAGATTGCCAAATTTCATTTGAAATAAGCTGCCAAGATGGTTTTGCACTTATCGCAGAGATCATCAAAACAAAAAAGTGCCTACATATTTGTACATACATCAAAATTACATTATCTGACCCTATACCAATGCTAGATAAAGAAAGCATTAAAGATATTAATATACAGCATATTTTGTAGCAAGTACATTTTGATTTGGGAAAAAAAATATGTATGTGATTAACTACAGATAAGTTTAAAAAGCATATCTGTGAAATTAATCACAAATATAATTTTGTATACAGAGTGTTGGCCTCAATTGTACAGAATATATTAATTTTAATGATAACTGTACAGAATATATTAATTAACTTTTAATGATTAATAAAGTAATAATAATTGTACAGAATATATTAATTTTAATGATAACTGTACAGAATATATTAATTAACTTTTAATGATTAATAAAGTAATAATAATTGTACAGAATATATTAATTAACTTTTAATGATTAATAAAGTAATAATAATTGTACAGAATATATTAATTTTAACAATTAAGTTAACATAGGCTAATTAAAGATAAAATTTAGGAAATTAATTTAGATTTTAAATATCAAAATATTTTTCCCTTACTCCAATAAAGCTTCTAATTCCTTAATATTTGCAGCTGCCTTCATGCGTCTCAAATTTTCCTGTTGTTCAAGCTGCTGAGCACGAGATTTTTTCAAATCTTCCATTGTCTTCTTCTTTTTTATTGCTGCCTCCTTTTCTTGTTGTCTATATTTTCTTTCTTTTTCTTCAAGAGCTCTGCGTGCTCGAAGAGCTTCCTATGAAATAGAAAGAAAAAAAAAATTCAATACATGAAATGTTTTTAAAAATAAATATAACTCACATTATATAAAACTTGAGGATCATATAATTTTCTGGTATTATATCTCTAGCATTATAATTTAGACAAGATGTATGATATATTTCATAACTGCTTAGTAGAATTTAAATAAAAATATGTTTTACTACGGAAACCAATTGCAATTCTGAACAAATTTAATGCATTTTGATATAAGCCATAATTTTTTTCAGATGAAAAAAAAATCTTTAGTAATCTGAATGAATCATTTCCATGAAAAGATTAATATTATAACACACAAGAACTTGGTTAGTTCGAGATCGAAAGAATCAATAAAAATTCTATTCATCCGAATATTTGAATCAATAAAAACTGAAAATTAATACAGCAAGATGATGTAACAATTTTTAAACAAAAACTACCAGTAAATGAATAAAAATTAATTAATATTAATAAGGTAATAATAATTGTACGGAATATATTAATTTTTAATGATTTAAAAAATAATATTTTCAAAAATGTCTTATAAGAATTAATAAACAATATAAGATTTTGGATACAACAGTTGTACAATAAAATTTCAAAATAAATCATACAATTAACATCTAATGTGTTCAAAGTTTTTTAAAAGTGAGGCTATTTTTTTTCTATGTTTTATTCAATATATTGAACAAATCCTGAACTAATAATAAGGGCACTGAAAAATAATTCACTAACCGTCACAGACAGAATAAAATAATGATGTTTTCAATAAAAATCGATTGCAAAATAAAAACGTTATCAGTTTTGATTTAAATTAGTAAACATAAATTCAAATCTTATGTGGTATTTTAACATTATGTTAATAGAAAATAAAGCAATAGAGAAACTTTTGCATTACTCTTTAATTCAAATAAAAAAACATATAAATTAGTCGCAGCACTTTTTTTTTTTTTTTTTTTTTTTGCAAAATTTTAAGTAAGTAGTTTAAGTATTGAATTACTTTATTAATATAAATAAAAAAATACAGATGCTTGCTTGACCCAGATATTCGTTTGAATGCCAATGCACTATCCTTCCTAAAAAGAATATACTCAGAACACATATAAAACCAGGGAAATATTTCATTATTATCGTAATTTTTCTTACTTGTTCTGCATAAAGACTAGAAGCTTTCTCCTGCATTTCCCCCAACTTTGCTAATTCCATTTCTCTTTGGCGTTTTGCTTCTCTTTCTGCAGCTTCTTTAGCTTCCTCTTGAGCCTTAAATTAAATTATTTTGACAATTTTTTTAATTTTTTTTTAAGATTTCAAAATTATAATAGTATTAAAACAAAACTTTTAATTATTAAACAACAATTTACTCATTAAAACAAAATTATAATAGTATTAAAACCAGCATAATTTATTTTCATTTTCATTAATTTATTTATTGAACAGCATAGCCTATTCAATACAATTTTAATAAATATAGTTTCTTTTCTTTTTTTTTTCTTTTTTTAATTTTCAATAACAAAAAAGTAATCGTTTGTAATGTCTCTTATTCTATGAAAAACATGGTGATGATGAAATTTGGAAAATGCTCATGAAATGACAATTATGTTCATTTTCAGCTGAGATTTTAGTTGCAGAAAAGCTCTGAATAAAAATAATTTTAAATCAAATACAAGAGTTACTAAGTAGAAAATACAGTAAAAATCTTTCAAAAAACATTTAAGTCTCTATAATTTATTAGACTCAAATCAAAATGTGTTGCCTGAATGTTTTAACATTAAAATGGTAAAATTAATTCTTAATCTTTTAGCTACTAAATGCTTTCAGAAATATACTCTTCTCTGACATAGATTATAAAAAAAACTCTTTAAAATGATCAAATAATATGAAATAATTCAAAATGTATGTTAATGAGATAAATATTTAATAAATACTAATAATAAGTGTTTAATTTTATGTTTATACATTTTAATCTATCCATTATTTCAAATTAAATACAATGTTTGAAAGTAAACAAAATAATTTTCAAAGAATTTCCATTTTCAGTTATTCTAAAACTTTTCCCTTTCCCATTTAATGGTGCTATATAGTTGGAAAATAAATTTGCTTTAGAACTTTCTGAAAATTATGGTTTATTTTAATTTATTTATTTTTCATTTTGTTTCTGATTTTCATTTGTTCCATATTTTGTGCTACTCCAGTATATAATATGGATTATAGCTAAATACCAAGCCAAATTTACTATCAGAATTATCAAAAACTCTTAAGTGCAAAAAAATTACAACTAAAAATGCACAACTTTTGCACTTAATAAATTTATTTATCTTACATACAAATGCATTTTATATATTAAAAAGAAAATGCAATCATTATAAAATTTTGAAAAATCTAGCTTACTATTTTATATTGATTCAAAAATATTATGAGTTTTCAAAATATGATCCTTTTTTTTTCTTTAAGAATTAAATATAAATTTGTATTATCAACAGCTATATATACTAAAATACAGTAACACTAGTTTAAAGAAAGCAATTAAAATCAATTTCAAAAAATGAGTTCTCAGTGAAATCTTTACACATTCCAGATGCATCTAAAATCAGAATATCTTAGAGAGTACACCTTGCTTGCAACTTTTACTAACTATTTCCCATTTTCGATTCACGAGCCATGGATAATTTTCAGAGATAACATTTTACAAAATGAGTCATGCTTTCTGACTTATTATATTTTAAAAAAACATACTGCTTTTAATCTTTGATATTCAGCAATAACTTTATCTTCTTTTTCAGACTGTTGCCTCATAGCTTCTTTTCTTTTCAGTATTTCTTCATTTTCTTTTTTTAACTCTTCCTATAATACAAAATACTTATTTTTAATCAAGTAGAATGAATTGAAATATTTTGAAGCTTTCTCTCAAAAATCAGCACATGAAAATATATATTTTGATAGAATTCTACTGAAAACTCACCTTTAAAATAAAAATATCATGCATGATTTTTAACAAGCACTTAAGTTAGTGAGACTATACAGAAAGGAAAGATTTTATGAAAATTAAAATATTTGACTAATTTGATAATTTGCAATTGAATTTATATTTTAAATTCACTATTTAATTATAAAATATGAATTATATTAAGATATTCATAAATCAAAGAACCATATAATACATGAATTTCTCAATATCATTTCATTATGAAAATATTTAATGTTAATAATATTATTTCTATTGTTAATAATTTAATATAATAATATTATTATTTTTCTTTTAGAAAGAGAATGAAGTTCCTATAGAAAAAATACTTGCAGAAATTCCAAATACTTTTTTTCAAAAATTTTTTAACAAAACCTAAAACAGGGATGGTGAACCAGTGGCACTCGACACATAATATTTTGGGCACGCCGCCGACCAAAACGGCTTGCATTTTAGTTCAAAATAACAAAATTCACTATAAAGTATTACGAACAAACGGGAGTGTTCCCATTCCATTTTTAAAAAACACCTATATTTGTACAGCTGTTAAAAATTCGCTTGCTGAGAAAAATATTGATTTGAAAAGAATTGTTTCAGTAACTGATGGTGCTCCAAATATGGTGGGAAAAAATGTTTTCATTAGTTTATTTCAAACAAAATAAGCGAAATTAATAATAATAGAATAGTTTTAAAGTAAGCGAAAAGACTTTACTTGAGGCTTTGTGCATGAAATCAACTCAGTGTATAATGGCTTACTAATGTATAATAATGTTTGCTGGTTGAGCCGCGGGAATGTACTTCAAAGATTGCTTGACTGCTTGGAAGAAATCAGACTGTTTCTGCAAAATGAGGGGGAAATTGAACAATACTCACAGTTGTTGGATGTTATGGAGCTCTCAAAATTGATGTTTTTACAGACATACGCCAACATTTCAATGAATGGAACGTAAAGCTTCAAGGCACAAATAAAACAGTTATCATCATGATGGATCTCATTCGCGCTTTTGACACTGGACTGCATGTCTTCAGAAACGATATTATTACAAGAAACTACAAATACTTCCTAAATTTCCTAATATATATATATTAAACTCTTAATTTAATCCAAATTAATTTCCAAAACTTTATCTTAATTTATAGCCCATCGTAACTTCATTCTAAAATCTTCTCTTATTTCTTGATCCAATTCCACTTTCGGTTTAATTAATCCCTTTGTAAAAATAATGCGCCATCAGTACTACGTATCAAATGAAAGTGATATCTTCTGTACCCTTCAAAAGGTGTCAAAGGTCACACGTGTATTGAATTGGCGCCTGACCAGAAATCCTATGTTATATAAGACTAGTGATCATTTGTTCGTCCCTTTTTTGCCTTTTGCTATCTGTACTGCGCTGCTCCTACTTGTTAAAATCATGCCTGCCACTCGGAATATATATATATATATAACCAAAATATGTTACATACATATATATATATATATATCAAAGATTTAGATGTACATGAGAAACCAGACGAAGAAAAAGTTACTGAAAAATTTATTTTCGAACATGATTCTTTAATCAAGGAATTTTCAGCGAGACTTTCTCGGATCAAAGAATTATCGGAAACGCTCACGTTTATTATGTACCCTGATGTGACGTCATTTGATAAATTTAATTACTCCCAATTCGATTAGTTGGAAATTAAAGAATTTGAAATGCAACTGATTGATCTCCAGTCTAGTTCAATATAGATTCAAAAAATTATTGAAACAAGGAAAAGGAATTAATTGAAACAAAAAGATTAACAAGCAATATAAATAAAAATGCCAGTAACAAAATTTTGGAAACATGGAATTCGATTCCAGACACATTTAACTGTTTTGAAAAGCTGGTTCGTGCTATTTTAATCATATTTTCATCTACCTATGCCTGCGAGTGATTATTGTCAGATGTGAGTAACATTAAAGACTCTCTTAGAAGCCGTTTGGCAGATGACTCCAATTCAGCATGCATTCTGCTAAAAGTAACATGTTACAATCCTAATATAAGTTATTTGTCATCAAATCTGCAACCACAGAAGTCACATTAACGTTAATTTGAATTATTCGTATAATAAAACCTTTACTTCTATACAGTGCAAAATGTATTTTTTCGTAGCAAATATAGAGTTTTGAGTTGTTTTTATTTAGTTTTATAATTATCCCAATAATCACGAGTCAAAATTATTTGATGGTACGCTATACCTTATTAAACATTTCTTTAGAAAAAAATGGCACGTTGATCCATAAAGGTTTGCCACCCCTGACCTAGAATTTTACAATTAATTTTTATACTAGCTAAAGTGATAAAAAAATTATTTAGAAGAAAGTGATGATAAAAAAATAAGTAGTAACATTAAAACATCCCACTAACAATATAACATATATATATAGAACTTAAAATCAAATATTTTAAATAACAGATAACTTTAAATAGTAGAGGACATTTTTTCCCTATTATTCTATATTTATATATTTCTTTTTACATCATATTGATATTATTAATAATCTAAATCAATATTATAAGAGGAATTTGAGAAATTATTCTCTAATGGTACTGCAAATTTAATTCTACTTCTTTCATACAATGATGGAATTAAAGAAATATATAATTTAAAGCATATATAACTGTATATAGATATCTATTTATTTTAATTATGAAAAATATTTTAACACCTCTTACCATAACTGCTTTCTTTTTTAACTGCTTCAGTTTCAATTCTTGAAGATCTCTCAATTGATCTTCTTTCAATTTCTTCAAAAGTAATTCGCCTTCTTTAATTTTATTTTCTTCATCTAATAACTTCTTTTCCTTATTCTCTTTTATTTGTTCCTGAAGTTTTGATGCAGCTCTGAAAAATTTAATAAGCTAATAAACTATAAATCAAGAAAGGGAGATCTACATTTGTGTATTTATTTTACTTTTTAAAGTAACGAATAATGAAAATGAAAAATAAAATCTGACGCTATTTATTCTTGCAATAGAACAAATTTATTCTTTAAACAAAATTATCAATATTGTCATTTTAATTGTATGTTTCTCAATCTAAATAAGTTGTGATAAATATACTTAAAAAAATCTGGACAAAGAAAAATCAATCCTCTTCTGCAACATCAAATGCAGATGAAAAATGAAATAGACTGAAATCTTGAATCCAAGCAAAATTAACTGTATTGTTATTTTAATTGTATGTTTCTAAATTCAAGTAAATTGTGATAAGAAATCTGGCTTAGGGAAAATCAATTGAGTAATTCTTTTCTGCAGTATCAAATACAGATGGAGGAATGGAACAGAATGAATCTTGAATTTAAGCAAAATTATTAATATTGACATCTTAATTGTATGTTTCTCAATCCAGATAAGTTGTAATGAATATTCTTAAGAAATCTGGCCTAAGAAAAATCAATTGGATAATCCTCTTCTGCAGCATCAAATGCAGATGAGGAAACAGAATCGAATGGATTGTGAATCCAAACTAAATTATCAGTATTATCATTTTTAATTGCATGTCTTTTAAACGAGATAAGTTGTAATAAATAATCTGAAAAATCTAACCTATGAAACTGAAATAAAAATCCTAATTAAATAATAAAATTCATTTAATATATTGCAGGGCTTCTGTGATGATATTGTGACTCATCTGGGCACACTTCTATTATGGCACAACATGAACCACACTAGCCACTAATAGTTAAGAAACCATTCTAATTATTATTGCCTACTAACTCATATGAGGCTCCTTTGCGTTTCTCTAGAATTTCCCTTTCTTTCAAAACACCTTTCCTTCTTTCTTGTTCCATCACTTCATCTAAATTAGCTTCAGCCATAGCTTTCTCCTTCTGTATATGCTTTTTCTCTTCCACTTGTGCATCGCGTATAGCTTGCACTTTAGCAGATAAAATCAGCTGCAAAAAAGAAAACTTGTACTGTATCATGATTTTAATGTAAAAAATATTTTTAAATTCTTACAAAAACCGAAGACAAATTATAATGCTATGTTATTATTTAAATAATGTTTTTTTTTTATTTTTACGATTTAATGTAATTAAATATCATTAAGTCATTAAAAATGATAAAATACAAAGTAATAATTTTCTGTAATACTTTCTCTAACTATCAACAATTAGCAGATGTTACTTTAATCCAATTATATTTTCTTGTGCAATAAGATTTTTTCGATTATTGCTACTGAATTCAACAACATCAAATCCCAATGGAATTTTAGTAGTTCATGGAATTTTAGTAGTTCATTATATGGAATGTTCTACTAAAGTAATTCATGGAATTTATATTAATGCATAAAAATGGAAATTTAAAAAGGTATTTTATAATAATATCACAGCTAAATTATTTTTATTACAGCTAGAGTCATTCATTATATTATGAATTTTCTAGAAAAGACAATGAATACAGCTGAACAAGAATCTATTCGATAGAAAATATAAATAGAAACCCAAACATATGGAATCACAGTTATAACAAAAACACAGCTTTTACACCACCTTCTGATTCTTTACATTACTTCGACCCCACTATAAAAATATATTACGGAAAGACATATGAGAACAAAACATGTAAATAAATGTCTTTAACAGAAACAAAATGACCTGATTCTGATCTCTAAAGTGGTTGGAGAAGAAAGTATAAATTACACAACAGTAAAAATTTACAGAAAAAAGAGACTATTATAAGTTGCCAAAGAGAACCTTTGCACTGAGTGCTTATTCTATATTTAGGGATCAGCAAATTTCTGAGATGGAAGTGTCAAATTCTTCCTTCATAATTACTTAACAAATAAATAAATAAAAAAAATAAGAAACACTATAGTAAGAAATAACATTGAATCAAAAATTTTTATTTCAGTAAGAAAAAAATTCTATTTTCTCATGGCAATAACTGTGCATTTGTTGATAAAAAAAAAAAAAAAAAAAAAAAAAAAAAACTTCGGACCTCGTAACTTTGAACCGCGGTCAGATGACGAGGACAACACCTAAATTGATACCCCCTCTCCACACCACGCCACACCAGCGGGAGGGCGTTTGGCCCGGACGTTTAACATGCACCAGACCCGCTTACACGACGGTTCTTCGGTGGAATTGGGTCTTGAACCTGAAACACTCCGGTTTCGAAGCCGAGACCTTACCACCAGGCAACCGCGGCCTCAATAATATTCAAAGAAAATTTAATAATAGCTTCATGTTTAGCTATAGAAGAAATAATAGATATTTATATAGAAAAAAATAAATTCAAAAGAGTTATTTATATTCAATAAGCTATAGTTTGGAAATCCAAGCACTAAAATGCTGACAATTCTTACATATAAATACTATTAAATCATTAATACCTTGTTGATTTCCTTGATTTCTTCATTTTGTTCTTTTATAATTTCATTAGCTTTTTCTCGCATGTGTTCCATTTTTTGTCTTGCTTCTTCTTCCAATTCGTTCAATTCTTCATTCTTTTTCCTGACCAAGTCCCATGCTTCAAATTCTGCCTTTCGAGCTTCCTGCTCTTTCTATGAAGAAAAAGATTCTCATTTGATAAAAGGATTTTTTTAAAACTATATCATCATCTTTTAAGGCACTTTGCTTTTTAAAAAACAAACAAAAATAACAGTTTAGATGTAATTAGGCCATTTTTTAGTAATAATGAATTCATGAAATGATTTAGACTCAAAAAATTTAAAAGGCAGTGTTTCTTATATTTTGTATTATGATTTATCACCACGCTCTTATTTTTGAGGCAAAATATTATAGATTTCTAATAATAAAATTTCTTCTAATGTGATTTCTTCATTTTTCAGAATTAATCCATTGTTGAACACTTGAAAATAACATGCAAGTTCACAGAAAAGAAAATACTATGGTAATCATATTCTTCCTTCAAAAGAAATTATAAAGCATAAAAGCAATAGAGGGTGAAAAAAAACACTTTTCATTCATCATTTGAATTAATGCTTCAAAACTACAGTGCAAGATAATTCTTGAGATGAAATGTGAATATTGGTTTATTGAAAAAGACAATTTCATTTACATATAAGCTACAAAAGGATTTGAAATAAAAATAAATATGATGTAGAGTTACTTAATAAAGAAAAGCATCGTAGAAGATTTTTTTAAAAAAAGGTATAAAGGCAGGTATATCAAAACAATGTTACCAAATGTATATGCTAAAAGGCATTGTTGTAATTGTATATGTAAAGGGTTGTTTAAAGTGAATTGGGCAGCATGATTCATTATTATTTCAATAAAAGTATGGTGAGGTTGGATTAAATGGTAATTATGGCATTCATTATGACTGAATACTTAAGCATGCACTTTCTGAACATCATTCACACATCATTGTGTAAATCTACTTTGAAAGAAATATCTATACTCATTTATTTTCCTTATTCTTTTCACATCACTATGCACTTATGCAAAAGTTATTTGGCATGTCTGACTCAATCTCACAGTTTGTTGAAACTCTTTTAAATCATCTTTTATGTACCCCAAAATCCAAACATGGGAAATAGATAATGCATTAGTTCATACATTTTTATCATAACTATCATCACTAATATTATAAAAAATTTTTATAATATATAAAAATGTTCTAATATTTATGAATTAAAATATTTATTTTGTGATATTTTAATAGATATGAATGTAATGAATATTTTATTAAAGTGCAAAAGAATTCACCTTAAAGTCATGATATATAAAATGCTGATTTAAAATTAATGATACATACAAAATGCTCATCAGTGTAATGATCATTAATAATGCATTACTAAACAGATCATTTTTAAAAATCAAAGAGTTAACTAACCTGAAGTTGTTCCCTTTTTTTCTTTGCTTCTTTCTTAGCTTCCTTTTCATCTCGGGCATGAGATGCAGCTGCTTTCTTAAGTTGTTCGAGTTTTTCTTGATTTATCAATCCCTTAAAAGTTTTCTGAGTCCTTGGAACACTACAAAAATTAAATTAATAAAATAATAATGAATAATTTGAAATGTAATACTTTTCTTTTTATAACAACAAAATAATCTTTAAATAAATTACATCAAATGAAGCCTTCATTTTTATTCTTATAATAAGTTACATAATGGAGGTTATAATTTTTATCATAATTAATTAAAATAATTTGTGTGTAATAAAAAACTGTACAAACTATTTATAATCAAATAAACTTAAAACACTTGTATTCGTCAAATTAAATAATAGAAGCAAATTTGAATATTACCATCAAGAAATATTTAGTACAAATAAATATATTTTATTAACTCAAGTTGTGTAAAAATAATATTTTGCTTTGCAGATTAATTAACTATGATTATTACTTTGAATTCTTTTTCAATTAAGACAAAATACTTAAAATACTATATTTAATTTATTTTCATGGAAGGTTTTTAATTCTTTTTTTGATTAAATAAATGGAAATTTTAAAACTGAACTAT
This sequence comes from Argiope bruennichi, assembly GCF_947563725.1. Taxonomy (NCBI): domain Eukaryota; kingdom Metazoa; phylum Arthropoda; class Arachnida; order Araneae; family Araneidae; genus Argiope; species Argiope bruennichi. The sequence goes on from NC_079156.1 coordinate 106,687,471, forward strand.
AGATTAACCTTGTCAAAAACAGAAAAAAAAATTACATCTGTTCTGAATGGAAATTCAATTGTAAATGTTGAAATGTAACCATAAAATCAATGAAAATTTTACTAAAAGCAAATGCATCATTGATCGTTAAATTCTAAACATCCTCATATTACAAAAATAAATACATCTAAATTCTTATACAGGTAACATTATTTCATCTCAAAAGAAATAACATATTTTATTCTAGAAAAATATTTTATTCATACAATCATCAAAACAGAATAAAAGATAAACAGAGACAAATATAAGAATGTCATGGAAAAGGAATTTAATTATGCGATATACTGTACAGATGAAGCGTTAATGTATTAGAATTAATGAGGAAATTTCATATTTTAATTTTTCTCCTTTATAACCTTATTCTTCAATGGTTATTATTATTTATAATATATTGTAACTGCAAAAGAACTTTTTTTGCTATATTTTCAATTTCTCGTATATCTAGTATAAACAAAGTATTGTAATTGTGGTGAATAGCATATAAGCTAGTTAACAACTCTTCGACCGGAACGGTCGTTTTGGTATAATGGTTTAGTTACTGGACTGCTAACCACAAGGTCCCAGGTTCTATCCCCGCGCATCACCTATCGCTTCATTGGTGACCTCGGACAATGAACCTTCAACCTTCGTATAGCTGTTGTGGCACCATCTACCCACAACCAAAGTCGTCAGACTCACTTGACGCAGCAAACCAAAGTCGTCAGACTCACTTGACGCATCAACCGAAAAATCGCCAGACACACTTGGCGCATCAGCACCCACACACACTCGCCATAACGCTTGGCGCTATTCAAACTGGGTACTGGCCCATTTTAGACAACAGCTACTCAATACAACAGCCATATCGTTCGTCTCACCTCCGACTCACTGGAGGGAGAGTACTGTGGTGAATAGCATATAAGCCAGTTAACAACTCTTCTACCCGAACGATCGTTTTGGTATAAAGGTTTAGTTACTGAACTGCGAACCACAAAGTCCCAGGTTCTATCCTAGTGCACTTCATAATCGTCAAAAAATTCGAACTCGATATTTTGATGAATCTTCTCGCTTTAGACCTCCCTGAATTCCAAAAACACATTTTTCTAAGATATCCATCTGTCTGTCCTTACTTGACAAAGATACTGAAAAACAATTTCTTGAGTTAGACAGATGAAACTTGGTATATGGTCTTTACACCAAATTTGTAGATTTCTAAGAAATGTTAAGCAAAATCTGTTCCGAGAAAATGTATCTATCGGCTGTTCGAACTGAAGCTAATACGATGAGTACCAAACAGAACTAGATCAATAAAATTCTGTTCACTGATTTAACATCTATAGTGTAGACACCTACAGAATTTTGAGCCAAATCTAAGGAGGAATTGGCCGTCTGTTGATCTCTACTTACAGAAACATGAAAACACGATAACTCAAAAACGAAATGACTTAAATATATCAAATATGGTATGTAATTTTGTGACTATATATGTAGTTTTGTGTCAGTTTTTAGTTTCAATCGGTTGGGAAAAACGCGTTTGAAAACACAAATTCGGTTTTCGGATACTATTAGCTGCATACCACAAATTAATCGCCAAAGATATCACAATAGATTCAGTAAAAGCTAAATTCAGGGCAAAGATTAATATTCACAATTATTATACGCCAATACCATGCAAGGCGTTCTCTGGGATAGCACCTTTATTAGAGAGTATGCGAGAAAGTTTTGAGGAGACCAATCCCGTTGATTCTATTTATTTCGTATTTATTCCAGTATGTTATAATACTGGGATTATGTGGATTTGTATTTTTTAGGAATTTTGCTGTACTGTTCTGTCTCATTTTCTAGCTCCATTTTTTACTCTTTTTTTACTGTCTTTTTTAAATGCTATTTTGTTATTAAACAAAAAATTATTTTTAGGAAAGTAAATATCAAGTGCTAATATTAGAACTTTTATAACTACGACTGCTTAATTTAAGCATATATTCTAAGGAACTTATATCAAATTACTGTGCTTCGAATATTCACTATGCTGATATTCTTTGAAATTTTGTCAACATCTGCATGTCCATAAGAATAAATGAAATTGTTAATCATTATTATATCGATTTGATAATTTTTAAAATCCACCATAAATAAAAATCTATAATCTGCCAAATCAAAAAGATATCCTCTATCAATAAATAACAAAAATAATAATAATAATTTTTTTTTAATTTTAAATTTCATACTCAGTAAGTATGCTTGAATATAAATAAATACATTTCAATGAAGGAAACTGTTTACAACTGATAATTTTCAGCTTTCCTTTTAATAATATATAATTATTTACTAACTCTACTGCTCTTACTCTGTTTTCTGAGCAGATTTTGTTATTTTGCACAAAAAATGGTAGCATGTACATAGGTTTTTTTTACAAATTATTTTCAACTACTACTCACTATTATTGTATTTATTTTTTAATTAATTATGATAAACAATAAATTAAGACAACTATCCTTACACCTTTCCTTGACCATCTACTCAGCAAGCACAATGATGATTTGCTGTAGATGCTATAACCCTTATTATTTCTTTACCTATTTTTCTTGATACTGTACTTAAAAAATATAATATTGCACATTATAATTAAAAGTTTTATGAAAGAAAAATTTTCAAACATTTTGTTTAGGAATTTAAATATTTAAAATACAGTATTTCAAAGTAGGCTTTTATTTGTTTTTTCTATGCTGCTGCAATGAATACATACCATAGTATATTTAGAATAAAACATATAATATATGTTGATATATATAACATATATTATATGTTGTCAAGCAATCATTATAATATCTTTGAAGCAAAAGATATAGAAAACTGATTAGTTACATTATTTAAAGAACATCACCAGGCCAAAATGTAACTATCATATTACCTTACTACACCGAATAATCTATGCTGACTATTATTTTAACTACAGCTTGTTACAAGAGTTAATATTAAATATTAGTTCATGTTATGAGATTGTAAAATAAATATTTTTGTGGTTTGTCGCTTAACATGATGATTCTGTTTTTAAAGCAAAACATTTCAAACATGACAAAGTAGCAATATCCACAAAAATAACTTCAATTTATGAAAGTCATGAGTGATAATCAAGTAACTATTTTATTTGTATGAAATTACAAATTATGAAATCAATCCAATATAACTACTTTATATATGTTTAGAAAAATGTAATTCATCATAATTGAATCTAATCAAAATACAGGATTCATTAATTCAACAATTAATTAGACTATTTATTGATAGAATTATATGATACTCTACTGGATAATTTATGATCATAATGCAACTCTTTTCTGACAAGGAATTTTTAATTAAAATTACTTCATAAAAATGGGGGGGGGGGTGTCTTGAACCATGTGGCATTTTGATGATTTTTTAAATTGTGTTTTTAGTTCTTAATAATAACAATAAATTCCCTATTTACTCCTTCAGCAATATTTTAAATAATAATGCACTAGCAGCAAAATCCTATTAGTTTCTGAAAATCTGAAATTCATTGTAAACTAACACCACTATTTACAAAAATTATAGTTCTTCATAATATTAGTCACAGAAATATAACAAATAATGGAGTAAAACTAATAACCAAAATATCAGAAGAGCATGCTGGTTCAGAACAAAGAAATAAAAAGCAAGCTGATTTCTGTGCTTGTCTAAATCTTGAAATTTACTTCAAGTTTCGCAAGTAGATAGAAATCTAACACTTTATAAAATTTTACATATTACAGTATATAATTTGATACAAGAATAATGTTTGAATTAAAATTAAATCAAGTGGAGCAAACATGAAAATAAGGCTTTATTAAAAAAAAATTTGGGAAGTCATGAAAAGAATTCTTACGTCAATTTTCTTGCAAGGTCTTGAGATATGAAATTTACTTCTTCCATTTCATTTGGTGTAACATCAACAGTTTTCATAAGTGGTCCCTTGAAATTAATATATATATGTGTATGTGAATTTCTACTTATAAGATAAGATAATACTTGCATGACATAAACAGAAATTATGAAATCATATGAAAGCCATGATATCATTCATTAAAAATATATTCTTTGAGATACACATAAACATAATTTTTTCAATGAAACTGTTTTTTGATGGTCATTATATAAAATAGAGACAATTTTCAAGGAAAGATAATAAAAATGATTTCATTTATTGATTGTTAATCATAAAAGGTACAATAAAAATGTAAATATATAAAATGATTTATTATAAACATTTATATTACAACATATCACAATGATAGTATAATAATAGCAAGATTATTTGAGTATACCATTAACATAAATTTAAAATGCCATTGATTTAAGATTATTATAATGTAAGCTAATAACCTTATTACTATGTTTCAATCATGTAAAACTGTTGAATTTTAATTCAAGGCTAAAAAAAGATGAGATCTGTGAGCTCAGTCTTCTCTAATATCCATATCTGGATTTATTATTTTATTATAAATTAACTTCCAATTTTAACTTTTTATAGTCTTACTTCTTACAAACATTTGATTAAAGCTCTCATTATTAAAATGGATATTTCTCCATCAGATGTGCATATAATTTATGGAAATATATTTTAGTGAATCATTAAAATTAAAAAGATAATAGGAAATTTGTGTTAAAGGATGAATTTCATTAAATATAATGTAGGTATATAATTAAAATAATTTAATTTAAAATCAATTTTGTTAAAATTGTAGTTTTTCATTAATACAGAAAAATGTAATTTATTTCTGACATATGTACAAGAAGCATGCAATTATGAAAAATAATAAAATTATAAAATAGTTTTGATTCAATTAAGATTTCCAAAATAAGATGATAACTTTAGTCACTTTACTGTGTATTATTAATTTTAATAAGTAATTTAGCTAAAAGAAATGTTCAGAATATACTCAGGTAAAAATTAATGAGATTAATGGATAAAAAAAAAACCATGACTGAAAGAATAAATTAAGAGTCAAAACTATGGGCCAGTTGCTTTACTAATCTTCATATCTTTTGATATGGATAAATATATAATGTTAGAAAAATAAATTTCAAATAAGACATACTGCAAAATTACTGTAAATAATTTTTATACGTACTCGAACAATGAATTCCAAGGAAAATGTACTTAAAGTATTTCAAAAATAAGGAAAAAAAGGTGGTTTTAAAAATTTTTTTTAAAGTTTAAAAGATTTACAGGAGTTAACACCTACATAGCATGAATTATAAGAATATACTAAATATTTCTTTCAAAATTTAATTAATTATATCACCCCATTATAATATACATTAATCATAGAAATATTAACTATGCAATAAATAATGCACAAAAATTGTATCTAAATATACAAATTCAGAAATAAATGGATGGGAAAATGCACCATGATAGATTACTTTCACTACAGAAATTTTTAATAATTACTATCTTTGAATGGTAAGCCAATATTTTAAATGGATAGCAAGATTCTGATAGAAAATGAAAATCATACAATATTTTACAAAATAGAAATTAACTATGCAGTTTTAAATAATATATTATTATAATACAAATTAGATATAAATTAAATATTAAAATTTATACAATGGTTAAATGTAAAATTTTATGTAATTAAATGTAAAATTTAAATGTAAGCAAACATTAAAAATTTGAACTCTTACTGAATGTTTGTTCTTTTTCGGCACACATCTTATTTGAAAATTGGAATTGGTTGACGGCTTTCTGCTCATCATTGTGAGTCTCTAATATAAACTCAACTGAGAAAAAAATGTAAAATAATATGAAAATATATTTTCATGTATGCCAGTAAATAAATATACGGAAATTAAAAATAATTCACTAAAAATATTGTATCAATATAAGATAGTTGAAAATATAAGATATTAAAACCATAGTTGAAAATTAAATAAAACTCCAAAGTTAAAGTTTTGGATTTTCTTTTCATGAAAAAAGAAATAATTTGCTAATTATTAAAATTTTAAATGCTTCATTTTCCGTTACTGAACTTAAGTAAATTTAACAGATCTTCTTAAAAGATTTATGGATTATTGTCAGTTAACAAAATTAAATAATTATATGAAAAAAAATTATATGTATGTATATCCATGTCTATAAAAATGCTATTAATTCTCATTTACACATGTTAATTTAAAAATGCTAGTTATATAATATCTTTTCAAAAACCATCCTTTAAAATCTGAACAATATTTTTATTTTTTTTTTGAAAGACTAATTACTTTAAAAAGCAAGTTAATCATTACATATATAATTTTAAAAAATAATTTCTCAAAAGTAAAATTTTTATAATAATGAAAGCTTAAAAACATTTTCGAATGTTTTTGCAATTTCTCAAAACAAAGGGACAAAATAAAGAGATTAGTTCACATAAAATAAAAAAAAAAATTATGTAAGCATAAAATCATAAAACTAAAAACTTTTACCATAAAATTTAACATTGTAGAAATTTACACTTTTAAAAAACTTAACATTAAGAAATATTTTACTTTTTTAAAAAAATTATTACTTAGTCTTCTTTACCGAAATGACGATTTCTAATAACCAAAAATGACATATCGCTATCTTGTGAACATTATCTAAAAATAATCAGTAAATATATTTTTATATAAATAGAATAACACTGGTAAAAGGAAGAAAACTCTGTATTAATGGCGAAATATACTAATGGTAAAATCACACTTTGGATTTCTACAGTATTTTAAAACATTGTGCAGCTTGTGATTATTCAAAATAACAATAAGATAAAAAGCTCCCAAATTTTGTTATTAAATCATGAAAGATAAAAAATAAAATTTCAAATTAGAACAAACAATACTTGTATAAGCGATTCAGAAAATTTGAAAGGGAAAATTATCCAATCCCCAAAGAAATATGGAGTAAATAAACATCATTCAGCAGAAGTTTAAAGCAGACGCGGGAATTAAACATACACGTCTCTATGGAAACAAAACAGTCGATTCCGATTATTGATTTCAGGTAAAAGGTAACCAAAATCTTTGAAAGCAGGAAAAAAATATAAGAAATACAAATATATTTTTATCAAATGATTATTTTAATAATTATGTTTAATTTTGTATTTACGGAAAACTTTTATTAAATTCAAAAAAATTATCAATAATTTAACACAAACTACGCAATATTGCTAAATTTCTGAAAATTCGATTCATTCCATATCTGCAACTATGATTGATCATAAGCTATAAATTTTTGGATATAATTGCAGATAAAGCAATTTGTATCAACTAAATTTCTTCAATATTATTCAGTTGAGATAATTCAATGAGTCAAATAATGCACAACTCAAATTAATGTTGCCTGAAAGCCAATGTCCTTGAATCTTTCTTTGAAAGCTGACTTTAAACAATAATTTGACATCCATTACAAATAAATGTCTATTTCAGCTCAAGCTTGCTTAGCTGTGAATTACTATGAAGCATAATAAAATTAAAATAACCACATTAATTTCAACGCTGCTGTGCTTTTAATGTTTGTGATTGATATTAATCTCTTTTTTTAGCCCTTTTCAAGCTCTGCTTTGAGTACAATAGTCTATCAGTAATCCGACAGATATCAGATTAGAGGACTATGAATTAACAACAGTGTAAGGTTAATTGAGAGTCTTTTAACACATTGACAGCTGGATTACGTATTTGTGTGTTCAGATAATGTTATTGTACTGTGGTGGATTGTGATGAGCAATGATAGAACTTGGGACCTTATGGCTCGCAGCCCAGTATCATGACCACGATACAAAGCAATTGCTTGGGTAGCGTAGCTGTTAACTGGCTTATAAGCTTTTACCGCAGACTCTCCCTTCAGTGAGTCGGAGGTGAGACGAACGATATGGCTGTTAAGTGGACGTGATCCTTCAACCTTTGTACAGCTGTTGTGGTGCCATCTACCCACAGCAAACCAAAGTCGTCAGACTCACATGACGCAGCAACCCAAAGTCGTCAGACTCACTTGACGCAGCAACAGCATCAGCAGCCACTCACCCACACACGCTCGCCATAACGCTTGGCGCTTCTCAAATGGGTACAGACGCATTAGAATCAGCAGCTAATACATCACCACTCAAGAGCCATGTCGTTCGTCTCACTCCGACTCACTGGAGGGAGAGTCTGTGGTGAAAGCTTATAATCCAGTTAACAGCTACGCTAACCGAGCAATTGCTTTTGTATCATGGTCATGTTACTAGGCTGCGAACCACAAGGTCCCAGGTTCTATCCTCACTCATATCAATCCCCCACAGTACCAAACCATCTATCTTATTAAATAACCCCTTCTTTACTATAGTTAAGAGATAGCAAATAAAGGGTTATCTAATTAGATAGATGGCCCGAATATCAGGCTTGAGTCGCGACAGCCAATGCGTCAAAGAAAAATTATTTTTGTAATAAAACCTAACTTTATTAAACAAAATAGACAAGTAAGTTTATACAGAAAGCTATATTATTTATAATAAATGTTACAATTAATTTAAAGTATAAGCGGAGAAATATTATTTACTACACTTTAAAGCACTGACATCGTTTAATTTGTTTTCCTTTTAATATTCTATACTTACATTGAAAACACCAGGCTCTAACCTCATTATTAGTGAAGAAAATCTCAGTGGAATATATAAGAAGATAAAAAAATGTTCTGTTTGACTAAATATAAAAAGTATTCAGTTCTCTTAAGTTCTAAAGTTTATATGCTTGAATATGACTATAGCCCTGATCAACATTCGGCAGAAATGAGCTTTCACAACATTCCTTAAACTATCGAATGAAACTATAAAAAAAATTTTCTGATTTTATCATCGAACAGCAATTGATTTTTCACTGATATTCTTTCTATGATTAGAACTTTTAAAACAAAATTAAGGCAATAAAAGTGGTCAATTTTCCTACAATTATAGTAATGCGAAGAAAGTGAGCAGCAGATGGCTATATTTAAAAGTCCAGAAAAAATCTTTGAAAAAGACAATAAATTCCTAAGTATTTGAACTAGATATTTATGGATAATGGCATCGCTAGTGTAAATGATAGACAGAACATGGTATTATTTTTACTTTTCTTCGTCAGATGTGGTTTTAGAAACTACTATCAACTCATTAACATTATGTCTCTATGACTTCTTCTAAGATGATCCTCTTTTGCCATACACTCACAATCTCCTCTAGCATTAAGTTATTGTTTCTAAACCCTGCCTGAATATGTAAAAACTTCAATATTTTCATTTTTTGATGCGTGAATGCAATATTAACCCCAAATATTATAATTCTTTGCTTAGAATTTTAATTAATCGAATATGGTATCCAAGAGTATCTAGTGCTGTTAATACAGCCACTTGAGAATTTTAAAGTTAGACTAAACTTCTATTTTTAAAATAATAAATAAAAACGTCCTATTATTGTGAAAAGGGAATTAAGAAAATTTTCTACAGTAGCTGGTAGGGATGAATTTAAAATAATCTTTCCAGATAATGAAGAAATATGTTGTTATTGTTGTTTCTGATGGCACTTGTCATAGACAAGCTCGCTGACTAAGTTAGCGAATTTAAGCCAAATTTTTTGCTTCTCTTGTTTTTCAGTAGCGCCATGAGTACGACTTAGTTATTCACGCGTCACAACCCTTTTCACAGGCGGTCTTCATTCACGCATTTCATTCATTCAAACACAAATCGTAATTTAGACCTGAACCAGAGAACGATCACCTCTGACACAGTACCCCAGTGGTATTACTCACGACATGAAGGACTTCGTGACCACAACAGATTCATATGTACGCCACAGACAATGAGTCTTCGAACTCATAACCCAAGAGATGTGAATCCAACGCCCTACCAACCAGGCTACCCCGGCCTAATCTGCCTCTGCTTAGCTTCCAGACAGACGTTTCCTATTTTGATCTCTCGTGTGTAATCTTTTTATTTGCAGTTAATGAATTGATGGAATGTAACATAACTAATGAATTTGATAGAATTTTCAATGTTCTTCAAGAAAATGTGATAGTTTTTCAGAAAATATATATAATTCTTTCGTGAATCATAAGAGATTTCATAAATTTAGAAAAACAAGGCTACTAGTGAATGTAGTACCTTCTAGCAGCTATTCCTTCAAAATTCAAGACCATTTTGATTTTACTTATTCTGCCTTATCTCGTTGTATTTTTTTTTTTTTTTTTCGATGGTTCAAACTTTTTGATTGTTTGAATTTTTGATGGCACTTAAAATAATCTTTCGATTGTTTTTCAGACTATCAATTTACATTCGAATTATCTCATATAGAATTAAATCATTTCTCTTATTAAAAATAAAGAGGTTGTATTTTTTAATCATTGCTTTTTGCATAATTGAAATAAAAACTCTGCAAATTGAATTTATTGAGAAAAATAGAAAGAAATAACAGAATTACTTTCATTACCATATTACCTTTTCATTTTTTTAAAGGTTTTATGCGAAATTTTAAATCTAGAAGTGAAAGTCAAAAGCTCTAAAAACTAAAAACTAAAAAAAAAAAAAAAAAAAAAAAGATAATAATCAAGGTTTTGGGGGGGGCATTTTCTTTATTATTACAATTTCTACTTGAAACTAGAATCGCCTTGTTGACCTCAGGTACTTTTTAGAAGTTTTGAATTAATTTTTCATTATTTATTCCCTTCTATAAGAGTGAACTGTCATATTTTGCAACTTGTGTCTAAATTAGAATTTCAGTTTTGGTTATGGAGGTTATCACAATACTTAAAAATAAATGCACTTTAAAAAACTTTGATATCACCGCTTAAATCTGAAGTTAAATATTAGCAGAAAATACACCGAAATTCGAACATTTTTTCCTCTTTAAATTTTGCCAGTAAAAACCAGAAAACTGAAACTTATCAATTCAGAAACATAAGAGGAATCATCTTATTTTGAAAATCAACAATGGAAAAAAGGTTAAGGTGAAATATTTGTAGTAAAAATAAAAACCATTTGAGTTTCATTTCAACAATAAAACATTTTTTTTTTTTTGTAAAATACTTTTAAAAAATTTAAAATAAACTTTGATATGACTGAATAGATAATTTTCGAATTTTAAGAAGGTATAAAAATTATTTTTGTGCTATTCTCTATCTAAAAACTTAAAAAAAAAAAATGCCAAAATTTTGCTTGTATTTTGATTAGTTAAAAACCTAATTAAAATTTTTAAAAAAATTGCTTCGAGGGGACATTTCTACCCTTTAAAAGGCAACTTGCCACCATATGTGAGAAGTTTGATAACTATAGACCTAACAGTCTGGCCTATAGAGTGCCAACACATAGATAGACATGCTGACCTTAATTATTGGTAGAGATAAAAGCTCATGACTTTTAGATGCATCATCAGCGATCTTCTGCCCTTTATCACCTCCCATTTCCGAAAGAATTGCCAAAAACACTACTTCACTGCATATTTTATACAGGGGAGAAAAAGAAACTTTCCCAGTTCTACCCATCAATTTCATACGAAAGCTCAAGGTTTGAATCTAATTTCGGACGCCTCTTCATTTGCCTAGGGGGTCAGAAATGCCAAGTTGCTAATAAAAGTGGTTAAAATTAGATTTCAGCCAGTTCATGATCTTTGCTTGATTTGTTTGTTTGTTCGAATGAGGGGGATTTGGGGATTTTTAGCTACAAAGGCTGTCATCCCAGCGTTTAACAATATCTCCAATTAATAAATGTCAAAAAATTTCAAGTGTTGAAGGAAAATATGTAGAGAGAGTTTATCTGCAAATGCTTTGCTCGTGAGTTGTTTGAAATTACAGGTTGAAAGAGAGTTGAGGCCCAATTTCGACCAGAGGTAACGTCTGATGCTTGAGTATTTTCGGCAGTGCAGTAAGATATGATCCAGATTATTCAAAGATTGGCATGTTTCGCAATTTGGTTGATTCGACAGGTTAAAACGATGTAGAAGGCCAGGTGTGATGAGTGTTTTGGTAGATATTCTAGCGCAAATGATGTCTTCTCTTCTATTTCTTGTCCATTTAGCAATATTTTTTATGTCTGGAATTTCTCCAAGAATTTCATAATATTTGCTCTGTCTATAGCTGTCTATTGTTTTTCTTTTTGAGATTTGTTTGATGCGCGAGACGATGTCTTCCGATGCGATCCATTCAATGCATGGGCTGATTTCTGTTACTGATTTTGCGATCAAGTCCGCTTTTTTTCATGATCTTTAGATATGCTATCAATGGTCACATACTCCTTACCATCATCCATTTTCGAGAGATATCGTAACATGAAACTTTAACAGAGCCCCTAGATGGGAAACCTGGCATGATTTCGCCAATTTTATTTACCAATTAATCTCTGCATCTTGATAGCATAGATCACCAATTAGAATGTTCTGTTTGTTGTGTTAAAGAACAATTTAAAATAGCACTTTTTTTTAGTGTGATAAGACTTAATTTATAAATGTTTTTTGACAAGACTAAATTGTTACTATTGATATGGTAGCGAAGGCAATTAGTTTATACTTATATAAAACTCAATGTGTGTGTGTGTGTGTGTGTGTGTGTGTGTGTGTGTGTGTGTGTGTGTGTGTGTGTGTGTGTGTGTGTGTGTGTGTGTGTGTGTGTGTGTTGGCGCTCTACAAGCCAGACCGTTCGACCTACAGCTACCAAATTTGGCACATGCATACCTTGGAGATCGGGAATGTGCACCTGGGGTCCCTTTTTTTTGAATTTTTAATTAGAATTTTAATTATTAATTAAAAATTAACTTTCCCGCCAAAAAATCTTTTCATTTCCCCACCGCCAAATGAGTAAGGCTTCAGTTTTGTTTTGTTTTTCCTGCGATAAAGAGGATAGGCTTAAGAAATTTTCGGCAGATTATTTCAAAGGATTCTGTTTATTTTCTTAATGTTTGATGCATTTAAAATTAAGCATTGTTAATTAATTGATCTTTCAGATTCATTCTGAAGTACTTTTGAATTAAAATAAAAAAGAATAAAGGAAATAAAAAAATTCTAATCTGTATCGCGTTACCCCAACTGGCGTAGAAAATTCACGCATTTGCGTTACCATAATTGTCGTTGAAAATTCGCCCATGCGCATTGTGTTCTGATTGTTGACAATTTTTTCATTGGATACGGACTTGGTTTTGAAGGCTTAATATGTTTTCGACAGATTATTTCAAACGATTTTGTTTATTTTTTTAGTGTTTGATGCATTTAAAACTAAACATTGTTAATTAATATATCTGTTCATGATGAATCTGAGAAAATCTTGAGATATTATATAAATTAAGAAAAATATTCTTTAGTGCCCATAAGGTTTAAATACTCAGCGACTCTGTTTTCAGTACTCATATTTTTAAAAAAATGCTTCGTTTCAGTAAAAAAAAATATTATTATATTTATTGCAGTTTAATCATTTCCACTTTAATTTAAAGCATAAATTCTACGGTAGCGAACATAAAATTAGAGAGATACAGATTACGTTATGTCTGAAGGCCTTTATAATATTATGAGTGAATTAATTATATGACTATTAAAATTTGAAATTTTAAAATATTTTAATGAAGAAGCAATTAAAATGGAAATTCCATAAAATATTTAATTATTAAAATTTTAACGCGCATTAAGATTGGCGAACCGGCTGGTCGCCAAAGGCGGCTAGTAATGAATAAAAATAACAGGGAACAGAAATCAGTGGGAGTGGTTTCCGCAAAGCTCTCTCGCATACTCTCCAATAAAAATCTTATCCCCTTTCTCCGCATAAAATTGTGGATTTCGAATAAGGCCGTGAACTCCTTGCTTAATATTAGGGAACGATTCTTTCGAAATATAATTTTTGGCTGGAATATAGCAATTTTTCCTTATCCGTCACCCGCATATATATTTTGGAAGTCTTTTTTGCTGGCCGATTGCTATTGTCGTGAATAGCATATAAGCCAGTTAACAACTACGCTGCACGAGCAATTGCTTTTGTATCATGGTCATGTTACTGGGCTGCGAACCACAAGGTCCCAGGTTCTATCCTAGCGCATCACAATTCGCCCCATTGCAGAGTCTGTAGTGAATAGTATATAAGCAAGTTAACAACTACGCTACCCGAGCAATTGCTTTTGTATCGTGGTCATGTTACTAGACTGCGAACCACAAGGTCCCAGGTTCTATCCCCGCTCATATCAATCCGCCACAATACCAAAACAAAACTACAGATGTAGTCACATAGCGAATTTCATTGATTTAAGTCATAGCTTTTACATGCATGCAAAAGTAAAAACCGATACGTGGCCAACACTCCCTCAGCGGATTTAATTCGAAATTTAATATATCTATATTTTAAACTCTAAACTTGAGTGTCTACTTTTATAAATCTAGCTCTTTTCGTTTTGTAGTTTTCGGGTTCACTTGTACTCCAACAACAAGACAGACAGACTTTCAGTGAATGGATTTCGTTCAAAATTTGAGAGAAATCTATATACTTTGGATGTAATTTCATATGCCCAATTCCAGCCATTTTACTCAAAATGATTTGGAATTATCTTTTTCACAAACACAGAGACAGATAAAATGAAGAAAAAAAATGTGTTTTTTGGATTTAAAGAGGTCTGAATCGTGGCAATTATTCAAAAGTTCGAGTTCGATTTTTTTTTTTTTTTTTTTTTTAGCGATTATAATGATTTTTCTATCCTACATATCCAAGAAAGTATATATAAAAAAATTGTTTCTGTTATTTCTCTAATCTTTTGTTAGATTAGTTGACGTCAATGGTCAAACCACAAAATGAGGTGAAAAAAAAAATTTTGTTTTTCAGTGTGGTTTCTGAGGTTAGCAGCAGGTGGCAGTTTGGATTGAATGTGGTAAAGTAATTTAATTATTAGATTTTTGAAAAATTATAAATGGTAGTGGAGATAAATTTAGAGAAAGGTTAGAAAGTTAAAGGAATTTTTTTATTGCTGTTATTTTTGAATTAGTAATGCCTATCCTTTATGAAAATTCAGTTTTTATCCAAGATTTAAAAACGTAGATTCACTTTCCTTGATAACAATTTATTAAGTGTTCAGTAGTTATTCAGTAATTATGTAGAATAATCAGCATTTGTAATTGCAAGTTGAAATTATTTTACTGAATTATTGTAACTATTCATTACTGAAATTATTATTTTCTTTAATTTTAATTTGTTATTTCAACTCCCGTTTTGAAATAACATGAAATTTATTTTTGGATTAGTCTCGTAATTTCGAACCGTAATCAAAAAATGACGATGAAGCCTGATCTTGTGTTCCTTGTTCTTCTTAACAGAGATTTCTAAATGCATTTGATTAAGCGTAATTTCCAATATTGGTGGAGGATTATTTATTTATTTATTTGCTTATTTATTGCGTACGTATTGTAATCGTCAAAAACTTCAAACTTGAAATTATGATGAATCTCTCCATTGCAGATCTCCTCGATTTCGAAAAACACATTTTTGGCATATCTGTCTGTGGACACGATATCCCAAACACGCTTTGAGCTAAACGAATGAAATTTGTTATATGTAATTAACCCCTTACTTGCCGAGGATAACTTTCGAGATTCGGTCCCCAGTGCCACGTATATATCCTAATCCTATATATACGTATATAGTTGCGAGACGTATATATACGCCAGGGGCAGTTAACACATTGACTTAGTGAGACGTATATATACGCCAGGGGCAGTTAACACATTGACTTAGTGAGACGTATATATACGCCCGCGGCAGGCAAGAGGTTAAAATGAAATTTGTCTATTTTATCAAATGTTTAACAAAATTCATTCATAAGTAAAAGAGAAATCGATAACCACAAAACATAAAGAGCTAGATAGTTCAAATTTGGTACGGAGGTTTAGCACCTAAAACGTAGATTCATACCATATTTTGAACGAAATCTGACCGTCTGTCGGTCTATAGTTTCGCATGCATTCCAACACAATAATTCATAAATGCAATGATTTATACATTTATGAATTACTGAAATCCGGTATGTCATTTTGTGACTACAACTGTAATTCCTTGTCAGATTTTGCTTTTAATCTGTTGACAACAAAGCATCAAAAGTACGTATTAGATACAGTAAAAATGCTAGATTCGTGCTGAATATCTACTTCTTATTGGAGAATATAAGATAAATTTTCGGAAAGACCACTCCCGATGGTTTATGAATATTTTTCATTACGCCTTGATGTTATGACTTTTTTTTACTTTCTTGTATACGTAGTATAGAGAAAGTACAGTAATCGTCAAAAAATTCGAACTAGAAATGTCCGTCTGTTCTGTTCGTGACAAAGATAATTCAAAAAACACCTAGATGGTCGAAATTTGATATATCAATTTTATCTATATATCTCTATACCAAATTTGCAGATTTCTATCAAATTTTGAGTGAATATGTTCAGAGAAAGTCCGTTTGCCCGGCTGTTCGAATATAATCTAAAGCAATGATTATAAAACAAAGAGATTATAAATTAGATAGATAACTTTCGGTATATAGATTTAATATCTGTAGTTTAGACATCTGAAAAAGTTTGGAACAAAACTAACAACGGGTTGACTGCAGTGATTTAAATATATCAAATTAGGTACGGGAGTTTCTGACTACAAGTGCAGTTTTGTGTCAAATCTTTGTTTCAATCGATTAAGAAAAAAAAAACTAGAACATAGATTCAATTTTTGAATGCTATTAACTCCAAGCAGGGGTGATATTGGTGACAAACTTGGCGACTTTGGCGATAAAATAGATATTACTGGAAACTTCCAGAATTTTAGCAATTGAGCTAATAGGAATCGAGATACGCCTGATTTGTCCAGAGCCTTCTCTGCCCGCCTCCCAGAAACTATAAAAGGCCCGCAGTTTCAAGTTGCAGTCAGTCTCAAGTAGTGCGATTAGTTGGATCAGTCCAGCGAAGCTTGTGAAGCTCAAGCGATAGCTGAATTGAGCTGTGTGCCAAGTCCTGGTGTTTATTGTGAAAGCAGCATCTTGTCGTGTGTGGAGTAGCCAGTCTTATAGTAGTTAGTCGGCAGTTGAATACAGCTAAAGCGAGGAGACAGTAGAGAATTGCAGACGTTTGGGAGAAATCGTAAAATGAAGCTCGCAGATTCCCTCCTTCTGCTGAATTCTGTTTGGCCGCTTTGTGTGGTTGTTATTACTGCCAATTACTACTTGTGGGCTACTATTTGTTGTAGTGTGCTGCTGTATGTTGCCCGAGTTCGTCAAGGCTGTGCATTTGTTGTCTCTGTGTGTTAGTGTCTTCTTGCTAAATAAAAGTCGTCGTCTTTTGTTACTGAAGGACTGTTTATTTCATCTACCGACAAATCAGAAAAGAAACCCAGAAGTTTCGTAACAATATATTGTCACAAGAAAAATTTATAAAGTATCCTGATTATAGATAAAGTTAAATATGTTATTATCTTTACAGATGCATTTCTATTTCAAATATTTCTAAAATCACAGATCGTTTAACGTAACTTAATTCTCCTTTATTTATTTAAAACTTTTCAAATTTAAATAATGTCTGAATGTCTTCAAAATATAATTTTATTTATATATTATTGCAAAAGAAAAAAAAAAGAACCCAAAGTGATTATTTCTTTTCATGTAAGAAAAATTTGGAGATTCGTAATTTTAGAATTTTATAAGTATATTTCTTTTGAATAAAAACAAACAAAATCAAAACACTTTTGAACAAAAGTGATTTTACGCAACAATAAATAAAAAATTAGAATTTCAAAAATCAGATAAAATAATAAATTTGATATTAACTTATGCTTTGCTAGTTTTGCAACATTTTGGAGGAAAACATTTATATGTTTTCATAGAAATTATGAAATAGTCTAGACAATAAAAGTAGTCATAAATTTAAACTATTCATTCAAAAATTAGATATTATATAAAATTATTATTAACTCTGTTTAATCCAGCTGTGTTTAAAACAACAATAAAAAGTTTTCCCAAGAAAGTTCAGTGCAAGATTTGTGGATTTCTATACTTGATTACTACGAGATGCATCGAACATTTTTTTGTTTTTGTTTACTAATTTGTTCTTTATAACGCTTCCGTTTAAATGACCAGATTAAAATTATATACCTTTCACATTAAATGCTTTTAAGATATGAAGAAATGTTCGTTAACAATGAAAAGCTAGTTTACAATCACTTAAATTATGTTCTTACAAAGATGTAATAAAGAAAACAGAAAAATCTTTTTCATAAATTACTAACACAATTCGACAATAAATTTTATACTGATAAACAAAAATATTTCAACACGTAAAAGCTATATCGTTTGCTGCGGCTGCAGATGAATAACCATGTAAGTGTGTAAGAAGGGGAGGGGGGGATGAAAGCCCACCAGCAGAGTGGATGAAGGAAATGCAAAAAGAAAATAAAAAATAAATTATCTGTTCCACTTCTCATGAATTAGCACGCAGAGTTAAGAAAAAAGAAAGGTTTTTAAAAAAAAGAAAAACAACGATACAAAAGGTTCTCTCACACGTTTGTTTGTTATTAATGTAATTTCTCGGAGTTTTTACGATTATGATCTGCAGCTGAAGAGCAAAAATCAAAACCAGAATGATAAGTGGGAAGAGGGCGGGAAGAGGGCAGAATCGAACGAGATAATTTTACGAGTAGAATGCGAAGAGTAAATGCTGGATCACTGCGCATGCCGTTATAGTACATTGTAAAAAAAATGTTCTAAAATTTTATTTTTCAAGTCATTTTTGTGTGGGTATTTTTTTTTTTTTTTTTAATTTTCGGACAGAACAGATTAAATGAATAAGTAGATATAAAACGAATATTGCTATTCTGGAAGAACATTTACAAAAAATCTTCAGAATATTAATGAATTTAATACAATATTTTTAAAAAGTTTTCTCGGACACAAATATACACTATTAAGCATATTTTGCAATTAGACTAACGCTATTTGAAGATATTCTGTCCCAGTTGCATCAAATGCCGTATGTCATATTTGCTGGAACAAATTATTGATGCTAAACACTTGTATAGATTAGCTGCTATTTCTCTTAAATTATTGTATGTGATATATAATTACTATATGCTGTCACAAAATGCCATATTGGGAATGGGTCAAGCTGTTCTATCAAAATTTCATTCAATCTTTTCCTCGTATTCAAAGCACACAAAAATTAATTATTGTATTCATTAGAAAAAAAATTCGAACTCGAGATTTCAATGAATCTTTACCTTTTAGACTTCCTTCAGTCCAAATCACACATATTTGTTGTTATGTCTGCATTTCTGTGAACACGATAACTCAAAAATACTTTGAACTAAATGGATGAAATTTGGTATAGGACCTTTACTCAAAATTTGTACATTCTATAAGTTTTGAACGAAATCTATTTACAGGCTATTTATCAGCCTGCCAGTCAGAATATAAATTTAACTTGATAAATACAAAACGAAGAGAACTAAATGGATAAAACTTGGTGCACAGATTTAATATCTTAAGTGTAAATATGTATCAAATTTCGAACCAAATGCATCAAAGGTTTGACTGTCTCTCTGTCTACATTTTTGCATGCATATAAACGTGATAATTAAAAAACGCAATGATCTAAATGTATGAAATTTGATGTGTGATTTTGTGACTACAGTTGAAGTTCTGTTTCAAATTTTTATTTTAATCGACAGAGAAAAAAAAAGATACAATAAAATAGACAGATAAAAGAAATGCAATCGTTTTTCTGGTACTTTCTTATTTACAACATCACAGCGATTAATCGATAAAGATAGCACTCTCATAGAACTATTTCGTAACTATTGTTCGCCAATGGCATACGCAAGTCCATTTATTTGAGAGTATGAGAGAAAGTTTCAGGGAAACCACTTCGCTGTTAGAGTGTGATTTTTGACATAATATAAGAACCTATTTACAGTATTTTATTAAATCAACCGATAAAAGTATTTCCTTTAAAAATAATATTGATTTAAACACTTATTTGATTTTTCCCCCTTTTTTCATCCGAAATAATGTATATTGCTACGAAATTTCCGGGGTTCGTTTGGATAGTGGAAGTTATATGGTGTGAAGAACTCTCAATCACCAGGACAGCACAAAGACGACAACTATACACAGCACAGAAGACGATTATCTTCAGCCGAGACGTGCAGCATACACCAGTATACACAGCAGCTCTACTCCGTCGCTTCTCCGCTAGTCCCTGGAAGACAAGTTCTTCACCGTTGCTTCCGACTACTCGTTCTCTCCACTGGTCCACGACTCGACTCACCGTCTCCACCCCGGCAGCTGCAGTTCCTTTTATAGGTCTTAGGAGGCGGGGCTAGACGCCTCTCAACCAATCAGGAACGTTCGAGGCGTATCTCCATTCCTACTGGACGGATCGGGAAATTCTCGATGTTTCGGGTATAATCTATTTTGGAGCCAAAGTCGCCAAGTTTGACGCCAAGCTCTGGGACCTCCTATGGAACCAACTATGCTGGAAAGCCGCATCACAGGTTCGTAACAATATTATAAGTTTTCCTTGTTTAGCTTGCAACCAGTTAAATAAACGCACCCTGAGATAAATAGGAGGCAATTAGAAAATGAAGAAAATATCCATCAAACGAACACCACATAGTCGATAACAATATTCTAAAAATATAAACGTACCGCGAGAAATGGGCAGAAATATTAAAAGCAGGTTGTATCAAAGAGTGAAAGTAGTAGAAATTCTTATTTTCAGTATCAGTAGCTGATTAATGATAATTTCAGATGTTTCCAACTTTACCAGACGAAAGTAATGTTAGTATCCATGGGTAGCCCCAGCATTTTGGAGATAGGAAGACTCTAAAATGAAACTGAAAAGCCGATGATTTAGCAAAAATCAATTTATTTTAATACCTGCATTTTCTAAATCTTCATACAATCCTTCAGTTCCATTAGTCAAGTATAGTAAAATACTCAAGACACACCAATCAAAACAAGAAGGATTTTTAGAAGTTAAAAATTTAACCTTTCAGATTCATTGGAAACTTGTTAGAGTTGGGTGATACTGTATCAACCTGATATTGTGTATTGAGCAAAGTATCAGTACAGAAAACTGATTTAGACTAAAAATATCAGGCACTCAATATCAGTTTCGAATATTAATATTAAAAACAAAAAGAATTTTTGGAAGTTCTTTATTTGTAAATTTGATCTTGCAGTACGTTGGAAGCTTGTTAATGTTTATCGATACTGTATCAACCTGATATTTTGTATCAGGCACGATACTGTACCAAACTCCTACTTTATATTAGGCACTCAAAAGCATTAGTACACAAAATTCATGCAGACTAAAAGTATCAGGTATTGATATCAGTTTTTAAACAGATATCGATCGAGTGGTTCGCTGGCTGTTAGGCTAATAAACATTTACGCGCCTTAACAACACACCGAAATTTTTTCCTATAATACTGGTTGGTTGGATTTTATTGGCGCAAGAGCCAAATTTTGGCTAAGCTGCGCCTCAATACTGGAAAGTATTAGATATCCATATTCCAAAACAAAATTATCTCTTTCTCCATAAATAGTTAAAACTAAGTCTCCATAAATAGTTAAAACGTTTGTTATGTAATTATTTTATTAGTTATATGTCTGTCTTCCCGTTCCATAATTTTGATTAATATCAAAGATGATAAATTACATCATCTTTTGGATTTTGCGTCTTCTCTTACGTCATTTCCCTGGATTTACTGTTCATTTTTGGAAATGAAAACCTCCAAAGCTTTTACGCATGCGCCGATTCATTTTGGTTTCGCCAATTTTGGGGTGAGACAAAACATGGATGGGATATTTACTTTTTATCAGTTATATAGAAATATTTTATTTTCATTTCTTAGTTTAATTTAAATTTTCAATATTTTAAAAATATTTCATATATGGATATTTACGTTTAATTATTTGAGAAGCATTCTTAATGCTTCTGCATATTACCTCTTTGGGACGTAAAATCCCCTAAAAGCAACAGGCTTGTATTTCTGAACTAACAGAATTTATTTTATTTATTTATTTCACTTAAAATGACCTGAAAATTATGTTTTTCTCATTACTGGTTTTCATTTAATTACTGCTTATAAGTAAGATTAATATTATACTTATTTATATAATATTAATACATCTGGTATTGCACGGGATTAAAATCATTTCACATGTAATAGTTTTAATGTAAAAACTACTTTTGTATAAAATTTAATAACATAGAAAATCTTTTTTCAATTCCTACTATTAGCTCACACTCTCTCTATATATGTATATCTTGTTCAAATTTTCAATCGTTAATAAAATGCTTTTTATTCATCCACTCAAGTTCAAATACTTTTTTTTAAACTTGTAGTGGACGACACTTGATGTTAATGCAGTTTTTTTTTCAAATATTAATTAATTAATTAAATTTGTCCAGTAATTTCTATTTGGTCGCCAATGTCGCCAAGCTCTATTTTGCCACTTAATATTGTAATTCTGTCATATGTATATTTATGTCATATGTATATTTATTGTCAATATTGTATGTCTGTCATATGTATATATACATATTTATATTTATTGTAATTATTTAATAAAAAGTAACTAAAACAAAAAAAATTGTTGACCTAAGTAGGAATTGATTAAAAAAATATTTTTTTATATATACTTGTTATTGTTTAAAATGTGTATCGTCTGCTTTTCATTAAAATTTAAAAATTAATCAACGGACGATTTTTTAAAAAAGAAAACACCAACAGCTATTTTTTTTTCCATAAGATATTAATGTATGTTATAGAAGTACTCGCAAATTTGTTCATAAATGCTGAAATTTAAGAAAAGTTTTCATCGCTTGAGTGACTGATTTAAGTCTAGTTTAAAGAATGGTTAAGTCGTTATTTTAAGAACAATAAAAACATTGTCAGAAGATGAATTAAATTAAATAAAAAATAAAAAAAACACTGACAGAGTAGTTCAAAGTGTAAAAAAAGACAATTTTTTTTGTGTTAATTTCTAACTGAATGTTTAATTAACTTTTGTACTTTGAAAAGTTGACATTACTCTTTTTTCATTCTTACATAATAAGTGTGCAAAATTTGAGTGAATTTGGCCCATTTGTTTAAAAGATATACAACATACATTCATATACAGATGCATACATAATCACAATGAATATGTACGCATCTATATATGAATGTATGTTGACCAATGTACCAGTTCTATTTCACATTTTATTATTATTATTTGAATTATTGGAATGGATAAGTTGGGATTTTTGGCATCAAAGATTGTCATCTAATGCTAGAGAGTCACCGTTAATACATATAGAAAAAAACTTCAGTTAAAGAAGAAAAATTTAAAGAAAGCGTTTAAGAAGAACAATTTTTTAGATAAGAATTTTAAGAGACGAAATTTCTTGGTGATTGAAAGTGAGCTTGCTCCAAAGATATGTTCTTTGAGACGAATACAAACAATACTTTCAATGCAATTTTTATGATTACAAGAGAGACAATCAGGGTTATTATAAACGACAATCAAATCTTAATACACTTTATATTATTTAAAGCTGCATTTCAGAATGTGAGCCGTGAAGTTGGTTCCTAATTGCGCGATGACATCTGAAATTCCGTTTAAGACAATGGTTTCTTCAATGTATGCTCACATGACTTTCTTTGCTTTTTTTTTTTTTTTTTTTTGTATGCAAATCTTTAAATATCTCAAAGATGAAATATTATGATAATTCTTTTATACTCCCTAATGTTTAAAAATTCTGTGTTTAAATTAATTTATTTTTGTGCAATCATGAGCTTTAATAATAAACACTAGCACCAAAATCACCAAAATAAGTTTTCTGTTTGGCTTTTCAATCAGCAAAGCAACCAGCCTGCGCAGTGCTTCAGCTTTTACTTCCCCGAACACTTGTAGAATACTTTATGGTCGGAGGTCACGGTTGCAGTTAGAAACATGAGCTCGCTGTCACGAAAGATTGCGCCGGCTCTGACGCAAGAGATAGCGATTAATGTGTTTCTTTCATGCTGCCGCTATGTGAGAGAGAACGCAGCGTAGCGTAAACGCCAAAAATGAATTCATTCATTAAATATCTGGGTGCCAAGCCCCTTTTGTTGGTCGTGTTCATTAAATAAACCTTTGGCTTTCGCGACGGCAATTTTTTTTTTCTTTTTTTTTTTAAGCAGTAAGTACTTAAAGGTAGCTAAATGAAAATGACAAGGATTTTTTTTTTTTTTTTCTTAAGGTGCAACTACCCACATAAAGGCGTGGGGTAGTATCCGTAGGTGCAGTCGTTCCCTTTTGTCGCAATTGCCGGTGCGATAAATTCGAAATGTGTCACAACTGCCTCGACAAACTGCTACGCAAATACTTCCCATAGAAATCGCCTGAAAAGTTTTCAATGAAACTTGTTTTTCTTTCAGATTCTGCGATATTTTTACTGGCAGCAAACGGTTAACAGTTTTCGGCGAATTAAAATATTTTATAATGATGATTAGTTCAATATGCATATATGTATATATTTAATAAATAGTTCTTTTAACTCAATGTAATGCTATTTAAGACCAAAAATGTATTAATTTATCTTCTTAAAATGTTTCAAAATGCAATATGTTGATTGAAATGAATTTATATTACTGGAAGGGGTAAAGTCAGAATCAAATATTCATTTTACTTTCTCGTTTATGTAGTATAGAGAAAGTATAGCAAAAATTCGAACTCGTGATTTTAAAAAATCTCTACGTTTTAGATCTCTCAGAGGTCAAAAAACACATTTTTAGAAAATGCCAGTCGGTCTCTCTGTTTATCTAAAACAAATATAACTCAAAAAGGGTTTGAGCTAGTAGGATGAAATTTGGTATACGATTTTTTATTCCAAATTTGCAGATTTCTATCAAATTTTAAGCAAAATCCGCTCAGAGGGAGTCTGTATGTCCAGCTGTTCGAATACAATTTAACACGATAACTACAAAACGAAGAGAGTTAGATATATAAAATTCGATATACAGAATCTATTGTTTAGACACATACAAATTCAAGTAGGAATTGACCATCTGTCTGTCTGTACTTTCAGAAACACGTAAATGTGATTACTCAAAAACGCAATGACTTAAATATATTAAATTTAGTACGTGATTTTGTGACTACAAGCGTAATTTTGTGCCAATTTTTTGTTTCAAACGGTTGGAGAAAACGCGTCTAAAACACAAATTTGATTTCGGATACTATTAATAGCATGCCAGAGATTCATCGCCAAATATCTCGCCAATTTAACACGATAACTACAAAACGAAGAGAGTTAGATATATAAAATTCGATATACAGAATCTATTGTTTAGACACATACAAATTCAAGTAGGAATTGACCATCTGTCTGTCTGTACTTTCAGAAACACGTAAATGTGATTACTCAAAAACGCAATGACTTAAATATATTAAATTTAGTACGTGATTTTGTGACTACAAGCGTAATTTTGTGACAATTTGTTGTTTCAAACGGTTCGGGAAAGCGCGTCTAAAACACAAATTTGATTTCGGATACTATTAATAGCATGCCAGAGATTCATCGCCAAATATCTCGCCAATTTAACACGATAACTACAAAACGAAGAGAGTTAGATATATGAAATTCGATATACAGAATCTATTGTTTAGAAACATACTAATTCAAGTAGGAATTGACCATCTGTCTGTCTGTACTTTCAGAAACACGTAAATGTGATTACTCAAAAACGCAATGACTTAAATATATTGAATTTAGTACGTGATTTTGTGACTACAAGCGTAATTTTGTGCCAATTTTTTGTTTCAAACGGTTGGGGAAAGCGCGTCTAAAACACAAATTTGATTTCGGATACTATTAATAGCATGCCAGAGATTCATCGCCAAATATCTCGCCAAGGGTAACACGATGGATTCAATAAAAATGCTAAATTCAAGCCAAAAGTTAATATTTCGTAACTGTTGTAGGCCATACTATACAAGGCATTCACATAGACAACACATTTATTAGAGTTTATGCGAGAAAGTTTAGAGAGTTCACTCCTTCTGGTTTCTAATAATAATTTATTTAAGTAATTTTTATCATTGTTGGGCCCATATATATATATATATATATATTTTCGCCTTTGGTGGTAAAAAAAGAACTAGAAAAAATACAAAACTTAAGCAGCTATCTCGAAGAGAAAAAAAGTATATTCATTTATCAAAATTAAAATAATCTTCTTTTTTCCTCTTAGTAATTTTTTTTTACACCAGGGGGAGATCTTATGTCCAACCTCAGCAATGCATAAGGGCGTTTCATTAATTATACATCTTCTGTGTGAGGTACATGAGCTTTGAACCGTCGGGCAATAAAAAGAAGGATCAATGTCATGGACTCTCTGCTTAATTAATGTCTTAATGAATACCTTGCTCAAAATCCGCCGCTGTCTAAAATGAATGCAAAAATGCGGTTAAGAAGTTGCAGTGTTGGATTATTGGTTTCTTTGGAGCATACTGTGTACCCAATCATTTACGCTATAGAATAAAGTAGATGCTTATTTTCGTATTCTACATATATGTGTGTTGATTCTTGTTTCAAGGTCACAAAAATATATGAATGAAATGATAAAACAAAGGATATAAAAGAGCACTAATGAATAATGGAAATTTGATTGTAGCGGTTTTAGATGACCTTCAAGTAATTGAGCAAATGAGAGGTTTTTGGAACATAATTATAAGGAAAGATATTTCAGAATTACAGACTAAAAAGGTTTTTAATAATTGAAAAACAAAACCAGAAATTTCCTCATAATTCTTTATGTAAATGTAAGAACTTTTATGCTGACTGATGTATTTTTACTAATCATAATCAGCGGAAGAGGGCTCCTCGAAATTTTCTCGCATATTCTTCAATTTAGGTCTTATCCTCATTGTTCCACATAAAGTTATGGACTTTGGGTATGGCACTGGCGAACGATAGTTACAAAATATGGATCTTTGACATGAATCTTACATTTTCACTGAATTTATCGAGCGAATAAGTATTTTGAAGCTTTTTCGCTGACCGAATGGCACCAAATTTTGACACGGAGCTGGTTCTTGTCACAAGATAAAATTCCGAATTTCATTGATTTAAATAATTCCGTTTGCATGCGTGTGATAGTAGAGACCGACAGATGGTCAACTCGTTGACAGATTTGGATCAAAATTTGTTCAAACTATGTTTTAGATGTTAAATGTATTTATCAAATATAATCTACTTAGTTCTTTGCATTTTGGAATGATCTAATTTACTTTTAATCGAATAGCCGAATAGATAGACTTCCTGTGAATGGGGTTCACCCAAAATGTGATAGAAAACTAAAAATTCCAGATTCAAAATGTCAAAAAATCCATTTAAATTCTAGTTTATAAAAAGTTTTGCTTTTCTGAGTTATCAAAAAAGACAAACAGGCAGACATGATGCCAAAGATGTGTTTTGGAACTTTAGATGTTAAATGTATTTATCAAATATAATCTACTTAGTTCTTTGCATTTTGGAATGATCTAATTTACTTTTAATTGAATAGCCGAATAGATAGACTTCCTGTGAATGGGGTTCACCCAAAATGTGATAGAAAACTAAAAATTCCAGATTCAAAATGTCAAAAAATCCATTTAAATTCTAGTTTATAAAAAGTTTTGCTTTTCTGAGTTATCAAAAAAGACAAACAGGCAGACATGATGCCAAAGATGTGTTTTGGAACTTTAGATGTTAAATGTATTTATCAAATATAATCTACTTAGTTCTTTGCATTTTGGAATGATCTAATTTACTTTTAATTGAATAGCCGAATAGATAGACTTCCTGTGAATGGGGTTCACCCAAAATGTGATAGAAAACTAAAAATTCCAGATTCAAA
The DNA here is from genome assembly GCF_947563725.1 of Argiope bruennichi. Classification (NCBI taxonomy): domain Eukaryota; kingdom Metazoa; phylum Arthropoda; class Arachnida; order Araneae; family Araneidae; genus Argiope; species Argiope bruennichi. The sequence goes on from NC_079156.1 coordinate 106,715,374, forward strand.
ATGTCAAAAAATCCATTTAAATTCTAGTTTATAAAAAGTTTTGCTTTTCTGAGTTATCAAAAAAGACAAACAGGCAGACATGATGCCAAAGATGTGTTTTGGAACTTTAGATGTTAAATGTATTTATCAAATATAATCTACTTAGTTCTTTGCATTTTGGAATGATCTAATTTACTTTTAATTGAATAGCCGAATAGATAGACTTCCTGTGAATGGGGTTCACCCAAAATGTGATAGAAAACTAAAAATTCCAGATACAAAATGTCAAAAAATCCATTTAAATTCTAGTTTATAAAAAGTTTTGCTTTTCTGAGTTATCAAAAAAGACAAACAGGCAGACATGATGCCAAAGATGTGTTTTGGAACTTTAGATGTTAAATGTATTTATCAAATATAATCTACTTAGTTCTTTGCATTTTGGAATGATCTAATTTACTTTTAATCGAATAGCCGAATAGATAGACTTCCTGTGAATGGGGTTCACCCAAAATGTGATAGAAAACTAAAAATTCCAGATTCAAAATGTCAAAAAATCCATTTAAATTCTAGTTTATAAAAAGTTTTGCTTTTCTGAGTTATCAAAAAAGACAAACAGGCAGACATGATGCCAAAGATGTGTTTTGGAACTTTAGATGTTAAATGTATTTATCAAATATAATCTACTTAGTTCTTTGCATTTTGGAATGATCTAATTTACTTTTAATTGAATAGCCGAATAGATAGACTTCCTGTGAATGGGGTTCACCCAAAATGTGATAGAAAACTAAAAATTCCAGATTCAAAATGTCAAAAAATCCATTTAAATTCTAGTTTATAAAAAGTTTTGCTTTTCTGAGTTATCAAAAAAGACAAACAGGCAGACATGATGCCAAAGATGTGTTTTGGAACTTTAGATGTTAAATGTATTTATCAAATATAATCTACTTAGTTCTTTGCATTTTGGAATGATCTAATTTACTTTTAATCAAATAGCCGAATAGATAGACTTCCTGTGAATGGGGTTCACCCAAAATGTGATAGAAAACTAAAAATTCCAGGTTCAAAATGTCAAAAAATCCATTTAAATTCTAGTTTATAAAAGGTTTTGCTTTTCTGAGTCATCAAAAAAGACAAACAGGCAGACATGATGCCAAAGATGTGTTTTGGAACTCCAGGGGAGAGGGTCTGATTTGCAGAAATTGGTCAAAATCTCGAATTAATCAAATTGACAATTGCAATACTTTTTCTATACTTCGTACACGAGAAAGCCGACAATCCACCATGAATTTTGGAATTTACACATAACCAAATGTATTCAGAAATCTATGTTAAAAATAGGAACACAATATCAAGCGCCGTCGTCGTCTTTTGATTATAGTTCAAAATTGCAAGATGATCCTAAATGCAATCAATATACGATAACGTAAAAAGTGTATATGTTGACACTTTACACACCGACGGATTTTCAATTACGATAGCTAAGCGGCTACCTAAGGCTGTTGGATTGAAAGGGACTCACAGGCAAGTCGATCGAAAACTTTCAGATTGTTGTCAAATAAATGAATTTCAAGAAATTTACTAACAAAATATTAATGTTACGATGTGTGTACACGGGGAATTATTTAAATCACTAATTAAAATATATGAATTTACTTTTTATAAAGAAATATTAATTATTAATTAATTAATTAATTATGTTATATTCCATTTGACAGGTCTTTAAAATAATTATTTTTAATTCTATGTTTACTTGAAAGTTATTTGTAAATAAAGAATTTAATAATTATTGATTGATTGTCCAATAATTTTATTATTTTTATTGCTTTTTGTACGCCATATGTTTAAATATATATATATATATATAATTTTTAACAAAATTATTAAAATAAAAATAATAGTTAAAATAAATTATTGATGAATTGATCAAATTAAAAATGTGCCGAAATGTGAAATTAAATTATTGGCTAGGTCCGCAAAACGCCTAAATCTGCCATTGATTCTACAGGGCGGATGATTTGACCTATAGCTACTAAATTTCGTGCACATGTGCTTTGATTAGTGGGAATTCGTATTTCGAAGTTGTTTTATATGAAATTTTAATTAGTATTAATTAATTAAAAATTACCAGCATTCTGGTATTTTACCACAATAACTTCTTCAAATATCACTCACAGAACTGATTTTTATACCATTTAAAAAATTTCATTCTGTTAATGATACTAATTTAATTACCATGCAAATTCCTTAAGTTTTTGCAATATTAAAATTTTTTGTACATATTTTCCAGTAATAAGTTTTATTGTTGCAATGAAATACAAATCCCTTTCATTGTTTCATCTTCATTTTCACCTATTGTTAACAACGTCCACTTCACAACATAAGAGCGAAAAGAGGAAAGTGCCAACGTATATATCCCCAAAATCATATAATGTAAGATTCTGATAGGTATTTCTTTATACGTGTCGTTTTAGTTAATTGAATTATAGGGAACTTTGAAAAGAATTTATTTAGATAGACAAATTTTTATCCCTTCACTCGGAGTGTGGGAACTTGTCTATTTCAGCAATTTTACTGACCTTCTGTTGCATGAATTAAATAAAAAAGGTGGAATTGGATCAGGAACTAAGAGAACATTTTAGAATGAATTAATACGGGCTAAATTAAGATAAAAATTAGGAGATTAATTAGGATTTAATTTAGATTTAAAAATATCATTACATACACATATATATACAGGTGTGATTCCACTCATGATCAAGACACTAGAATCTCTGTGTTCAAACCATCAACGTTTGCTTAATCTGTCCTCTGTTTAGCGCTATGATGTCATGGGACTAATCTCCATTAAAAAGGCTCATATACACAATGAATATAATACATGTAAGACAATTAAAATAACATGGCATTAATGTCTTGTAAAAGTAGTAATTTGACGGAATCATGCACATGAAGTTAAATCCAGAAATGATTTCCAAAAGTTAAATCTAACCAGTATTTCCTGCAACCAGCTGATCGCTAAAGGCGGCTAGTATAAACATATATATATATGTGTGTGATTCCACTCATGATCGAGACCGCAGAATCTCTGTGTTAAAACCATCAACATTTGCTTAATCTTTCCTCTGTTTTGAAAAATGGATTCTGGGTTGTTCACAAATGGCATAATCCATTCAACACCGCTGTCTCACATCACTGATGCACTGCAGGCGGAATATTAAGAGTTCTAAAAATAATATTTAGCCGAACCTGACGCACGGGGAAACGCGTTTTCGCACCGTTAAAATCGCGGGGTCATGTCTACCCAAGTGTATTTACACACGCGATGAGCGAAACACGGACTGCTTTATGTCTTCCGTTATTTCCACAGAGGATACCCGCCTGCAAATCGTTCGTGGCTCCTGCAAAAATTAAGCTGTCGCCGCTTCGGCCCGATTGAAGGGTGTAAGAGAACAATCTTCGTGGGTGGTGGTGGACCGAGTGCCATTTTCTGAATAACTATGTGGTATATATTTCCTTAAGTGTGCAGATGTATGTAGAAACTTAGAAAAGGATGAGTAATCCTCAAAAGATTCGACCTCCCCAGGTCCGAGAAACGTATTTTTGGAATGATGTCTGTCTCTTTGAACTCGATAACACACAGACATAAAAAAGGCATTGAGCTAGATGGAAGTAACTTGGTATATTGTAAATGAATCAAATTTGTGAATATCTATTTAATTTTGAACGAAATTCACTAACAGGAAATTTGTCTGTTGGAGTGAAAGTGATAATGATAACTATAAAACTTAAAGATTAGATAGATAAAATGTAGTTTGAGTTTTAACATTTAAATTATGGATACATATCATATTTTGAACAAAATTGGTTGAACTGTCTGTCTGTGCTTTGAAATACATGTAAACGAAAATTCCAAAAAGCAGTGACTTAACCCTTAAATACATGATTATTTGTTTTGAATTTTAAAAAAGTCATTTATTACAGGAAAATAGTCATAGGTTACATAAAAAATAAATAAATAAATCTAGGTAATTATATGATATATTTATTTTGAAAAAAAGTTGTATGTAGACTTTTGGCAACATATAATATTTCCTAAAAATCTAGCTAATATCTATACTACTATTATAAATGTGAAAGTTTGGATGGATGGATGGATGTTTGTTAGTCAATCACGCCAGAACGGCGGAACAGAATTGGATGAAATTTAGCTGAGAAATAGATTATAGTCTGGAATAGGACATAGGCTACTATTTATTCCGTTTCATTGAGTGGTTAATTGTTTATTAATTAAAAACTAACTTTCCCTCCAAAAAAGCAAAGCTTCACGGGTTTTTTCCACGCCAATGAGATTAGGCTTAACATGATTTTGACTATTATTTCAAAAGATTCTGTTTATTTTCTTAGTGTTCGATACATTTAAAATTAAACATTGTGAATTAATTGATCTTTCGGATTCATTCTGAAGTACTTTTGAGTTAAAATAAAACAGAATAAAGGAAATTAAAAATTTATAATCTATATTGCGTTACCCCAACTGACGTAGAAAATTCATACACTTGTGTTGCCCCAATTGGCGTTGAAAATTCACGCATGCGCAGGAGTAACAAAAGATAAAGCCATTGATGCTATAAATTCCAATCTATTTCCACGCGTACGAAGTCGCGGGTAAAAGCTAGTTTAATATAATTTTCAAATATAACATCAAACATTGATAGCTTTGCTGGCAACAGATGAGAAGTAATTTTTTTAACAATAAGATAGATCACTCCTTTATAGGAAACTCGACAATTTAAAGGCAAATAAATGAAATTTGATATGTAATCTTGCTACTAAAATTGCAGTTCTTTGACAAATTTTAGTTTCATTAAGTCAATAAAAAGACGTTCAAAAATTCATGTGCAATTTTCTGACATAATGAAAAGCACAAAGCTCCCACATGCGGGACTTTGAAAACTAAGATCTTAGCATTCGTGCCTTTCATGTTTTTTCTAAGGCCTCCATTGTTTTGCTGGAAGTAACAGCTGTATTGGAAAGTATGGAAGCAAGCATCGAGGGGATACCATTCTTACTGTTTAAAATTGTGACTATCTGTTGATCTCTTTAAACACAATATAAAAAAATGATGAGTACTAGAAAGTTGAAAATCTGTGCAATGTCTTTATTCAAAACCCGCGTTTGCGAATTCAATTTCTCCAGCCAGATCTTGTGAACACGATAATTCACTAATACAACTACCTAGATAGGTGAAATTTGGCACATAGCTTTATTATCAGGGTTACTCTTCATCAAGAGACCCTTACAGATGAGGATGAGAAGCTTCTGGTATGGTGACTGGTTCTCGCCACCAGTGTAGGTACAGAAATAGTAGGGGTCGGTTATCCCTATCGATGAAGGGAAGTGCTTTCCACGGGGCAGGTTGTACCGTAACCGGTGATGGTCCTTAGGACTTAACCACAGTTACCGCCAGTGTTGCTGTCACAGCGGTCCGGTCAATTATGTTTATCTGTGTGCCTTAGTGGGGGGTTGGAGTAGCCGGTTAAGGTAAGGTTATTACCTGAGTTGCAGTTCCGTGTAAATTATGGACCAAATTTATCCCAGGTGTACGGTATATCTAATTGAGAGAAACAGAATTTTATAGTTGAAAAGTATAATAAATTAGGTTTATGAAATTTGATATGAATTCTTGATATTGACATGGAAATTCTAAAAACCATCCGGTGGGTATACGGTAGAAATTCCAATAACTCGTTACGGATAACACGCTTTTTTCCACTAGAAATACACGAAACACAAGAAGTAACAATCGAAGCGTATACAAGGTAGCACTTGTAGAAATCAAAAACGTACAAAGAGCAAATTGCTATTAAACAATCATAACTGGCAAAGCGTTTAGAGTTTACTCGCTGATCAACACTTCAAAGAGAGACTTCGCTCAACTACTCGCTTGAGAGCAGCTCAATCATTACCAAACACTCCATTCAACTTTATCACTCGCCATTTCATAGTCTTCCGGGACAGAACAAAGAAGTTTCTCGCACAAACGCTGGAACTCAAATCCTAATGGGGATATCGACAAGATTCTTGAATACTCTGAATCCTTTTTTTTTATCACTAAATGATCGCCAAGGTAGGGGTCATTAAATTGACATACATTCATCATTCGTCAGAGCTATCTGTAAAGCTTTTTTCCTTACCAGGAAACTAACTGAGTAGGAAAGCAATTTTTTACCCATTTGATGAAAAGAAAGATAGCCAAATGAATATTTTAATATTTATAATATTTTATATATTTTAATATTTATTTTTTCCTTCATGATATTAAAAACATCGCATCTTCACAAAACGCATCATATCGCGCAAATATACTAGCTGTTTACTTTAACGTTTATAAAACGAACAAAAGGAAATTTGTTTTAGTGTAGATTGTGTTTAAACTGGATTATCTCACACTTTCACACTTTTTTTTACATTAATGCTATTTTGGGGCGTGCATAATAATTTTGAACCAGGATCAATTGACTTGAAAGGCACATCAGTGTACATCTCTTTCTCCAAACTTCCACATCATATCAACGAGATCCAGCAAATAATTCCATTAAATCCTCACGAATTTATCGTGCATCAATTTCGCACAAATAAGGATTTCTGAAATGGGCTGTCTTGAAACGACGACTCTAATAATCTTACAACTGCGGTGGATTTGCGATGAGCGAGGATAGAACCTGGGACCTTGTGGTTCGCAGTCCAGTAACATGACCACGATACAAAAGCATCTGCTCGGGTAGCGTAGCTGTTAACTGGCTTATAAGCTTTCACCACAAAGTCTCCCTCCAGTGAGTCGGAGGTGAGACGAACAATGGCTGTTGAGTGGTGATGTATTTAGCTGTTGATTCTAATGCGCTTATACCCATTTGAGTAGCGCCAAGCGTTATGGCGAGCGTGTGTGGGTGAGTGGTTGCTGTTGCTGCGTCAAGTGAATCTGGTGACTTTGGTTTGCTGTGGGTAGATGGCGCCACAACAGCTGTATGAAGGTTGAAAGTTCATCGTCCGAGGTCACCAATGTGGCGAATTGTTATGAGCGAGAATAGAACCTGGGACCTTGTGGTTCGCAGTCCAATAATATGACCACGATACAAAAGCAATTGCCCGTGCAGCGTAGCTGTTAACTGGATTATAAGCTTTTTACCACACAACCGAACCCACTAAAAGGTCCTGAACAGTAGAAAAGTATTGTAATGTCAACCTCCAGATTTTGATGAATCCTCACTTTCAGCCTTCCTGAATCAGAGGTGCATGAAATGTGGAAACTCGTCCAAATCCCGAGTTCGAAGTCATCAATAACTTTGTGTTCATATGCTCCCAAAACTAATAAGCTTCTAATATTAAAAACTGTCTCAGAATAAATCACTTAATACTTAAAACATAATAATAGTAATCCTGAATGCTGTAGAAATTTTCATATGATCATATTTATATGTTGGTATAGTACCTATAAATTGAGACCATCATGATGAAAAAGTCACTCAGAATACTCTATAGGTCAGACAAATGAAATTACCAAAGGCAGATTTCCTAGAACCGCTTGGCTGAAAAAGGGCTGCAAGCAGTTTGATTAAAAAATTGTTTGAAAAAAAAATTATCAAATAAATAAATTTTAAAAAGATACAACTTTTATGAATTATAAAATATTAAGATAATCATGCTTTGATAAGTGAAATCATTCAGGTTCCCGTTTGTTTCATTTCGTTCACTTAATAATTACATTTATAAGAAACCGAGCATCTGCTTGTAATTAATATTGTGTACAAACATGGGTGCCGCTCTGGCATATTTTAAATATTAAATAATTTTTTCAAAAAAAAAAAATTACGGCAAAAAAAAAAAAAAAAAAAAAAACATTGAGAGTGGTCTTCTTAAAACTTTCTCGTATACTCTCTAACAAACTTGGCATGCTCAGAACATGCCTTGCGTGGCATTAGCGGATAATAGTTATGAAATATTAACTTTTGGCGTGAATTTATCATTTTTACTGAATCTATCATGTTATTCTTGGCGAGCTATTTGGCGATTAATCCTTGCCATGGTTTAATAGTAACCAAAAATCTAATTTATTTTTAGACACGTTTTTCTCAACCGATTGATACACAAATTTGACATAAGATTTTACTTGTAGTCACAAAATTACATGCCAAACTTTAAATATTTGTAATTGCATTTTTGAATTATGGCGTTTATATATTTCTGAAAATACAGACCGACAGACAGCCAACTCTTTGTTTGATTTGGCTGTTATAGGTATTAAATTTTTTTTTATCGAATTTTATCTAGCTAGCTCTCTTCCTTTTGTAATTATTGTCTTAACTAATACTAAAACAGCCGGACAGCCAGACTCCCTCTGAACGTATTTTGCTCACCACTAGATAGAAATCTGAAAATTTGCTGTAAAGATTGTTTATCAAATTTCAACAGTCTAGCTCAAAACGTTTTTAAGTTATCTTTGTCATAGACAGACAGATGGACATTTTCTAAAAATGTGTTTTTCGGAGGTCTAAAATGGGGAAATTTGTCAAAAACTCGAGTTCGAATTTTTCGACGATTAGTATACTTTCTCTATACTACATATACGAGAAAGTAAATATTATTACAGTAAAACTAATCTAAATAAATTACATATTAATTAGGTAAAAAATATTTCTAAATGTAAAATCAATACTTTCATTATTTAGCTCCTTGATTTTTAAGATTTATTTTTAAATCCGTATTAAATTCATTTCTATGAGCATTAAATTCATGTTATTTATTTATTTATTTTTGTAATCAAGAAGTTTTTTTAAAAATAAAATGACGACAGATGAATTAAGCCTATATCATTATCTTTCTATAATATTCCGAATTAGAAGTTCGACTTTTCTTTCATTTTTTTATAGTTTATGTACTCGTACATCCCTTACATTCTATTATCATAAAAAAAAAAAGCTTCAGTCGCTTTTTTTAAAAATCGTTTGGTATATATGACACTTTTTTTTTTTCCCCTCTCTACCAAACACCAAAGAACGGTGCAAAAATTATTTACCAGTTTTAAAATGAAAATGTAACTGTTTTTTTAAAAATCATTTGATACAGATGGCTTTTTTTTCCGTCTTTTTCCTTTACTAAACACCAATGAGCGATGCAACAATTATGTATCAGGTTTAAAATGAAAATTTAGCTGTTTTTTATTCTTTAAATCGTTTGGTACAGGTGGCTCCCCCCCCCCCTTTTCCCCCCACCAAACACCAATGAGCGATGCAACAATTATTAAACAGGATTGAAATAAAAATATATTGACAATTTGTTATAACTTATAGCATGCTAAAATAATAATTAAATAAAAACTGTTATATAATTTCATATGCTAAAATTGAGCTTAGTTGTGCTTGCGACATTTGTGACTTCTACATTGTTTTGATTTTCAGTATAAATTCTTAAAGAAATTATTGGCCTTTTAGCGAAAAAAAACAACAAAAAAAACTCAAAATTTATTTCTTTGTCCGGTAGATTTACTTTTCTGAAAATCAACAATAATATACGCATGATAAATAATCTGAATATTTACTTTTCTGGAAATTACTATGCGATAAATTTCCAGCTTGATAAATAATCTAATATAAAAACCGTTTTATTTCAAGGATTCCAAATAACAAAAACAAACATAATTTTTTAAAAAAAATTAAGATCGGAGATTCATTTTGTTTTCAATTAAATCTCAGTATACGGATAATAAATTCTCTCTTCTAATCATAATTCAAATAATTATAACAGAAGTTCTATTATAATTATAATTCAAATCTCTAATTGCCTTAATTTTCTAGGAACAAAATATCAGTAGAATACTAATGCCTCAAAAATTTTAAAGGATATAATGTGTTCTAAATAGAGACTTTGTTTTCATCAAAATTTTGTTCTTAATTTCTTTCGCTCTTTCTTTATCTCTTTGAGAGAAATAATTAATTTTCAAATTATCTTAACTCTTGCAATGAAGTCCATTATTACCACAGAGTGCGCTAGAATTTTATTATCTAAAACTACCATTAGAAAAAAAAAAGAAAGAAAGATTATGGACACCTGCTGGCAGTGACTTCTACCCCAAACCATTCATCTCTGATGTTCCGTCTGAAACCTTAAATCCGATTTCATGCCTCGATTCCGCTAACACAAAAGAACACGACTTTGTTCTTGCTTGAATTGAAAAAGAGATAAATTGCCAAGCTCGGCAACCCGGACGCACTTCAAGTTAGAGATATTTTGGCGACCTCATCTGTTTGCAGCTTGCGTGCGGTGCGTCGGCCACATCAAAGAGAAACGTAGAAAGCTTCTTTTTGGCGTCCCACCCACTTTTCTTCCTTACCCTCCCCTCCTTACTCTGTACTTCGCAGCTGGCAGCAAGCCAACTGTAGGATTTGTGGCAAAAATGTCGTTTCCCTTTTTAATGGTTTAGTTATTCCCACTTGAGTTACGGCGCATATTGACAGATTGGGTACCGTTAGGGTGATAAATTCGATATTTTTCCGGAGATTTGATTTGTTTACAAATGTAAAAATTTGTTATTATTTTTTTCCTTGTTACTAATCAGGATTATTTATTGATATTTTTAAATCTTATATTTTAGAACAATTTCAAATATACTCAAACTGAAGACGGCTTTAACAAATACAACGAAAGAGACTAAATTTTAACTTAAATGTCCTCAACAATGCTAAAAAAATTTACTTTGTCATATACGAAATATTCAGAGAGAAAACATTCTAATCATCGAAAATTCGATCATCAAATTTTAATCTATCTTCTTTTTAAAACCTATCTAATTTTTTTTTTAAAAAAAGTTGTAATCCATCTTGTCTAAGAACTCGATAATTTAAAAACGAAACGAATTTATAAGAGTGAAATTTGGTATATGATCCATAATACCAAAATTGTAGCTGCATCAATTTTTGGACCAAATCCATTTACAGGAAATTTATCCAACTTGATTGTTCTTTTGTTAAAAAACTCGTTAACTCGTTAAAAAACTCGTTAACTTAGATCTAGATTAATGAAATCTGATAAAACATTTTTTACCAAAATTATGTTTTGCATAGAGTGTGCATCAAATGATCAAAAAAAGAGTTAAAAACAGACTACTCAATTTTTTTCCCCCTTTATACTACGATGCTAAACACAAAATTGTATACTAACCGACTTTGTATACTAACTTTATTGTATACTAACCGACTTCTGGAACTAGCTGACTCAAAAGATTGTCTACATTTAATTTTAGGTGAATCTTTTCTCCATAACATGATACTCACGATTTCTGCAACAAAATATTGTTTAAATATAAATTTTGATAGACTAAATGAGCCGTCTTATTTTAGGAGCCTTACACCTGTTCTATTTATTGCATACTAGTTGTCTTTGAGGATCATCTGGTTCGCCAGAATTATATATTTATTTTCCTTTAAATCGTTTAAATGTAACTTCATGTCCATAATTCCATCAAACTGTCAGACATTAAAGCCCACTTATTTTAATTGTATTACATCTGCTCTGCTCATTGCCCACACGAACTCTTCTAATGGAGATCCTCTTTTGATATAATGGAGCTATTAAAAATGTAAATACACGATTAATCTGTCTTCTAAATTTCGTCGTATTGCAATTTAACCTTTTGATTTGTTTTGTAAATTGCGCAGATATTGCAGACAATTCATTTTTTAAACTTTCAACAGCGAGGCCACTGTGATCCTTTCCGTAAGAAATAATATTAAAAACACTTTTTCAATGAAATAATTATGAATTGTTTTTCTCTTAAAAGTTGATAGAATGAAAGGTTCGAAAATAAAAAAGGAAAAACTGTTTTCAGTGATTGAAATTATGGGAAGATATTCACCTAGCTGAAAATAAATTAGATCAGGTTTTAAGTTAGGTCATAAAGACTCCACAACTAATGCCTTCTTATAGGTTTTTGCTTATTTCTAAGTAAAACCAATAAAGCATAATATGTTTTTTTAGCTGATTTTATTCTAAAATTAATTTATTTATTCTTATTTAACATTTCATTTCTTTATTTATATTCTATTCCATAGCTGATACTATGGCAAAATTTTTCTGATGAAACTAGAACTAAGAAAACTTTTTCTATTAAAAAAAAAAGAGATCGGGAGGGGAAGAAAAGAAAAAAAAAAGGAAAGGAAAGGAAAAAGAAGATAGAAAAGAATTGTTGAAGTAAAATCGTTCTCTTCAGACGATTTTTTTTATCTACATTTCTGTTTATTTTTTGTACTGCTGCCATCTATTGAAAGAAATAATAAGCAGATAGCATTGGCCACACAACGACTGCTTTAAATCATTTTATGGAACTAGAAGTTAGACTAGAAAATCGATTAGGATTATTTTTTATTCCGATCTTATTAATCTGATATGGAATACCTTAAAGAATATTTGACATGAAGGAGAACTCGTACTTTCAAATTTATCTATGAATCTCTCTCACTGATAATTCATAAACAAGATTAATTAATCACTCCAGGTAACAAATGATACACGATTAGTGACACTTTTTTACATTTGCAAAAGAGTGTCATTAATCATATATTCGCGCACCGTGTAATCGTATGTACATATCTAGTGTGATATTGTGATTAAACTACAAATTAGTTTGCTTATAATTCCGTTTCCATCAATCTCTTTTCTGGACACCCTGTATTTTGCAGTATTTCAGTACGCGTGCACGAATTCCTGAAGGGTTCATATTTCTCACAGACGAATCAAGATCATATGCAAACGCAGGAATGGTCGCCAAAGGTGATTAGACGACAGATAAATAAGGAGGAGGAGAGTATACTAAATCATATTCAACTTACATACTAGTCAACTTGAAATATAATTCTAAATAGCTATTTAAAATAATAAATAAATCTTCTCCTCTACATTTTCTTGTATACTAACAAATGTTTTGCATTTTATAATATAGAGTAATTCAAAATTACTCTTAAATTCTCTCACACTATTACATTAATTAGGGCTAAAACGTTGCTATAACCAATAGAAAGCAAATTTAGATGCAATACAGATAGCTTAAATGGATATTGGATAGATGCTGGGTCAGTGATGCTCGGTCTTGGCGAAAAACTTAGCAACTTTGCTACAAAAATGAAGGACCCAGGATATTCTACAATATTGGCAAGAGGTCCATTAGATCCGATTTCCGGTGATTGCTCCAGAAGCTCCTTTGCCCTGTCACAGAAACTATAAAAAGCTAAGAGGCAGAGCTAAAAGGAGTTAGTAATTACTAAGAATAGCAGACGATTTGGGAGCCGTGAGTAGTTGAACGAAGTCTCTCTCCTGCGAATCTCTCTGAGAGCTTTATGTTGTTACGATTCCTTATTACCGATTTGCTACTTGTGTGCTGCTGTTTACTGTTTATTGCAAGTACTGTTTTTGCATGGGCGTCTGCTCTGCTTCATTAATTGTGTATTCGCGTTTTTTGTGCAACATATTGCCCTGAAAGTTTTTGATAATTGAACCCGATGCAATTTTTTTACCCTAGATCCACCCACCAGATATTGGATTTTCTGTAACAATATTATTTTGCGTACATACTTAGACAATGATTTTCCTTGATCATAGGGATAACACAAAGGGGGTAGTCCGTTTGACGCCAAAGTGCATTAACCATGTTCGCAGTCATTGATGTCAAAGCATTCTTTGACATCTTTAATTATTACTAAACTATGGAATATACACACAGAATACGAATACTGATTAAATATGCAAATTGCGCAAATTTTGTAGTTTGCATGTGCTCTGAATCTTCTGGTATTTCCTCTCGTGCCTTCCATTTCATGAGAGTATGCAAATAACCGAAAAAGGTGCAGATTGAAAATGTGTCAAGCCTATTTTATTTGGAAAAACAAAAAATAAAAGCGCGCTTAGATAATGCTTCACATGGTAGCAAAATAGGCAACCATTAGCATATTGTTTGCTTGGCTGAAGACAGTCACAACGTACAATTATTACATTTGTATTCTGTTCAAGTCTTTTCTTCTTATCTTTGTTTACAAGGAAGTTATGGATATCTGCACTCAGTTCAATCTCACTTTTGGTTTTTACGCATTTTGCTTATCGTATTATCGACATATGGAACAACAGATAAGCAATCCTTCAATGAATTTAGTCCAAAATTTGGTACAGGTTTACAATTCTGATGATAAAACGATATGCTAAATTTCATCCATCTAGTTATTGAGTTATTGCGTCCACATTCTCTTAGGCGAAGAGGCAGACAGATTCTCCGAAGATATGCTCCAATAAAGTTCGGTAAAGATTGATTGGAAGAAACAAGAATAAAGAAAAACATATCACTAACTACAAGATCGGAAATGTTTTTTTCCTGACGAATATTAAATTACAATTAATTGTCGAACAGTGGGAATGGTCTCCCTAAACCTTCATCGTATACACTCTAATAAAGGTGTTATCACAGAAAACACCTTACCTTGCGCTGGTGTAAAATACTATGAAACACTAATCTTTGGCGCGAATTTAGCATTTTTACTGAATTTATCGTATCATCCTTGGCGAGTTATTTGGCGATTAATTCCTGGCATGCAGTTGATAGTATCCAATTTGTGCTTTAAACACATTTTTCCCAACTGACTGAAACAAAAATTTGACGCAAAATTATACTTGTAATTAAAAAAAAACATACCAAACTTGATATATTTAAGTCACTGCATCTTTGAGTTCTCGCATTCACATGCTTTTGAAAGTACAGACCGACAGACGGTCATTCCTTTGTTGGATTTGGAGCAAAATTTGATACGTGTCAACACTATAAATGTTAGATCTGTGTACCGAATTTTATCTATCTGGCTCTCTTTGTTTTGTAATTATCATTTAAACTTATATTTGAACAGTCGCAGAGGCAGATTTCCTCTGAACGGATTTTTACTTAAAATTTGAATGAAATTGTGGTGAAAAGCTTATAAGCCAGTTAACAGCTATGCTGCAGGAGCAGTTGCTTTTGTATTGTGGTCATGTTACTGGGCTGCGAACCACAAGATCCCAGGTTCTATCCTCGCTCAATTCAATCCTCTACATTGATGAACCGGGTGTAAAGATCGTTTACCAAATATCATCCGTCTTAATCAAAACGTTTTTGAGTTATCTTTGTCTCTGATAGACATTTTACAAAAAATATTATTTCTCGAACTCAGGGAGATCTAAAACGTGGAGATTCATCAAAATATCGAGTTTGAATTTTTTGACGATTACTATATTTTCTCTATTCTATGTATAAAAGAAAGTAAAAAGTTTAAATAAAGCAGATACTATTGGTGGTGGGAAAGAAGGGAAAATGCATACAAGTTTTAATAAATGCTTTTCCTTGTGATAGTCTGTAGGCTACGCAGTTCTGGAGATGCCAATATCTACTTTAAACAAAGATATACTTTAAAAGATTTTTGGGCATATATTCAAGAAGTTTAGTAGTGTGACTCCCGTACTTCATGCTTTTAATTTTCACTTGCGATGGTGCTTGTTGGTGAGAACAGTAGGCCTCCTTAATTTCATTATGATTACAAGAAGTGACTAACATTGAGATTTAATAAGTATTTGTGTAAGATCATAAAATAAGATAACTTTTGAAGTTAAGAACATGTACCGAACCTTTTACGTTTGATACTTGCCTTTTTTAAGCTATTATATTTACTGACCATAATGTCAAACAACTGGAGTGGTCTCACCGAAATTTTCTTGCATACTCCCTGCTCTTACAATAAAATTACAAAGCTTTTGCATTAAAATGTACGGCATACGTTTTCAGATTTTTATTATTCTCTTTCTTTTATATTCGAAGAGAAGTGTAAGCGTGACAATATTGGTGGGGTGACACCTCACAATATAGAGGCAGACTTTTGCGCGGATTTTGATTTAATGAAAACCGAGTCTGCATATCGGGCGCTTTCTTTTCAACTTATTGAAATAAAATTTTGGCACAATATTATCTAACTCGATCCGATCAAAAAAGTTATATAAACCTTCGCCTTCTTACTTTATCATATATCAAATGTATAAAGTATGGTAATCGTCGAAAAATTCGAGATTCTGAGGAAGATCCAGAGTTTCTTTACCTCCCTCCAAGAAATACATGTTTGCAATATATTTGTCTGCCTGTGAACACAATAATTCCAAAATGCTCAGAGCTAAGTGGATGAAATTTGGTATATGTTCTATATTCCAAATCATGCTTTACTTTGTTTACAGACATTCGAATATGCAGACCAACAGATAATCATACCTTTAACACATTTGGTTCAATACTTGGTACACATCTACGTTTCAGATAAAAAAAAAACTGTGTACTAAAGGTTTTCCATCTAAATCTTTGTTCTTTTTAATTATTGCGTTCCTTTCAACTCGGACAAACTGACAGACAAATTGCTTTTGAATGAATTTTGTTCAAAATTTAATAGAAATTAATAAATTTGGTTATTAAGATTTTATACATCTGTCTAACTCAGAGAATTTTAAAATATGCTGTTCTTTTATGATTAAAATAAACAGACAGAATTTCTAAAATCAGCTTTTCGAACTCGAAGAGGTTTAAGACTTGAAAATCCTTTAAAATCTCCCTTTTTTTTGCATCATTTTCTTTTAGAATACTAGAAATTAAACAATCCTCAAAATGGATTTATAATTCTGCAATCTTTAAGTTGGAAATAATAAATAAATAAATTGGAAATAAAAAGTACAAACATTTCAATAATTATAAATGGGAAGAGTTTCGTTTTGATGAATATTACATCAAAATAATTGGAGGGAAAAAAAAGAGCATAAATAAAATATAAAAAAAAATAGTAGTAATAAAATTTATTAAATAATATTATTATAGTAAATAATAATAATAGTAATTTCTATCTGGAATCAGAGAGGTCAGAAATATGAAAACTTTTCCAAAATCCCGCCGTTAAATTATAAAGTAAAAATAAATAAATAAACAAATAAATAAAAAATAAAAATAAGTTTTAAAAAAACTCTTACATTTATTCCATTTACCTTTAAATTTATTTAATGCAAATTATTTAAAACAACTTAAAATTCCCATATTCTGACATTTTTGTTTTATGTTGATCGGAATTAATTAGAAAAGCAATAGTGACGATTTCGGAATAACTTCTACTTTATAATTATTTCCACTTTTGTAATTAAACATAAATCTAACGTGATAGATTTTGTTCCAAAGTCTACCAACTAACTTCTATACACATGTGAACGCATCGATTATAAATTCGTAAAATCACGAGGATTTTGTTCAAAAAATTCCATCTTTAAAAAAAAAATGATAAAAATCTGATAACTTTGTGGTATCCATAATTTAAAAAGATCCAATCCTATGTGATTCGTTTCATTTTTGATTACATCTTTTCCGCCTACTTTTAGTATGCAGACGATTCTAGAATGCACAATAGCAGTTTTAATTTAACGTTTATCTTACGACAGATACATGAAATCTCCGCTTGGATGCCTCACATATTCCAAGCAGCTAGTTCTGTTAACCCAGTTCTTCGAATCTTTATTGACTCAAGAGTCTGGTGCAGTTAATCGACCGAATTCCGTGTATATTTATCTACTTTAATACTATAACGGTGGCAGTGCTGATTTATAACAATTAGATCGTCTGCTGTCGAAGCGGAAGAGTATAAACAATGAATCATTATTTCGATGCAATCGCGCAATTGTTTTCCGTATTGACATTAAAACGACATTCCAGGGAACAATATTCAATTACCGTAGTTATAAAAAATAATGAACCAACGAGAATACTCTCACCTGTTCTTCTCCTTTTATCTACTCAAAAATGGGTTTAGCTTCATAGAATAGTGAAGAGAATTGAAATAACATTTTAGACAGCTTCGCTTTGACTGATTGGTCTCAACATTTGATAAAGATCAGGTTGTTAGTGTCAGGACCACATAATAACTATTAGTTTTCTAGCTTATAGTATTTCAGCATGATACACGCTACATGATATATTCGCTACATCGAATTTGACTTCAAACTTCAAATTAGGCGCATAGTTATATTTTGGGATATTAGGTGCTCACTAAAAAATGTGCTCACAATTAGGAGCTCACTTTTTCATGCATGAAATATATACAAAGAGGTATTTTAAATGTTAAAAAATTCGAATTCGAAATCTTTACGAATCTCCATGTTATAAACATCTCTGAATCAGAAAAAATATATTTTTTGGATTGTCCATCTGCCACTCCGTGAACACAATAACTGAAAAGATGTAGATTATTGACTTTTATTCATGTAGATTATTGACTTTTAAGGTTGTTAAACGTTTAATATGAATTGCAATTCTTTTCACAAAACTATGAATTGCAATTTTTTTTTTATTTGAAACACATAAAATTTAAATTAATCAATCTGCTACCAATTTTTGTAGGCACAAATTAAAAAGTGCAAATACTACAAAATAAAAACGGTGTTAAATATCATACATTGGAATTCATGCTTAACGAAAACAATTTTTTAACTTAATTTCTATAATAGCGAGTGAATATTTCAACAGGATGAATTTGAATTTCATCATAACATTAAAAATTGTTATAAATTGAGTATTATATTTAAAAAATGTATTAAAAACAGAGAAAAAAAATATGTACAGAAATTGAATTGATATATTAAAAATGTTTATTAAGTGCATTATTTATAGCAGTAAAATCGTTTGATGAAGCAGTCTGAAACTTTCGTATTGCAATTTGCTTAATTTGACTACTGCCATTTGGCAATAAATAATAAGATCAATTTCTGTTTCACCTATGTTAGCCTTTTTTTTACAGACTTTGGTATCAAATTATAACTTTTTTTGAAGGATTTTTTTTACAGCTTTAATATATTTGCTAAGCAATAATTCTACGCTCGTATGAACAGCAGGCAAAATAATTAAAAAACTTATAAAAAGTCTTCTATCATTTAAGCAATTTATTACTATACGGCCACATCTCATTTTAAAATCAAACATCAGGTTTCCATCCAACATAGTCAATATGAAGAATAAAAGAACAATAACAAAATAAAAAGTATTTTACTGTTGTGGTAGAAAAAATGCACATTTTCAATTTTAAGCACAATGTTTACGTCTTCCCTCTTTGTACTGAATATAAAGATTTTTATTTTCGTTTTAATCAAATTTAAAAACTAGTCAAGCTCATTAAAATGAACTTCTTACGTAAGACTTTTCAGAATTTTTCCAAGCGTGACAAAGATGATTCTGTTCTGTTTAATCAGATAGGACGAAGTTATCTGAAGATTCGTGGAAAAGTTTATAAGGCGGAGCCACTACGTGTTATGATACTACAGAAAAAAAGAAAGCGTTTTATAACTACTACATCCCGAAATTCTCAGAAATTTCGACGAAAATATGAAAGATTTACATAACTCTATCTAGATTCTGGACTTAATTCGCGGAAATTTTCTCTATAGCGCCACATATTTAATCATTCTAAAACTAGAAGATGTACCCTCTAGATGGGCTGATATCCTGTTAGCAGTATTTTAGATATGATTGTCAAAAATTAACTAATGAAGTTGTAATAGAAAATATCACGCTTAATGACCGAGTGTTTAAAGGGTCTATTCGACTAGGTTTGGCAGACGAATTTTTAAAAAATGATACATAAACATTTTTGTTATTGTACTAAACAGCTAAAACAGACTTCAAAGGTCATGATTATAGGAAAAAAATATACTCTTTGCCTTTAGTTTTCGAAAAAAAACTGTTTATTTAAAGAAAATTTAGCAAAATTTTCAAAATTAGGAAAAAATAATGGAAAGTTAGTTAAAAAATAATAGAAATATTTAATTTTTATTTCACCTATATATATATATATAGCTCAAACTATATAAAACGTAATAGATTACAATATAAAAATTATTTTAATAAATAAAATTTTATGAGCATTTAAAGTGGCCGTTAATGATTTTTTTTGTCAAAATTTATCTATGTTTTAAACTTAAAGTGTCTGTAAAACATGTCTAAATGAAACTACCTTAAAATCCGCGGTCTATCACACCCTCAAAGGTATTGGACACATGCATACAAGATTTCATGAAATTTCATTAAGTTGATTTTCAGATATCATGTTTTCCTTCAAACTATTCATTCCTCAGAAAATGCGTTTAGATATTGTACAGTACGCTCCCGATTATCCGCGGAATTGGGTGGCGCGGCCGGATAACGCGGATAACAAAAATCGCGGATAATCCGAAAAAAGCTAAAAACGGGTATAGCAAAAAAGAAAACAGTCATTCCAACTTTGAAAAATTGTTTTATGTACAATAAAACGTAAAATAAACAGCAGGAAATGTTTAACTAACGCTTAATATTTTAGTATATCACTCAAAACTAACCTAAAATGCATTTTGTTAATGAAAACAGAAAAGTGCTTTGTACTTACGAGAGGCGTCAAGGATACACAGAAAAATTAATACATATGTACTGTTTTAATACTGTAATGTATTATGTAATTACAAAAGCATAACTGTAAAACTGCACCTTTTTGAAAAAATCAGAACTGTGCGGCAGGCGCGGATAATCCGCACCGCGGATAATCGGGAGTCTACTGTACTTGTAAATTAGTTCATCCAAATGCTCTGGAAACAAATGTAGTTTTCAGGATATTTTAACTGAAATGCCAAAAATAAACAAACTACGGTTGAGTAGGTAGAGATATATATAAACATATTTTTGTAGATTTTTTTGTAGAATTTTGAAGCAAAAATAAAATAAATCATTCATTTTCGGTTAAAAATACCACTGTTTCCGATTTCATTATTTATTTATTGCGTATTATTGAAACTACTGTATCTATAGTTCTATCTTCACAAGTCTGTTTTAGAATCTACGAAGTTTGGAATCTATTTTAAGGTCATTAAAAAAAATTTCAAAATTTTCTGGAAAAATCATCTTTTTAACCTGGTCGGATACCTTAACAATTACCCATGGAAACAAAAGAAACATCCTTTTTCCAATCCATCTAATTTACGAATGAAACAATTGTGGGATTTGAAAATTTAACCATAGAATATTCATATATAATTACATTATTTATCATCTTTTCATATAATTTCAAGCAAAAATTAAAAATTTATAAATTGGATATTTTAAAAAAATTTTAAAAACCAGTATTTTACTGTGAGCAGTATTTTGATTTTAAAAATTGATCAAAACTTACAAAATTATTAATAACTTGCAGAAAAATATTCAGTTTTGAAATTATGTATGCTTTTTATAAAAAATTTTGAAAAAAAAAATTTTTAAAGTAGAATTATTTTTAAAAAAATTAGAAATTAAAAAAATATAATTAAAATCCATGTAAAAAATTTTTTCAGATAATAATTTGTCTAAAAATTGATGTATAAGTCACAGATGAACTTATTTTGCGCCTGCGCATGAAATTTTAGATCAATAGATGAGTAGCTTTTGAGATATCCTATGCGCAAACTTCATTTGTTTGTTTGTTTTTTGAGAAAAATGACATTAAAGTTTAATATTAAGTAAAAAAAAAATAATTTAAATAAAGTTATATGAATTAAAACTCCAGAAACATTATATGAATTAACTCCAGAAACATAGGAACTCCCTTTACTTAGCTTTATTTGTTACTTTTGTTTTAAAAAACTTTTTGAAAAAAATTATCTTTAAAATACAGTTATTAAAAATAATTGAAATTTTAAGAAGAATCTAATTAAAATTCAAGTAAAATTTTTTCTTTGAATATTTTTTTTAATTGATGTATAAGTCACAGAGGAACTTGTTTTGAGCACGAATATAAAATATTATGTAGTTTTTGGGAAATTCTGAGCACAAAGTTCATTTTTTATTTTGAGGGAAATGACGTTAATTAAAAAAAATAATAATAAAAGAATTTGAACAAAATAATGCAATTTTTTTTTTAAAAAACCAGAATTGTAGGTACTGCCTTTAGTTAGCTTAAATTGTGCTATTTCTTTTGAAATTTTAAGTTTTTCCTGCTTATACGCGTCGAAGAATGCTGCGGTTGTATGTCTTTTGACATTCTGACAGAGGAAATTTCTATTTTCATTTAATCGGTCTTTTTTTAGTTTTTGCTTAATAACTCGACAACGATACTAACGTTTCGACAATATCGTTAAAATTTTAGTACCAAAATGTTCAGAAAAAATTGGATTCGAACATATATTTTTTCAAAAAAAAAAAAAAAAAATTGAAGTTTATGAGTTTTGAGACCCCTTAAGAAATAAAAAATATGTAGCAGACAATATTGTTCCTTTACTACTTCTACGTGTGGCAGAAACGGGAAACAAAATGTGAATGTTTTTGTGTTTCGTACAAAGATTAATTTCTAATTATTTAATTTAATTTGCTGCTATTTTAAGGAAACGGATATTTTAATGAGTAAAAGTATTTATCAGATTTTATTACTAAGAAGTAAGTACTACAAACATAACATTTTGCTTCATAAGAATTTTTAATACAATTCAAAAATGGTATTAGTGTATGCGTTTTACAGATTGATTAATATTGTTATTTTGTGCAAACTCTGATTTTTTTTATTCCAAATCAAAAATTTGTTATAGAGGTTCAAATATAAAAGTGTACCATATTGTACCTTTGCCTCCATGTTGTGTGTTGTTCCTTTGATCACTTTAAAAGTAAGGCATTTCTTATTTAGAGGAAACTACAGATTTTTACTTTCTTGTATATGTAGTATAGAGAAAGTATAGTAATCGTCAAAATATCTCAGTTAAATTACTTTACCACATTTAATCTAAACTGCCACCTGCTGAACCTCAGAAACCGCACTGAAAAACAAAACAAAACAAAAAAATGTTTACCTCATTTTGTGGTTTCTACCATTGAAGTTAGCTGATCTAATAAAAGACAAGAAAAGTAAAAGAAAAATAAGATTTTTTTTTTTTTTTTACTTTTTTTATATGGGAAGTATAGAGGAAAATATAATAATAATAATAATAATAAACCCTCGAGATTTTGACGAATCTCTACATTTTAGACCCCTTGAGTTCGAAAAACACATTTTTGGGATAAGTTTGTCTGTCGATGTCATAGATAATTAAAAATCGCTTTGATCTAGACGAATGAAAACTGGTATAGACTTCATTCCAAACATGTAGATTTCTATCAAATTTTGAGATCTGCTCAGAGGAAGTCTGTCTGTCCGGCTATTCGAATACAATTTAACACGATAACTATGAAATGAACAGAGTTAGATATATAAAATTCGATATACAGAATTAAAATCTATAGTCAAACGCATTTCAAGTTTTCTGTCAAATCCAACAACGAAGTGACCGTCTGTCTGTACTTGTAGAAAAATGTAAACGCGAAAACTCAAAGACGCAATGACATAAATATATCAAATTTGGCCTGGGATTTTGTGATTACAATTGTAGTCTGTGTCAAATTTTTGTTCAATCTGATAGGAAAAACTTGTCTAAAGCACCAATTTGATTAAAGGCATGTCAGGAATTGATTGCCAAATAACTCGCCAAGGTTGGCACGATGGATTCAGTAAAAATGCTATATTCACGCCAAAGGTTCATATTTCGTAAATGCTGTACGCCGATGCCGTGCAAGGAGTTCTCTGAGATAACACCTTTATCAGAGAGTATGCGAGAGAGTTTGGGAGAGACCACTACCCTCAATTATTTTCACTCAAGATCATTTTTCCAGATCGGAAAGAAGATTGCAATTTGTATATAACGCCTATATTTGAACCTTGGTCCTAAGATCTATCTTCTCTGTCTATGGTACATTTTTATTCTGTGATCTATTTAATTGAAAAGCCGGGTGGATCCTAGCACAGCCCACCTCTTGGTGTCTTTTTGAATTCTCGCCAAACGAGTGGCGGTAACGTCGCCAATGTGGCCCCCTAGACGAATTTTTTAATTTATTTATATTTTATTTATTTTATTATATTTATTTATTTTATTACTATTATTATTTATTTATTACATTTATTTTATTTTATTTATTATTATTTCTGGCCTTCAAGTATCGGTTTTTAATTGAAAAATAATAATAATAACTAATATTCAATTAGTAGTCAACTTGGCGAGATTTCAAATAAGTCGCCAAGAGGTGGGCCCATCTAGGATTTTACCGAAAAGCCATTGTGATGGTGTAAAGGTAAATATAGTTTGGGAAACCAAAGTAAATTTTCTCTTTTTTCATTTCTCTGTCGATTTGAAACTTACGTTTGAAAGAAAAGTCCTTAAAATATTTCCTAATTTTAAGCATACTTCAATCTCTAATTTGATATTGCGCATTTTCCGAAGTCTAAGTGGTTTAATCTCTAGATTGCTTTTTATTTTCGATTATTTTCGTACAAGTTTCCTTTTTTACTTTTATGCTACTTTTCAATCTTTAATATATTTCAAAAGATTACTTTTCATCAGTTATTTGAGTTTTTTTATCGATCATACCTGACAAGTTCTGAAAATTATCTTGACAATCACAAAACTCACATAATTATTTTTGTTATCGAGATAACAAAAAAAAATGTATGATTATTGTAGTATTATTTTATCCTTACAACAGTCATTGAATGCATATGTCAAAGAGTGATGTATTTGACACATTCAAAATGTACTACATCTGGTCAATGACAGAAAAAGATGTTAACTTCATGTAAAAAAAGTAAACTTGTTACCATACATAATATGGCTAAATTTTGTTACTAAATCAATTGCCGATTTGACAGATGTGTCACGGAGTTCTTGAACGCAAGGTTCTTAACCTCCGGACTGAACAGGCGATATGGGTATTAACATAGCATCGAAATTACTTAGTATGTGGTTGTACTTTATTAAGTGAATATTTCTCATAAAACAATAAACTGATTATAACTTATATTTCAGAAAAAGGGAAAAAACTGTAGAAGAAGAAGGCAGAATTTTACATTAGTGTTTTTTCTGCAGACTCGGTTCAGAATCAAGTTGGTGTGGTAAAGATATAATGAAAACGTAGACATGAATGAGATGACGTGATCTCTTGGTGTTGTTGTTGTTCAGTGGCACAGGATAACGAGTTTTTATT
The DNA here is from genome assembly GCF_947563725.1 of Argiope bruennichi. NCBI lineage: Eukaryota > Metazoa > Arthropoda > Arachnida > Araneae > Araneidae > Argiope > Argiope bruennichi. Next base: position 106,740,482 of record NC_079156.1, read on the forward strand.
TCTTTGATGGCGATGTTGTCGCTTTTTTTTATTTTCTAGAAAAATCTGGCTGAAACCTTACAAGATCTTTCTTTACAAGAAAGATCTTGCATTGTTGCAACAATGAGGTCTTTAAGGATGTAATTCTTTCTAACAAACCACGGCATGTTACTGCTTTGCCGAACCGTCTCTTTTTACAATCTTTCTAGTGCTATGATTTGGTTCTTTACAGCAGTCACCTGAATAGAAGATGCGCATGAAGCCCTGTTCCGACAACCTGTTGCCTTTATTGTCGTAAATCTGCCAACTGACCCATTGTAAGACCACCCCCGCCTATGGCCGTTGGTCGGGAGCTTCCCGCAAATTGTCGGTAAAATGAACCGACAACAAAGAACCTCGGAAAACCACCACAGAGGGGAAAAAGGGGAAAATGTGCATTCTGAAGATGCGCACGGGCCGTTGGAACGGAACTTGAGATTAGAGGCTGGAACACGGTCTTGTAGGTTAGAAACTTGTTCCTCTGAGAAAATTTTGGCTTGTAATTTAGGATGGGATAAAGTCTGGCTTTAGCTACTTTATAATTGTTTTTAATCTATTAAATATGCTTTTTAAAACTTGCGTTTCCAGGATGATGTCGAAGTAAACTGTGTCATTACTCCATGGTATAAATTACTAAATCTGACTTCAAACAATATTTTAGACGAATTCAATGTTATAAGTTATAAATTTTGCTCACTTTAATAAGAATATTTTTTACTAACGACGAGTTTCTGCCTTCATCTGAAATTGACAAGTTGATAATTCATCCATATCTCACACCTTATTCAGTCATTGTGGGTTCATCATGTAATATCATGATCCTGACCGATCAAATAAGAAAGCAGCATAACAAAACAATTCTTTTACTTACAGTCTTATACATATGTACAAAACAAAAAAGTTGCTCTCGTCTAGGTTAATATTATTTACAAAAATCAAATAACAGTTCAATCACGAAATGGCTCCTCGATCAAATCGGGGAACAACAAGTCACCAAAAAAAACCCGCTTACAGGCTGTTAGCTCTAAAAGACGACTCCAGGGCCGCTCCAGAAATCCACCGATCCTTATCGGTAGAACCCTAACACTGAAGCCCGAATCACACGGAGCTTCTCAAAAATCAGGAATAACTTTTCCGCCCTCCGAATTCTAATTCGAAGCCTTTTATCACCTCTTCTCTCGAAAATAAATAAATAAATAAAATGCTGCATTTTATCTCCATCAGATATCCGTCTCCGGTTTCTCACTGGCAAACTTGAGTTCCCTGTCACCCAATAGCTGCTCATCAACACTTCCTCAATGGTCTCCACTCAATCGAAGGAGCGTCTCTTAAGGATCCATCTTTGTGGCCAACAGCACTTCAACAGCTAACACCAGTTGAAGTGCACCCGGGTTTGACACTTAATAACAACGGTTGCTGGTGATTGATCGTTTCGTGATGACTTGATGAGTGTCTGGATGTTTTAACATCCCTCTTCCTTGAAGACATGATGGATTTATTTGAAACGACGGAACACACATCTTTGTTCCCACTCCTGGATAGTAACAAATGATCAAACATGCTGATTCTCCTAGTGCAGGATCCACATCTGGAAGCTCGTATGCAATTAAATATGTATGGGTAAACGGGTGACGTGACATCTGGTCTGAATGTCTATTACCATGTGAGGAAAGAGGAGAAACGTTACAATCAACATATATTCTGATTCTAACTTTTCTCAATCTGAATATATTATTAATATCCTCAGAGATATTTTCTGATGATATTAGGTATTTTCTTCGGTAACGAATAAGAACAAATAAAGAAAAACCAAAAGTTAAATGAAATATTATCAGTGACAGTCCTGAAAAGCTAGCCTTACAGGCACTAAAGTCAAACGATGATTCCAAAACTAATAAAAAATGCAGAAAGGAATTCAAAAAAAAGATTGCCGTTTAAACAAACAAAAAAAAAAAAAAAAATCTGAGAAAAGTAATATTTTTTCCCCTTTCCTTCCTTAATAAGTTTCTTTACAATTGAATTCTCACAATAATGAGAAAAATTCAAGGTCATGGAATATAAATATAGTCAAATGACTTATCTAGAAATAATGTTTTTATACTATCGGTGTGAGGGGAGTGAATATCGTATCTTTTAAATGTTGTTGAAAAAATCCAAACAAATTAAATATTTATTCATCCAAAATAAAATAAAATTTATTTAAATATTGAAAGAATGTCAACGGTATGTGTTAACACACCTAGTAAAACTATTTTCTTGATCTTGCTCCGTAACATTAACGTATCTTTTTAAGGTAACTTGAGGATAATTTTAAGTGGGATTTTCTAATTTTCAGCCTAATCAGAAGATCTAGGTAGCACGTGAGGTACCACATTCTTCTCTCCCCCCCCCCAAAAAAAAATGCAACGAGTGATAATATGAAACAGAAATGTGAGTGTTACCAACTTAACCACGTTGCAACACAACTACTATTCCTATTGAGGTATTTGTCCCAAGGTTGAAGCAGTTTCAAAATTTCGGTCTTATAGAACGAATGTCTGCCTGTATGAGGTGATCGTCAGTATCAAACTTCTGACCGCCGGAGAATCTCTTCTTATATCGAAAAAAGATGAAAATCTATGGGTACCAAATCCAGGCTGTATGGTTCGTGCTTCAAAACTATCCTTTCCTTGAATCCTTTCAGTTTCCCCCGTTTGTATAACTGCGGCAAAGACCGTTGCACCTATAACTTGCAAATTGGAGGTGATCTCACTTCTTGTGTATCAGGTGCTCCTTCAGAAATTATTTTACAAAATTTACATTAAATTTTTAATTAAAAATTAATTAAAAGTTTTTAACTGTACGCTTTTGTTCAATGATTTCGGGGCATTTTCTTTCATTAGAGTGATTTTTACATCACTTTAGGAAATATATATTGTTACGAACCTGTGATGCTGCTTCCCAGCATAGTTGATTCCATAGGAGGTCCCAGAGCTTGGCGACAAATTTGTGACCATTTGGCGACTTGGCGATGAATTTGGTGACTTTGGCGCCAAAATAGATTATACCCGAAACATCGAGAATTTTCCCGATCCGTCCAATAGGAACCGAGTTACGCCTCGAACGTTCCTGATTGGTTGAGAGGCTTCTAGCCCCGCCTCCTGAGACCTATAAAAGGAAGCAGCCGCAGCTGCCGGGAGTCGTGCACCAGTGGAGTGCGAGAATAGTCGGAAGCGACAGAGAAGAGAGTAGTCGGAATCGGCGCTAAAGAACTGGCCTTCCAGAGATAAGCGGAGCAGCGACGTAGTGAAGCTAGTGCTGAACTAAGCTGTGTGCTACTGTCTGCAGTAGAGTCTTGTTATATGCTGCTGTTGTTGCTGCACTACTCGGCTGAAGATAATCGTCTTCTGTGCTGTATATAGTTGTCGTCTTTGTGTTGTCCTGTGTGTCTTCGTGTAAATAAACGTCGTTGTTTTATTTTCTACTGCCGCCTGGTGATTGATCGTTCTTCACACCATATAACCCCCACTATCCAAACGAACCCGGAAATTTCATAACAATATATATAAAAAACATCCTTTGCAGAGACACAAATTTTATTTTGGTACAAATTTTTATCTCCAAATTTAATAAAATTTTAAAAAAAATTATTATATTTTAAAACAACATTTTTTATTGTTTTAGTAATCTGCGCTTACATATGTGAATGGTGATACTATTGACCCTTACAAATTTACGGTTTGTATGATAATTTACGGTTTAGATTTGGAATGGTAGCTACATGAATTTTAAGAGATCGGCTTATGAAATTTGCGCTTTTGTTTTCTTTCACTTTCTTTTCCAGCAATGGAAAGAAAAGAAGAAAAAAATCCCTACATTGATTCATTTCACGCAAGTTATTTATCTTATTGATACAGGTCATCTTCCGAATAAAAATCGGTTTGCTTCTTATCCCTAATACTATTATCACGTTAAGTTTGAAGGGGGAGGGGGAGAAGACAGAAAAAAAAAATAAAGCCTAATGAGCGAAGTATGATAAGAAATGCGTCTTCTTTTTAAGCATTTTATTTCATTCAGGGAAAGAAAGCACCTGTTGAATTCTAATTATCTATACGGACACGATGATTCAAACGGTATCTAAAAAACGTCTTCCAGGGGATGTCTGGAATATCTGAAGTTCGTTTAATCTACATATCGCTCTACTTTGTCAAGAGTCTTGACAACCAACAGGTGGTGTTGGCAGTGGAGGATTTAGATATTTTGCGGCCCTAAGCAATGCACAGCTTTAATGCGCACTGCCTCAGCAACACTCTCTTTTTATAAATTAGTCAATATAAATTGGTTTATTTCATTTCAGGTTAATTTTTTTTATTTCATTAATGTATATGACTAGGTATGAAAGGGATTTTTCAAGATTATATATATTTTAAAGTTTATATGATGTTTTTTTATTAATATAATAAGAAAATGATAAATAAAAGTGAAATTTTTTAAATATTATGTAGTTTTTGAAAAAAAAAGCTTATTTCCATGTAAATTTCAACATTTATATACAAAAACTAGGATTGTTCTAGAGAAAAAATTTGTAACAGTCTTTCATTTTTCTTTGCAACATTGCAAGTGTAACATATCTTAGAGTGTAACAATTATCTAAGAATATATTGAAAAATAAAATTTTTGTGTGTAACTTATGAAATTATCTATGAAATTTTGGAATTTTTCTTCGAGAATATTTACATCAAACAATCATAAATCCATTTCCAGAGCATTCAGCATCAAATCCGTAGTTCAGTACATTCTGCATAACATAACGAGCTCTAATTCTAAATTTCATTAAAATATTTTGATTATTGTTTAAGATACGACGATACTTGTACAGTAAAATAATCGTTCTACTGTACTAGTTCTTTAGAAAATACATTTAAAGTTTTTAATTGCTTATAAATAGACATCATTTACGTATCTAGTAATAAATCTAATTGATCTAATTCATAATTGATATAAAAACAAATCTAATTGATATAAGTTGATCTAATTGATAATTGATATAAAAACAAATCTAATTGATATAAGTTGATCTAATTGATAATTGATATAAAAACAAATCTAATTGATATAAGTTGATCTAATTGATAATTGATATAAAAACAAATCTAATTGATATAAGTTGATCTAATTGATAATTGATATAAAAACAAATCTAATTGATATAAGTTGATCTAATTGATAATTGATATAAAAACAAATCTAATTGATATAAGTTGATCTAATTGATAATTGATATAAAAACAAATCTAATTGATATAAGTTGATCTAATTGATAATTCATATAAAAACAAATCTAATTGATATAAGTTGATCTAATTGATAATTGATATAAAAACATATCTAATTGATATAAAAACAAATAAAGATATCACTGGAAATAAAAACGTACCTGCTTTTTAAAACTGCAAAATAATAATAATAAATAAATAAATAAAAATGCGAATTTTTATCCAAATTCATGATTTTTACCTAGTCGGATACCTTAACTTGAGAAAAATGTATTTGGTTTTTATACATTTACTAGTTGTCTCAGACGATCAACTGTTTACCGGAAATATTGTTTATATTTAATTTTATCTATGACGTATAGACATAATTTCATATATCGTTCCTCGATATTATTACTATATCGAGATCTACTATAAACTACATAGATTTTAAACAGAATCCTTCTTTAGCTTTTAATAATGAAAGAATATCACGCGATTAAATATTTGATGAAACATCGAGAACAATTTAAATTACAGGACAACACTGCAACCTATTATTAAGAATCGGGGAAAAAAAATTTTTTAACGAGTTGTATGGATATTAAATAGATAAAATTAAAAAGATTTTTTTTTTTTTAGCTTTGAAAAATATAAAATTCATTATTGTGTAGTAATAATTTCGGAAGTTATTGTGGGAGAAACCTCAAAATCAGCTTAATTTTTAACTAATTAAAATTCTATTTCTAATTTCAGAAATTCGCTCTGATTTGTAAATTCCCACCTTCCAAGACATATCCAAATCGGGTATCTATAGGTCAGATGGTCTGGCCGATAGGTACTAGATTACACATACACATACTGGTACCAACACATACACATTCATTTGTATTTTTAATAGAGATTATGAAACAAAAACAATAATTAAAAAAATCTGAAAAACACACTCGAGAGGGGAGAGCTGATATGAGTAGAATGTTTTTCAAAAGATTAAAATATTCGTAATAGTATCCCGTTTATGAATATTTTAAATGTTAAAGATACATCATTGACGACATAAAAGGATCTTAGAAGTAAAAGATCTACATTGTTTCGACAAATCTAAGAAAATTATTTACTTATAATCATTAATAAGAGTGATAGCCGGTGTCCTGGCATAAGGGTAGCGCGCCTTAAAAAGGGATCGTACAAGTGAATGTGACGCATGAAGTAGCTAAATCGTACTCTTGGCCCTAGTTGGTGTTACTCACTCGGCTTAAATCGCTGGCAAATAAGTGTCAGCGGGCTTGTAAAGTGCCATATGTCGCAACAACAGACTGATAAAATTGAAAATTGCTTAGAATAGGTTGTTTGCATTTCGTCATCATGGCAGCATTTTGTGTATCGTCTACTTGACTTCATTTCGCTGTAACAACAACAAAAAAAAAAAGTACTTCAATAAGTAAAAACAAAACATCAAGCTAAAAGAGCCAAAAACATAAAAACCTTTAAAAATGGATGAAATTTTTAAGTAAAATTCATCGTTGCTTACATCTTACAAGATAGCTATAATTGCCATAATATTTAAAAATCTTATTGATAACATGATTTAATCAGAAGCGTATAGAATTTCGAAATATAAATCAACGTTTCATAGCTTGATCATCAACAACAGAAGAAAAAGACGAAATGAAAATAGATGAAATATTAGAAGTAATAAAGATTTGGAAACAATGAAAAGGGGCCTGGTGGTAAGGCTTCGGAAGTGGAGAGTTTCAGGTTCGAGACTCGATTCCACCCAAGAACCATCGTGTAAGCGGGTCTGGTGCATGTTAAACACCTTGCCACTGGTGTGGTGTGGGGAGGCCCAGGTGTCGTCCTCGTCATCTGACAGTGGTTCAAAATTCTGAGGTCCTTCTGAAAATAATCCTAGTGCTGCTTTAAAACGAGACTTTAATATAATTAAACCAAAAGGGCAATGAAAATACTATTGTAAAATATATTTAAAAAGTCATTAAAAAGTTAATTAAATTCAAACTAAAGAAATTAGCAGCTACTCAAATAGCATCATAGAGAAAAATATTTTTTTAAGCTTCAAAACAATATAAAAATCATATTTTCACTGTAATATTTTCGGCAGTTATCGCGGCAAAATATCAAAATTTCCCTTAATATTTAATGAATTAAAATTTTCTAAAGAAATCGCTCAGAGGTGCATATTTCCCCTCTCCAAAGAATATATATGCCAAATGTGTGTTAAAACTCTAAGTCTGACGGTCTGGCCTGTATAATTTTAATGCACTCACAAGTACATATACATTTTACTTTATTATTAGAATAGGTTTTAAATGCTAAAATTCATGTGAAAGTGGCGGTGGGGGGGGGGGAAACAAATTCATGTAAAATCGCCAAGAAGTCAATGAATAAATGATGATGTTGAAAGATAAATGCCAAAGAACCAAACGCTGAGACCAACTATTGTAAGCATGGATGAAACTGTTCCAAATTTGTTAACAAACGGCCAAAATGCATGTTAAAAATTAACAGGAAATAAAATGTGTACACCCGAAATGGAGCAGGATGGTAGAGCAGGGTTAATTAATGGGCTATCCACATGCGAAGTGGAAAAAGAAATTCTGGTGGGGGTCTTTTCTTCTCGTTTTCCAAGAAGCCCCCGGCGGGACCGGTTTCCCAGAAGGGGCAGGAAGATAATAATGTTTTCAAAAGATTTCTTTTTCTCCAGCAGGTGACTGTTTCTTTGCAGGATCGGCTTCTTTCAAAGTCCAGTCTCCGTCTAATGCTTCCGGCTTTCAACCTAATCTGAGGAATAGTGAGATTTCTAATGGTTTGGTGGTGTGCTTTAATAAAGCACTTTACTGCAACGTCTGCTGATTTACCTTGAGAACGAATATTTAAAGAGATTCTGGTTGTTATTGTATCTGAAAGCAATTTTTCAGAATGTTATTTTATTTTATTGAACAAAAGTCCCCCCCCCCCTCGGAAATCTTTTTTTTTTTTTTTTTTTTTTTTTTTTTTTTTTTGTGTGTGTGTGTGTGTGTGTACGAAATGTACAAAGAAAAATTTTCATAATCGTCAAAAAAAATCGAGCTCGAGAGATTTTGACGAATCTCCACATTTCACACTTCAATAAATAATTCTGAAAAATACATTTTTGGAATTATGTCTGTCTGTTTCTCCGTAAAAACGATAACTAACAAACGCTGTAATATTTCAGACTAGAAATTTGTAACTTTTTTCTTTCTTTTTACAATATAATATACAAAAAGAATGAATTGTAATCGATATTTTGACAACATTTCAGACCTCCTCAACATATTTTTGACTTCATGTCCGTTTATATGTGAACACGATAACTTAAAATCGCTTTGAGCTAGACGAATGAAATTTGGTTTAACACTTAACATCACATTTTAAAATTTCTATCAAATTTTAAATGAAATTCTTTCAGAGGAAATCTATCTGAATTGTTGTTCGTATTTAAATGAAGAGCTGTATTTAATAAAATTTGGTACTGAGGTTTAGCTTTTAAAATGTATATTCATATCAAAGTTTGAAGCAAATCTGTTAAAGAGTTGACGTGAAATTTAGTATCTGATCTTAATATAAAATTTGTAATTTTGTATCAAAGTTTAGTTTCATTCGATTCGGGGGGGGGGAGCATCCAAAATGTATGCTGAATCTTCTTCGCTATACTACGAAGCACAGAACCCTCATGTGCGTGACTGTGAAAACAAAAATCTGAGTACTCGAGTCGTTCATGACTTTACCCAAGATCTGAAATTTTATGCTGAGGTGGGGCAGAGTACACCTCCGTATATACGAATGAGTTTCAGGGAGACCACTCAAGCTGGTTTTATTAGGTATTCCATATACCATTCGGTGGGTAGATTTAATTCTAATCCCCCCCCCCTTTCTAGGGCCGCAGTGGCCTGGAGGTAAGGTCTCTTCTCCGTGAGCGGAGAATTAAAGGCTCGAGACTAGATTCCCCCGAATAATAGTTGTGTAAGTGGATCTGGTGCATATTAAATCGGCCATCGAGGTCAACCATCCTTGCGCTGGTGTGGTACGGAAGTCTGGAGATGGGGTAGGGGGCGCCACCTCAGGTGTTGTCCTAGTCATCTGACCGTTTTTCAACATTACGAGGCCCCTCCCAAAACTGTCATAGTCTTGCTTTAAAATCGGAGTGTTAATAAAGGATGTCCCAAAATTAACACAAGATTTGAATTTGCCATGCAGTAAAGTATTGGCAACCGTTTTAAAAAAACATATCACAGCTGATATTTTAGGGTTTGTATACATTATACATAGGGCATTTACATCGGATATTTTAGGGCATTATACATAGAATAATGTGTTAACGTAAGATTTTCATTAAATAAAAAACGGCTTTGCTGGCACATATGCATTCTTTTGTCAAAATTTTCCAAAACCATTTTGCATAAATGTGGCTGAATTTCGTTGATGCAGCGTTGAATTTCCTCCTTCAATGCACGCGTGCTTGTGGGATTGTTGAAATAAACCTTGGACTTCAAATAACTCCATAAAAAGAAATCCAATGGCATTATATCATACGATCTAAAGGGCCAATTCTCAAATTTTCGAACTGTGGCAGCCAGACTTTCATTATTTTTTAAATATTATTCAAGCATGAAAACACGTTGATCTTATCGTTTAACACTTAATTTTTACTATTTCTAATCTATCAGCTGTCAAATGGTTTTTTTAAATAGGGTTGCCAATACTTTACTACACATAGTGGCAAATTCAAATCCTACATTAATTTTAGGACACCCTTTATAACTAAAACTAAACTTTTTCCTTTTAGTTTAGGAAAGTCTATTATGTGATGGATATATGTATATCAAAATGTTCAGATCGAAATTCTCGATTTCTCTGTTTGTATATTTCTTCTACGAAAAGATAGAATATACACTTTGTTTTAAAATTTACTGCCTATTTTAAACAATTTCACAAAGCTTTATAAATTTTCAAAAACTTTTTTATTACAATGCTTTCTTGCTTTCTTTTCTAACAGGAGAAACTCTAATAAATTTGTCTTGTGTGAATTTTACACTTTACAATATTTCACAATTTATTTTAAATTCAGAAGCATGCTTACATTTATTTTCTCCTAAGTGAGAGAAAATTATTATTTCCTGCTCGCGAAATAGCTATTTATATGAATTACATGTTAGGTGGTCGAGTCCTTGAAACTATATTATCTATTTTTAATATTTCTACAATAATATAGCAGATAAAATGCTATGCGTAAGTACTAGAATTGTCCTTAATGTTGATTAAATGTTGCGATTATAAAACTGAAATATTAAAATGCATCTGACTTTTAAGGAAAAAATAAAACTTAAATACATTTCTTCTGATTTAGAATTAAATTATAATTTCTAATTAGATTTTTCTTATCAGATATTATTTAAATTTTCTTACCAAAAATGGAAACAATTTGTTAAAAATAATCTAGAAGCTTAGATTGCTATTTTGAGAAATTTTGATAAGTTGAATGTAAATAACGTTGCTTTTCTATTTTATTTTCTCACTTATGAAACATGCAAAAGAAAAAAGTTGATTAATCTTCGAAAAAATAATCCACCAAGAAATTTTGACGAATTTTCACATTTTATTTCCTTCGATGTCCGAAAAAAAAATTTTTTTTTAATATATTTGTTTAAAACCAATGTGTGATTGTGAATATCATGACTGGACCATAAAATTATGGACCTTGGACAAGACTTTGAATGTCACAAATGCTCAGATATTTATTTTCAGGTTCCCGCACATAAGCACTTTGTTCTACGTAGTATGGAATAGAATTTAGTCTTAATTGTAAGCCATTGAGAGTATGGTAACAAAATATCAATATTTCCCGAGAATCTAACGTTTTTACTAAATCTAACAAGCGATCTTTGGCGATTAATCGCTGATTTGGGGTTAAAACACGCGTACGGGAAAAAAAAAAAAAAAAAAAAAAAAAAAAAAAAAAACTGAATATATATTTTAGATTTTTTTTCTCGATTGAATGATTATAAAATCTGACGTACTGTAATTACACGTACTATAGGTAAGAGCGTATACAAAATTTCATTTACTTAAGTCATTGTGTTACACGCATGCGAAAGGCAGACCAAAGGTCAATCACTTAGATTTTGTTCCAAATTTAATAGGGACTTACACTTTAGACGCTAAATATGCGAGCCAAATTTTATTTATATAGTTATTTACTTTTTGTAATTATTTTGCAATGTAATTTTTGTATTTGGACAACCAGACGAACCGATTTCGTCTAAATCGATTTTGTTAGAAATCCACATATACAGCATTAAATCCATGCATAAAACTTCATCCGTATAGTTTAAAGAATTTCTGAATTATCGTGCACACAGAACAGACAGATAGACAAAGAGATAAAAGAAACTGAATTCTCATAACCAACGGAAATAGTTTCCTCAAAACTTTCTCGCATATTCTCTAATAAAGGTGATATTCCAGAGAACGCTTTGCATGGCATTTGTGTACAATAGTTACGAAATATTAACCTTTGGCGTGAATTTAGCGTTTTTACTGAATCTATTCCGTCATCCTTGGCGTGTTGTTTGGCGATTAATCCTTAACATGAAGTTAATAGCTTTCGAAAATGGAATTTGTGTTTTAGAAGGCGTTTTACCCAACCGATTGCAACAAAAATTTGACACAGAATTACTTGTAATCACAAAATACCATAGCTAAATTGATATATATTAAGACAATGAGTTTTTGAATAATGGTGTTTATATATGTCTAAAAATACAGACCGACAGCCGCTTATTGGATTTATCTCAAAATTTCATAAATATCTAAACTATAGATGTTAGATCTATGTACCGCTCTCTTCCTTTTGTAGTTGCCGTGTTAACGTATATTCGAACAGCCGGACAAACAGACTCTGAACGGATTTTGCTCAAAATTGGAAAGAAACCTACAAATTTGGTTTAAATGCCATTAAATTTCATCTGTCTAGTTACAAAGCTTTTTTAGTAATCTTTGTCACAGACAAATAGGCGGCCGGACAGACAGATATTTCCAGAAATGTGTTGTTTGAACTCAGACAGATGTAACTTTCTTAATACTGAAGATAGAAGAATTGTTGTTGTTGTTGTTTATAATGGCACTTGCCATGGACAAGCTCGCCGACGAAGTCAGCGATTTTAAGCCAAGGGAGCGTCTCTTGTTTTAGTAGCGCCAACTAGGGCCAAGAGTACGTCTTAGCTACTCATGCATCACGTTCGCTTGCACAACCCCTTTTTAGAGGGGGGGTACATTCACACATCTCACATATAGAACAGCTGAAGAACAACCATGCCCGAACCGGGACTCGAACCCAGGATGCCCAGACAACGAGGAAGACGCGCTACCCCTACGCCAGGACGCCGGCGAAGATAGAAGAATAAATTTAATTAGCCAAATTAGCATCTCATTACGGCGAACAACTTTTATATTTAAAATTTTTCGATATCTCTAATATCTTAGAAGATAGGGACTAAAAAGTGATTTTCACGCCCTAAATTCAACTTTTTCTCATATCAATAATTTATGTTGTCAGATAGTAGTTTAGATGTAAAAGAATCTATCTTTGCCTTCCAGCTTGTCGAGAGGAATTTTTTATTTTATTATACCATTGGCATTAAGCGCTTGTGTTATACTGTGAGAATATTTAAGGTTTTCTATTAGGCTATTAGCTTGTTCTAAATATTCAAGGTTCTGGGAAAAAAATATTCATCCCAAAGTCTCCTTAAACAAAGAACAGCAATTTTAAATTTTTGGTAGATTCCTAAAGGAGACTAACTATTGCAAGGGTTCGCATAACAAGATAACAGAATAACTGGAGTAATTTTTTTTTAAAAATTTTAACTGCCTTGGAATATGTAGTTAAAAATGTAAAAATCTCGGACGAGTTCTTATATGGTCTATCTAGCTTAAAAGAGGTGGAAGTGGTGGGGGTTGAAATTTTCATTTTTTTATTACTTTCCTAATATTGATGATAGAAAAATAAATCCAATTAGCCACATTAGCGCCTAATAAGAACAACTTTTGTATTTAACGTTTTTTGATAACTGCAATATCTTAGAAGTTAGATGCCAAAAAGTGATTTTCTAGCACTAATTTTGAATGTTTCTAACATCAACAGTTTATGTTGCCAGATAGTAATTTAGAAGTAAAGGAACCTACCTTTGCCATTCAGCTTGGCGACAGGATTTTTTTTTTTAAATCTTTTTATGCCATTGGCATTAAGTGTTTGTGGTATACTTTGAGGATATTTAAGGTTTTCTATTAGGCTGTATAAGTTCGCTCTAATTATTCAAGGTTCTTGGAAAAATTATCCATCCGAAGGTTTCTTCAAATAAAGAACAACAATTTCTAATTTTTATTTACTTACTTTCTTTTTCGGCAAAACTTTCACAAACAGCTCGTCAGAAAAGAAAAGTATGCCCTATTTACTTTTTCCATTACGTTATCTCAACTCCGCCAAATCACTTTGTCGGAAACAGCTGTCCAGGAGGTAAACACAGAGGTAGGGATCTCATCAGTCCCCAAAGAGGACTCCTGGCACCAGCCGAACTTTGCGTCGGCACCGTCTCCATCTAATAGGAATGGTCATTTCTTGGAGACGTGTGTTTATCTTGTCCTTAAAGCTGTGTTTGCGGAAGAGCTGCTGCTTGTGGTCACTGTCAGATCGCCCCCTCCCTTTTGAGATTCCATTGTTTACTTAGTTGACGGAAGAGGACGTCTGCCGCCAACATATCCAGTACCACAGTTGCCGGAACTGGATTACCTTTTCTTTTGAAAACAGGGATGTCTTTATGTGAATTCTTTTGAGATGGTATCCATTAATTATTTACCGCTAAAAGATGGAAAGGGGGTTAGAGAGGGCTAGGACAGAATAGGGAGTTTCGAAGAATTCTATACGCGGAATGCGGCGGTATTTTACTGAATTGGAAAGGATTGTTATAACGATTCTAGAAATAATGAGAGATGCTAGGTAGTAAATTCATGCTTGCCGGCTGAAAATGGAGCATTGTTATTTGACTCCATTCGTCCAACTTTATTTACTGAATTTGAAATCTTTTTTATTGCTTTATTTATTTTGTAATTATTTAACACTTGGTTTACCATGAGTTGGCATATACCTATTTCTATCAAACGAGTCAAAATGACCCCTTTCGGTATTTAATTAGAAAAAATGTAAATTTGTCTATCTATTATGAAGTTAAAGTAGAAAAAACTTTTATACTTTCAATATATTTGTTGAAGTGTGGTGTGATGAAAAGGCAGTTCTTCTGTGTTTATTCACTAAAAAAAGTGTTTATTTTCTAATCTAGGTCTTCAAGACCATCTATTCTTCTACCATCATCTTCTACCAAAACATTGACTCACACGTCTTCTTACTAGCAACTACAATAGCTTCTATCTGAATGACTTTCGGCTTCGTCTTTTGCTTCTTATATACACACATTTTTCTAATACTTACTTATTTCTATATTTATACCTATATCTATGTGCATCCCTATCAAGCCACTACATATTTAAATATAAATGTACGTATTCTAAACAATATTTATTTGAATGGTCAAAATGACCACTTCGGTAAAAGTAGGTATATTGTACACATTCCTACGAAACTGAAAAAAAAGAAAAGGATAATATTTGCGATTAAATGTCATAAATGTAAGTAAAAATTAATTAAAATATTCTCATAAAGTAAGGCAATAATTTTCTTCAAGAAAATGAACGAAAAGTTTTCTCATAGATGTCAAAATGACCACTTGGTAAACCTAGTATTAATTTAAATGTATTTTACGATTCAGAATTGTTTTTATTATTTAGCATGATATCAAAGGCACAAATTACCACCAACATTATGTGTTATGTAATTACACCTGTATCTGTATATTATGTAATTACATAATATACAGGTACCTGGGAAAACAAGCTTCGCTCGGCAGTTCCTTTTTCTAAAATCTTGGGGGTTTTTTTCGGATAAAATATTTAGATACAAATCGCATATAATTAAATATGAATATTTTTCAATCTTACCTACATATGAACCGATCGTTTAAATAAAAAAAAATTATAAATAGACTTAATGTAACATGGTATTTTTAAATGGTTAACAATAGTTGCTTTTTTGCTACTGGATGTGAGCGTATTCGTATTCGAATAATATCATATAGCAACATCTCACACTATTTTGAGGTATAGGTTATCATTCTATGGCAACAATGCAAGTGCCACAAAAATTTACGAAATGGCCTCTATATAGCATTGTCAACATAAGAGCAAACAGAAAAAGGTTCTAATAGTTAGTTATAAAAAAAATGTTTTCGCGTAAAATCACGTTTTTTTTTAAGAAAATACCTACACAAACCTATACTTAATAAACAAAACTTTATCTAAATATAAAATTCGATTCAAATCGTTAGAATCGTTTTCGAGATATACGAAATAAAATTATATATATAAAAGAATTGATCGTTTAAAGTTATTCAGATATAGGACTATTGTATATCTGTAGAGATTAGTATTTTCGTCAATTTCATTGAATTTAAAGCATCATCAATAGTGGACAATTTTGTAGAGTTTAAACATTTCAATATATTTCCTTCTTTCGTAAATTAAATAGAGTTAACACATCATCATCGATCGCAGACGATTTTGATAAAGTTGTAAATTCTCTTTCGATATATTTATTATCTTTATTCCACTGAAATTTATTCTTTCCAGAAAATAAATAATAAAAGTGTAGTTGTGTTAAAAATATATAGTTGGTGTTAGTTGGAAATAGTTGGAGTAGAGAATTTTTTAAAAAGATGAGTTTTTTCTTAGTGCATTGAATTAAACACTGGCGACTTGGTTGGCAAACAAATTTAGATTTGAACGTTTTCATAACATTTATAAATAACTCAATAATATATTCTTTATTTTTTGAAAATTAGATTACTGATTAGGAAAATAAAACACCTTTTTAATAAAAGATTAGAAACTAGTTAGTTAAACTACTAGTTTTAGTTAACAGTCCTAGAAATTTCTCAACCAACTGACCGGGCAGCATTGTTTGGAAGAGGGGGGGGGGGGGATGTGGTAGCAATTCATTTCATTTCCATTTCAAAAAGAAATGTGGAAAAATTCGCCCTATTTCTGTTTCGTAAAATTGTTTCTTAATTCACAGACTTTTCACAGTCCTTGCAAAACGCAATTAGTAATTTTTTTCCCTAATTTAGTTGATTAAACAGTTTTACTTTAAAAATTCTTTGTTCGGTGGCATTTTTACCTTAATTTCAATTCAGAAGACAATTTTTTAAATTATTTTCCATTGTTAATATAATGATTTAAGAAAATATAGTTGAAAAAAAATTACTTCCAAATCTTCAATGGTTGAAAATATGAGACAATACTTACAAGGTAAAAAAAATAGCTAAATAATAACCCCAGGTCATAACTGTTAAAAATATAGTTCTCAGTCAAGGGAACATGCTAAGTAGTATTATATAAAAGGAAAGAAAAAAAAAGAATGATATGCTTCATTACTTTTTAAAATAAAATAATGAGAAATGTGACATTTTTATTTTCTTGTATGTTTCGTGCATTTATTGCAATCATAATTTAAAATTTTTTTCAACCTGATTAAATTGATAAAATGACTTGACTTTAATGAGACCACTTTGTATCGACTCTCAAATGCAGGAGACAATTTACAAATTGGTTTCCATTGTTATCATACGGATTTAAGAAAATGTACCTTTGAAAAAAAATTATTTCTAAGTCTCACTTGTTGAAAACATGAAACAATACTTAAAGAGAAAGACAGAAAAAAAAAAAAAATCTGAAAATTGGACAGTTGTGAGAGTAACTAACTGTCGAAGGCTTTTGTTGAAAACGAGAAAGAAAAAAAGAAAAAAAAGGAGAAACTAAACTCACTATTAACAATAGACCAGATTTGTCCGAAATGCAGTTAGCAGCCGAAATACTGAATAGCATTGTTTGGGGAAAAAAATATAAAAGAGGTTAATCCTTCGAGATTGGAATCTCAACATACATTCCAAAAAATACCCGAAAGAACGAAAAAAAAAAAAAAAAATCCACCTTCATTGAAAAGAAAGAAATTAAATAGTTCTTTTCGAACAAAACAAAAAAGAAGGGAAAGAAAAAAAAGTAGAAAATAAAATTAAAAGAGGTCGAACAAAAAGGCCTTTATTTTTAACAAGACGATATAGGATTTTTTTATTATTGTTATTATCATCGCATCTTGGATAAGGTAATCCAGTCTCTCTTAGAGCACATCCGCCACATCTGATCGTCCAGACTGACGCCAGGATCGTGTCGTCGGTGTTTACTGTTCAAAAACGCAGACGACTTGTGGCAAAGATGTGCATTGAAGTGAAATAAAGAGAGCTTTGGTTAATGAGAAGAAAGAAGGGACGCAGTTTAAAAGGAGGTTCTTCAATCTTTATCAACAGCTCTTTCAATCGGAAAAATGGTTAATTAAAAAAGAAGAAATTTATTCATGGTAATGGACTTGATTTGACTAAGAGCAGAAGATCATAGAAAAACCGGTCATTTTTATCGCCTGGCGGCAGATACAGAGGAATTTTTCTTTTCAGAATCCAAAGAGGCAATTATGAAAACGATTTTCCACTTGCAAATCTTGCTTCGTAATGACGGGTATTTGCCACCTGCCGCTATGGAATTGAATCATATTTTCTTTAAAAAGGGAATTTGATAAAACTTTGCACTATTTCATTATGATTAATACATATATTATTTCTGTACTATATCATTATGATTTATTGAGCACGGTTGCATTTTTAATATTATTAAAGATAAAAATTAAACTACTAAATAAAAAAAAATCGGATTTTTCTTAAGAATTGTTAAAAAATAACAGTAAAAATTGTTGCGTGATTATCTTTCAGTTGGTCTTGATCTGAATGTTGTCTGAATCTGAATGTTGAATTCTTATTTATACGGTTAAATATTTAACATAAAACATGAGTAATTATTCAGATTATTATCACTCACACTATTAAATAAGCAAGTTTAAATAAATGAGCATTTTAAGTGAAATGGAAAATAATTTACACATTTCAAATAAAGTGTTTTTTTTAAAGAATATATGTAATGATATCTCTTAATCTAATTTAAATCTTAATTAATTTCATAATTTTATCTTAATTTAACCCATATTAACTTCATTCTAAAATGCTCTCTAATTTCCTGATCCATTTCCACTTTTTTATTTAATCAATTCTGCACTCGCTCTGTAAAACTGATAATTCTGTAGGTTCTCACGCTCTGAGCGAAGGAATAAAATCCCTAATGCTTACAACATTCTTTTAAAGATACGTAAATTTTCCTTTCCTAAGTCTACATGTATCAAAGAATTCCTATCAAAATCTCATTGTAAAATCCCTGAAGGGAAAAATTTTGGTCTCTTCTGCTCTTGTGTCGCGATGGAGACTGGCGTATTTCTTACCATTTATTTTTTGTATCTAAAATGTCTCCAGTAGTGAAATAAAGTGGAGATAAAATTTTTCAGAAGTTTCTATTCTATTTTCAGAATAAGTTCTTCTATTCTGCCACGGAACTGCTAAAATATGTTTACATATATATGTTATCATTGTATTGCATAGTTCAATTATTTCATAAAATTATTAGTTATCATCAAATAATTAATCGTGATTTAGTTATTTTATAGTCAATCTAGTTATTTTAAGAAATAACTGGTATTATTCTATAAAATAATGGATTTCATTTTTCAATAATAACATATATATTTAAAATGTTAGTAAATGAGCAAGTGATGAGTCAACTTTAGTTTGTAATACTCTTTTTTTTTTCGTAATTAAGTAAAATTTTCCGTTTTTAACAGCTTTTCAAGTTTTTTGTTTCAAGAACTCGACAAATTTGTTCACCACAACAAGGAGGATATCAGAAAAAGAGGATAGAATTTTGTTACGAATCCTTGATGCGGCTTCCCAGCATAGCGAGTTCCATAGGAGATCCCAGATCTTGGCGACAAACTTGGCGATCATTTGGCGACGACTTTGGCGCCAAAATAGATTATACCCGAAACATCGAGTAGTTTCCCGATCCGTCCAGTAAGAATGGAGATACGCCTCGAACGTTCCTGATTGGTTGAGAGGCTTCTAGCCCCGCCCCCTGAGACCTATAAAAGGAGCTGCAGCTGCCGTGGACCGACGGTGAATTGAGTCGTGGACCAGTGGAGTCGAAGAGTATTCGGAACCGACGCTAAAGAACTGGCCTTCCAGAGATAAGCGGAGCAGCGACGGAGTGAAGCTAGTGTTGAATTAAGCTGTATGCTACTGTCTGTAGTAAAGTTTTGTATGCTGCACGTCTCGGCTGAAGATCGTCTTCTGTGCTGTATATAGTTGTCGTCTTTGTGCTGTCCTGTGTGTCTTCGTGTAAATAAACGTCGTTGATTTATTTTCTACTGCCGCCTGATGATTGAGCGTTCTTCACACCATATAACCCCCACTATCCAAATGAACCCCGGAAATTTCGTAACAATATAAAGGGGCGTTAGGGGAGAAGCGGGAATTCTATTCACCTAAGGAAGTTTTGTTATAGTAAATTTAATAATTCCTTTTCACTGATAAATTTTCAGTGCTCTTAAATACAGTCATTAAGTGAGAAGTGCAAGCAGTTCTTTTTAATTTTTCTTTCCGAACAGCATTTTTTTTTCTTTCTTTTTAGTAATTAATTTTCAAAAAAGTTCATTTGCGTGGTATTAATCCCAAAGGTGGGCGATTCCATGCATTGAGCGGGAGAATACCCAAATTAAGTTTTAAACTTGGATTAGATATTAAAACAACAATTTTTTTTTATCACTGAATATTTCTTAGTTTATTACAGTACACTCCCGGCCAAATGTGGTGGAAGGGCAGGCCGGAAAACAAAGATAACAAAACAGCCGGATAGGCCGAAGTTCTATGAACACATTTCTTTGCCTACTAATACCAGAAGACAAAGTTTTCATGCAAAAACTCATTGTTATAATATAAATACTTTCTCACTTTTTATTGAGTACTAAGCCCTCCATTTATCTCAAGTTACTTAAAAAGTAACCGCGGTCCGATGAATCATAGAAGCAGTTGCCGGTAACGTGTCTAGTTGAAAAAGAAGGCTCTGTACTGGTAGTTTACATATTGCCCTGCACCTTTTAAGAATTTATTAGAAAAAAAGAATAAGTTAAAGAATATAACTTATTCACATTTTAACATAAATTCTATAAGTTTAATTTCAATGCAAAAAACATATACAAAACATTAATGTAAATCGTAGACCTAGTTCTTAAAAAAATTGACTCAAACTAATTTTATTTTTTACTAATAAATGATGGCACAGATGTGTAAAGTAACCCTAAGATATGAGTCAAAACTTACAGCTTTTGATTTTTGACAAAGTCCTTTTTAGATGACTCTTCTGCATTTTAGCTCGTAACAGACTCTCGCTTCCAATGCCTTATCAATGATGCTAATGCATCGCTTTGCCTTTCTCATTCAATTGCGATAAAAGGAAACTAGGCCGGATAGTCGCGAACTGGATACTTCGGAGTGCACTATATTTAGTTTTTTTTAGTTCTTAGTTTATTACTCTTATTTATTTAATTTTATATAGTTATTATTATCTTACTTATAATTTATTATTTATTTATTATTATTCGTTTATTAATATTTTTACTATCACAAATTTTCCAAAACCGATTATTAAATGCTTCAGGTTAAATTTAAAAAATCTAAATTCAATCATCTTCGAATAAATTTTATTTAAAAAGAAAATTCAAAATCATAAGTGATACTTAAAAAAGCTTTACTTAAAACCAAAGTTCAGAAATGTTGCTAAATTTCAGTTTTCCATGATACACTTCTCCTTTCTTCTCTTATAATTACTTTTAAGTCAATAGTAAGATATTTTTTTTCTCAGTTAGCGCGCGTAATTCTAACTAGCGAAAGATTCTTTTCTTGTCGTTAAATCTTTCACTAATGCACTTGTTTCAAAGCAGCCTGCGACCTCTCAAAGTCCTTAACTCCGAATATATTTACTGTTCCAAACGATTTGATATAATAATGAAAGATCTAACTCAGTTGCTGCCTGTCAGTTCAAAAATAAACAATGCTGCAAAAAAAAAAAAAAAAAAAAAAAACCTTAAAGTGCAATTTTTTTAAAAAAGTTATATTATAAATATATCCCCAAATTTTTTATTGGATATTTTAAAAAGTAAAATTAAAACTATTTTATTTTAGAAATCATTTTTCGAAGAATGATTTCTAAAATATTTATATTCTAAATATTTCTAAATATATATTACTTTTTCTATAACAACAACAAAAAAAAAAAAAGAAAAAAAAAATAGATAAAGAAAACAAACGCGATCTTTTTGTATGGGAGGCAAACAAAGGAAGAAAATAAGTGCATAATCATTCATCTGGTCGTGCGGAAGCCTTGTCTGAGCCCAGCCACCACTAAACTCAATGAGAAGACTTTCGTTTTCGTTTTCAGCTTTCGTCATGAACGGATTTTGATGCTTCCTGGAACTGCCTTCGTACAGCCCCAACTTGCTCATAACTTGTCAACTTGCTTGACTAATTTTCTGATATTTTGTTTCTTTATTTTTATTATAATAGTATGACTATTTAATTCTTGTTAAACTCTTAATATGATAAAGATAACTAAAAATGTTTAAAAACGAAAATACAAACAATTAAAATTATTTCAGATAATTCTGCAACTCTGAATTCTTAATGGACCAGTTCAAAATGATCTTAATGATTAAAATGTCTAGTATGAACTGTGACACAAATTAATTAATTATATATTATGAAATTATAACAATTTAAAGTAAGAAAATTTATTAAATAAAAAAATAAAGGAATAAATGTGTGATTTAACTAATTTTTCCCAACTCAATTCATTAATTTTTTCACTTATAATATATGAAAAAAAAAACCCTCTTATTTAATAAAAAGGTTATTGCGTAAAAACACTTTAAATCTTATTAATAACAAGCAAGAGCAAACACTTTTTTTTTTTTTTTTTTTACTCCTTTTAAGTGCGTGAAGCTATTTTTTCAATATTGAATTCTTTTTTCGGATGCTCACTGTAATTCAATGGTAATAACTGTAAAAGAGAATGTATTGAAATCTACTGATAGATATATACTGAAGTATTAAACTTTTAACTTGTTTCTTGTGCAGCATTTCCATTTGTAGAATATATTCTATATTAAAATAATAACCTATAAAGGAAATAAAAAATATCGCGGAATAAATACATAAATTGGTAAATGATTTGCAGTTAAAAAAAAGCAAAGTAAATGCACACAAAAAAAGTTTCAAAATAAAGTTTTTCTTCCTTGTCATCATTAGTATTTTTCTTTGGATATATGATTATTTTAAAATTTACTTTATTCTTTATCAATTGTTGCATGTTTATACAAAATGACTGCCTTTGTCAAACGATTTTAATGAATTTAATTAACATCACTAATAAATTTAAATTCAAGTAATATATTTAAACACAAAACAAATGAAGCATTTAAATCAAAGAAAAAACATTCAGCAGAATTTCTTAACCATTTAAATAGTGCATAAAAAATAAATAAAAACTAGATAAAGTTAACGATATTACATAATGGATTAGGTAAAACTAATATTTAGAATATTTTTTTTATTTGCATCCCGAGTTTAGTCTAAGTAAATTAGCAAGGGGAAAAAAATCTTGAGTTCCAAGTCCAAAATTGTCATAGAGCCGTTAAATGCGAGATAAAATCAAAAGATCAAACACCCGACTATCAAAGTCGGCCTTCGCAGTGTTTGCTGATGAAACAAAATCAAAAAGTCTTACTCCACCCAGCGGAGGAAATGTAAATACGGAGGTTGGGATCTCTTCCTTTTGTCGGTGCGAGAAGCCGCGAAGATTACTGTTGTATCGCCGAATAAGTGGTCGATAAGGCGCAGGTGCAAATATTAACTTATTCCAAAATTATCGTTTGGTCAGTTTTCATCTCATGCATGATTCAGCACGTCACACTAGACGAATAAAAAATAAGTAAGAAGAATAACGAATTCTTGTTCTTAACATAAAGTGTCTGGCAGAACAGAATTTGTCATTCGTGGTAGAATTTCGGAGCGCTGACTGTGTGTTAAAATGGCTTTGTTAACTTTTTTTTTCAATGTTTTTTATTAAGAATGAAATGTAATGTATTATACAGTGCTTGAATAAAAATTTTGAAATGAAAATAAATGTTCTTATTATTATTTAAGTCGAATGAATCAAAATATTTCAAGATCATAAAAATATTGATTCAAGAATAATTCGAGTTATTTCAAGATTAAAAATAATCGTAATCCAAAATTAATTTAACTTACAGAATAGCAGAGAAAAAAGGTTTGTAGTTTTCCAATCCAACTCATACATTTAAATAATCCTAAAATTTGAATCTAATTAATTTAAAATTCAATCTCTTAAATTTTTATTTAATATTACGAAACATGCAAAATTCTCAACCGGAAATAAGTTAAAAATAAAATCAGCAACAATAATAAATATAGACGAATTTTTTTTAAATTATTCTATTTGCTAAAAATAAAAGCGTGAAAATAAAGCTTGCTCACGAAAGAGAGAGATAGAAAAAAAAAAAAAAACCCGAAGCCCTATTTTCAAATAAATGAATAATCCTGTTGTTTTGAAGTTACATAATAATTATTCGGAAAAGACGTCATACATTCGAACTTTGATCGGATATCAATGATGGCATTGCAGCTAACACAACACTTTCCAAACTTCATATCAGTGTATTTAGCGTACATTAGCCTCATATAGATGGTAAATCTTTAGTGAAAACGGGTATCGAACTTGAAACGTTTCAATTTCAACTTTGTGACAACGCCATATCATCGTAGCCAAAAGAACATTGAATTACTTATAACATCAACTAAAACAGAATATTTTAGATTTATTTTTAACAAATGAAGCATTATTTACGACAAAATAAATAGTCATTCCCAAAAATAAACAGTAAAATAAACAAGCAGCAAATATTTTCACTAATAGCAATTAATCAAAACTTAACGCAAGATAGCTTAAATAATTATTTTTACTATTTAATACAGAAAAACAGAAAGAAAAAGTTTTTATCGAAATTCTGAGGAACAGTATATATGTGACATGGTATTACAAAATCGGACCTTTTAATAGCATGGATATTTTCCTTTTTTATTGCGAGTATGAACTACAGCCAGTAAAAATTCAGGTAGATTGATTATATGTAGAAAACTACATATAATCAATCTACCTGAATGTGTACTACTATATATGTGACATGGTATTGCAAAATCGGACCTTTTAATAGCATGGATGTTTTCCTTTTTTATTGCGAGTATGAACTACAGCCAGTAAAAATTCAGGTAGATTGATTATATGTAGAAAACTGCAAGCAAACCGAATCATTCATGCATGCGGTATTATTACATGGTTTCCTCGCATTTTACACTTTTATAACAATTACATGACATTTCCATTTTAAACATAGAATTTAGATAAAGTCGACTACTTTTTGTTAAGTTTCGTTCAAAAGTATATAGTTCGAAAATTTGGGAATTTCCCCCTATATCATGTGATTTGACACCACTGGATTTCGTTTTATAGGGATATTTGAAGTCAACGGTCTATACCAACAAGCCCTCAAGCACACGTGCATTGAAGGAAGAAATTCAACGCTGCATCAATGAAATACAGCCACATTTACGCAAAAAGTGCATATGTGCCAGCAAAGCCGTGGAAGCCATTTGCCTTATGTGTTATTCCATACATAACATAACCCTATCCTGTGTATTTTACATTTCAATAAAAATATAACAATTTAAAGGAGAAAATTGTGTTTTTTATTTAAAACAAATCTTTATCTTGCGTTGACACATTGTTCTATCGTGTAACGCTTCATTCTTACTAAACCTAAACTATTAACTATCAAATGGTTTTTTTTAATAAAGTTGCCAACACTTTTTTTGAACGAAATACAAATCTTTCTTTAATTTTGGAAACAACCTTTACAAGACATTAACCAAAAATAAAGCTTTAACATGTTAAAAACGTATTGGATTGGGAAATAAAGTTGGTCATCTTATTAAAAGAAGGGTCTCATAATGTGTAATATCTAAAGCCGCAAAATTCTTAAATCCATCGCTAAGTGTGTATTCTATAATAACAACCTACAATTAATGAAATACACATTATAGAAATCTAACCAATTCATAACAGATCTTCTAATAAAGTCTTGCTTTAATACAATTAATACAAATTATAATTAATAAAAATTATTAATACTAGAATTATGAAAATCCACTCCATATCCTCCACAACAGAAGTTTCAGTGCTTCTAAAACATGAAAAAGAACATTCAGCAAACGGAATAAAATGACAGTCACCTGTTGCGTAAAGAGTAAACTAATAAATCGAGTCTTTTAAAAAGTTCGAATCGAAAGCTCTTCAAAGCAGGAAAAACATAAAATAAAAAATAAATAAATAAAAAGGGATCATAAATAAATGAACGTATTATTCTCATCGAAAATGGTATGCTTGTTAACTTGCCCGAATCGCTAAACACGGAATCTATCTAACTAACGCATAAAAAAAAACACTCAGTATTCACAGCTCCCTTTATATTAAACATTCCACGCACGGCGTCGGCATCTCTTCATCTCTGAAAAAGAGGAATCGAAAAAAAAAAAAAAAAAAAAAAAAAAAAAGAACGTGGAAGCAAATAAAGAAATAAAAGAGCTAGGAGAAATAAAAGGTGGATTCATTTAAGCTCTTCTCTCTCCACAATACCCGTCACCCCTCGATTGAAATGGATTTGCCTAGTTGGAGAGATGTTCAGCATTTGGAGCGGATGAGAGAGCAAAAGAGATCAGAGCATGCTATCTATGATTGAATGACAGGCTTGGCATGTTTATCATCCGCTTTGGCGAAATTAATTTTATTTTTTTGAATTATGTATTTGGATTACTATCATTTTAATTTCGGAAGTTAAACACGTCTGTTTCTTTTCTTTTCTTTTTCTTTTGTCTTCTTTTTATACGCATCCGTTCATAAGCGATAGCTAATACTATTCTTTTTCTTTATTTTTTTGTTTTCAAAACGAAATAAAAATAGTTTTGGTTTTCTTTTATTTAAATATTTAAAGCTACCAATTTGTTTAAATTTTAAGAATTCTGAGTTCAGTATTTCCTCGTAATAACGCTTATTCGTGAGTTAAATAATAACTAAAAAGAAAGCAAATGAAGCAGTTGTTGGAAGTACTGTTTATTTAAATTTATTGCAATGGTCTGAAATAAATAAATATTATCAATAATAACATTTTGATTAATCTTTATCAACAAAAAACTTTAATTTAAAAAATAAAATCGTGACTTGTAGTGAACTAGGGATGCTATATTGAATAACATTTATTTTCCCGAATATTGCGTTTTCTCCTTCTTTCTTTCTTTCTTTTTTTTTTTTTTTTTTTCTTTCTGTACAGCCGTCTTAAAATTGATGGCAGATGTAGGCAGCCTCATAAAAATCGAGCTGATTCAGCTTATAAAGCAAAAATAAACAATGGCGTAGAGACGAGATGGGGGTCAAGAAGTGTATAAGTGCATTAGATGATCATCTTAAGACGCTTGGGGACAAAATGAGCGTTTTTGTGATTTTTTTTTAATAAAAGTCAAACAAGAAAAGTTCAAGATATAACCTTGATCCAGATTTTGCATTTGCTAAACCACTGATAGTGTCTTGGAAGGAGAAAAAAAAAAAAAAAAAAAACATACTCATTTCGAACACCACTTACCCTCGTTTCGCCACTGAAAACCTGGAGTTTCCTTTTTCGACTTCCTTACTTGCTTCTAAATATGATGCATTTTTAGTTTCAGCTTTATTATAAAATTAAAGGAGTCGATAAAGCACTGTGGGATTTTTCCATTAACGTAATGAGTTGTTTTGTTTAAAACAGAGATACAAATTTGTTAAGAGAGAATTTAAAATTCTTAATTATTTGGTTAGACAAATAAAATTTGGTACTAATAAAATTTGGTTAGATAATAAAATTTGGTATTAAGGTTATATATTGTTTCCAACGGACTCTAAAACCCTCCGCGCTTTTGCGCATGTGTTAGGATGGGTTTGATTCGTCAAAATATGGGTGATTGAAAAGATGAAAGTGAAAAGATGTTTACATCTAACAATAGAGTAAATTCGGATTACTTTATTGTTAATTGTTGATTAAAATAATTATTAAATTGAATATTATGGAATTAAAATAAAATAATACGGCGTGAAACGACGCAATATTCGCTTACACGTGAAAAAAGTTGAACAAAAAAGTATCTAATTGAGAGGAATCAAAATCAAAGAATGACAAAGAATTGCGGAAATGCGCTCATCTGTCCGAATCTGTTCATAGAATCGTTGAAAAGTGGTCGTCTCAGTATACAACTAACATATTGAGGATTTGATTCAAAAAATGAACGCAGATTTCCAAATTTGAAAATGTAGCATCTTGCCGAGTTTTATTCCTTTTATTTGCTGTGTGTTTGGGTTGAAACTTTTTTTAGGATTATGTTACTTAGAGCGTATGCACAGGAACGGGTCGATAAATGGATGAACTTCTTTGGGAGTTTGAACTTTTTCACCTGAAATTTGTTTTAGATCTTGCAGCCATGGCGTAAAGATGATATATCAAATCAAGTAACAAGACGTCAAAGCAAGACTCCAAATTTTATGTGTAGTTACTTGTTTTATATGTATGTTCAATTATTTTGCTCTCAAAAACAAACATAACGACAGATTTTTTTTTTTTTTTTAAAGATTCGGGGTGATTTGAAATGTGGAAATTCATCAAAATGTCGAGGTTGAATTTGCGAATTATTACAATACCATTGCTACATTAGATTTTACAATAGATGCCGTTCGTAGCTTTTTGGATTCCAAGTCAAGAAAAAAAAACATTACATCCGAATAAAACATGCAACTGAAACGTCTTGAATATGCATTAATTTTGTAAGAATACAAGAACGCAAGAAAAAAAAAAAAGCAGACTACCCATATTATTCATTATTTTAATTATATAAAGGATACAATGCACAGGATTTTTGTAAAGCTCATATATATTTAATTTTTTAAGCTTCTTTTTAAAAAGTTTTCGGTACTAATATATTGGTTTTGAGTTAATGAAGCATTCATTGGGAAAACTTTATGAATAATGTTCATTAAAAATTTCAACATGCTATTTGAACCTAGAGTCTACGGTCTTCGGTCTTCTGACCAATTCTCCACTCATATTCCTTTTCACTCCTTCAGCACGCATTCCATGTTCCCATCCTTCGACCATCGCTTTTAAATTGTCATAATTCATCATCACTCCTACATTTCAGGAATTACAATACTTAAAAAACAACTGGGAAATTTTTTACATGCCTCAACCTCCTGTCTTAGTCTGGGAATTTGACCATACTCTCCAAGAAGTTCATATTTTCTTTCATGCTAGGAGCAGGAACAAATGCACGTTGTGAAATTGACAACATTTTTTGGTCATAGGCGTTAAGCTCACTGAATGGAATAAGATAGAACACTGCAGAGAATAAAGAAAGAGGGCTTGTTTAATAAATGTAACTATATAAGAAAAATTATATTTTTGAAACATTTGACCTAATCGCTGGCCTTAGCTTCAACTTCCGACAGTCGAAATTGATCACTATAGGCGAATTGTTGATCAGCAGAACCGACGAGTTCTGCATTTCTTTAGAGACTGGAACCATATTATTTTGATAGGTATAACCAGTTGATTGCACATCCATGATCATTACAAACGGCGATAATTTTAAATTTTAAACTATACTATAATTATATTTATAGGTAATGACAAAACGGTTTTCAATATGCGATAGTATCATTCATAAACTTTTATTTCTTTACTCATACTCGTTAATATGTGCATCCCTAATGGGATGGACAATGTCCAGGCATCATTCAATTTCTCTCCATGTGCGCTTTAGCACCTTCCTGATGACTTATTCAAATGTAGTGAGGTCTATCTTTAAGCCTTGTAGATCTGTAATCTTGGCAACACTATTTATTTCATAAAAGACGTATACTAAGTCTGATTAATTGATCAGGACAATTGTTCTTTTCCATATTATTCACAAAATATTATATGGGCTCAGCTATCAGAATTTGTTTCTCAAGAAGCGCCCTTATTTTTTATCTGAACAAAAAACTTTTAAGTTGTTACCTTGTCATACATTAAAAGCCGCTTATATTGCAGAATAATTTTGAAGTCCAGAATTATTTCGGAATCAGAAGTTCCAAAGACAACTTATGAATTCTTAATATTTTTTTTATTTATTTTTTATGGAAGAAAATAAATGTCTTCTTTAGAAAAATTTTACCGGGTTGGCAAAGAAATGATGACATTTGAATTTAAAACAAGTATTGTAATCTAGAAAAAAAAAAGTCTTCTTTTGGCCACTAAATTTATGAATAATTGTACAAAAATAATAATTATAGATAAATAAAACAATGAATTTAAATAAATAAAGTATATTCGAATCTCTTGATCGAACTATGGCAACATGCAAATGTTTCATTCTTTATTCTCCTGTCATAATTTTATTTTTTAAAGTTTACTTTTAATTTTATAAAGCAGCGTAGCTTGCACACACATGCAAAAAAAAAAAAAAAGAAAAAAAAAAGACGTATTTAATATCGAACAGCTCACGAAAATATAAATTCAGTACATCCGCATAAACAAGGAAATGTTATTGTAAAATATTTTTAAAAAATTATTAAATTTAAAGAAAACATCTTTAACAAATAATATTGGTATTACTGAAAAACTTTTCTATTTTTTTAATTTAAAGCGATGTAAAAATGGTTTAATAGTTTTTCTCAATTATATGAAATTATAGAGAAAAATTTTTAAATAATGATAGTTTTTAGTTAAACATTTAATTAAAATCTTAAGAAAACTTTTTTTAATGGGCACCACGTGCCAAATTTGAAGTTCTAATTCTAGTAGAATGTTCTATAAATCGTTTTTGAAAGATTTTTTTTTTTCATCGTGCATATCGCATATAACATAACTTTGAAGATAAGTCATTCCTTAAACATTATTATGTTAATAATACAATTTAGGGAGCAGCCTTGTATCTGATAAAAAGCGAACTTAATTTAAACTGCATTCAATTATATTTTTTGCTAAACAAGATTTGAGTAATAAAGGTCCACATTTCACTAATCAGAAATCCCTTAATCTAGATCAAGAAGTCTTTTGTTGTTGCACATGCCCAAGAACAGCAGAGCTATATAAAGTCAATGAAATTGTGCACCCTGAAGAAGCCCAATACTAACAATGGATTGTCAATAAGATCGTGCTTGGAGAGCCCCAGACAAGTAAGAATGTGATCAGGGGAAGCCTCTTCCGTAAAACACTGGGGACAGACTTCAAAGCGCTTAGAACCCTCAGAATATTTCATAGTTCTAAGGTGCCCACTGAGAAAGGGAGTAAGAGTTGAAAAAATCTAGATTCTTTACTCTAAATTTCTAGAAATAAAAATTCTAAATATAAGAAATTATCAATAAATAAATAAATAATGCAAAGATGACTATAATGTCACGTAGAACTATAGTATAGAACTCAATGACACACACACAAGAGGTAGAGAACTATAGTATAGAACTCAATAACACACACACAAGAGGTAAAGCTAAACCAATTTATTAACTGAACTCTGAATTCAGAACACAGTAACTGACAAATCTGCTTTTATACTAGCAGAGAAAGTTCCAGAATACTCTTCTGGAGACAGTAAGAAAAGTCTAGAACACTTGTCTGGTAAACTAAAGAAATGTCCAGTATCTTCTGGAACATGAAATAAAGGAAAACATAAAATCAAACAATTAAGTATTTACATATACTATTAATTGCATTTTCTCACACACAAGAAGTAGAGCTAAGCCAATTTATTAACTGAACTCTGAATTCAGAACACGGTAACTGACAAATCTTCTGCTTTTATACTAGTAGAGAAAATTCCAGAATACTCTTCTTGAGACAGTAAGAAAAGTCTAGAACACTTGTCTGGTAAACTAAAGAAATGTCCAGTATCTTCTAGAACATGAAATAAAGGAAAACATCAAATCAAACAATTAAGTATTTACATATACTATTAATCGCATTGTCTCTAGCGGGATTCAAAACCATGTCTCTTGATCATGAGACCAGTGCCATGACCATTCGGCCATGGAGATTCGACTGTCTTTCTTCAATGCGGCAATAAAAATATTGGCTATATCTGACTACAATCATCTGTTATGTATTAAAAATAAATAGTACGAATAGATTAATATTATTTAGGTTAAATAATAATAATTTAGATAGCTTAAACATTAAATAAAATGGCAATTTGAAAAAAAAAAATGGAAGATTAAATTCTAATCATGCTGAAGTGTTTTAAAATTATCGCCATTTTACTCACTTGCTCAAATATATCTTCAGAAGAAGGGGGAAAAAATGGTTTGCTAAAACGATATCTCCATTTCGAACTTCTAATGCAAATCATTGCAATATTATAATCTGGCTTCGTTTATTTTATCTTCCTTAACATTGGCTAGGACATATATAATGACCTCTGTATAATTAATCACTGTATTTGCAACTAGTTAGCATCCTAATCTAAAACATTATTGTGTTAACTGCAAAATAATAATGGAAGGAAGAAAAATAAAGAATTAATTTAAATTCATTCCATCGCTTCCCGTCTTATCGGAATACAATAAAATGGCTTAAATGGGATGAAGTAACAACGTGAGTAAAATATAAGCATTTTAAAGTATTTAAAATGCCATTTAAAATTAATATAAATTTTATCATTTGATGTTTCTAGAATTTAAAATTATTTTAAAACAAATTAAGCCTAAATTAGCTTAAATATATTCGAAATATTGTGAAAGAATATTTGCGAGTTACTATAAATGGAATTTTAAAGACATGAAATATAGACAAATGATAACACTTGGAGTTAGAATTTCAAAAATTAATCCAAACGATTTTTGTTGATTATATAGACTCTATACCACTACGTCTCTGGAATTGCAATAACAACTGGAAAAAATATTCTGTATGATCTCTAATCATCATTGCGATGTATTGAACACAAAATTTCATTTATTCAAGTACACATAGCTTGTATATTTTCACATTATCTACGTATATGGAAATGTTAAACAATATCCATTATGGAGTTCTCTATATTTAAAAATCTAGTTAAAAACTACACAATTAAGTAATAGCGAATTTCTCTGGATCGAGTTAAAAAATCGCGAGATAAATAACAGTGAGTTTCGCAGGCCCGAATTACAAATCACAAGGCTAAGTAACCGTGAATTTAAGGTAAAAATCACAAGGTTAAGTAACAGTGAATTCTGTTGAATCCGTTGAAAGATAAAGTCTCAGGTGGAATTACTAGTTGGCAGTTTGTGTTTTATAGCTCAAAAGCTGTCTTTGACTAAGTTGCGCTACCGTATGGTATTAGAACATCGAAATATGGAATATAAACGAAGTTAAACTGCCTAAAAATATAGAAACTTCTGTGATGAGAAAAGTGAAACAACGATGACGAGGAGTATGGCCATTTATTAGAAGGCTTAGCTAAGGTTTAAATATAAAACTGATAAGGTTAACACGAGGATTTTTGAAAAGCAACCCAAATTATAAATGCATCTGATAAAATGTTGAATGCCGTACATCAAGTCGTGGACATTCCACATGTACGTTTAAAACTGAAAAAGAATAATTGTAGATTGAGCAAAATGGTACAAATTCGCCCAGCAGCAGGGTGAATCGGGTGTGGAAATTCTCCGTTTACTTAAAATGATTAGCTGTCCGGAAACTTAATAACGACCAGATGTTAACAGCCAGTGAATTTTTCTAGTATCGCATCTGGACTTCAGTCAAGTACAAAATTATTACTCCATGTGTTATTTCTATTATAGTTCACAGCTGCATTGCTAAGAAAGTAATTAACACGACTTTCTGTGTGGCCCATAATAACATCATGAACACCACTGGGGGGTCTGTTATCTGGGGACAGCGAGGGTTATCTGAATCAGCTTGCAGAGGGCATGTGTTTCTAATTTTGACGATTCATTCAGAGTATTTATCTCCTACTTAGAATTCTGTAATTATTGATATTTTAGACTGACAGTATGTGCAAAGCTGCACAAATGAGTACTTCTTCTGACTATGATTCTAATATACTAACTAATTCATATGTTTGAGCACAATTTTCATCAACTATGGATATTCTGTGTAATGAAACTCTGTATTGAAGTACGTATGCGAAGTCACGTGTGTTGTATTTTTTCTTCTCTATTTCGAATAATTCAATAACCATTGAGAGTTGTCTTCTTTAAACTTTCTCGCATACCTTCCAATAAAAGTCTTACTCGAATTTTTTTTCTGCATAAAATTGGGGGGATTCTGTGAGGCTTCGAATATCTTGAACGGCATTGGTGAATGACAGCTAACCATTTGTAGTAGTAAAAAATTCACAGGTGAGCGTGTTAAAACTTATAATTATCAACTACCATTCAAAGTATCTGATACTTATAGAAATTAAAAAAAGATTTATATCTTCTAAATGAATTTATTTTCTACCTAAGACTGCGTTCTTGTTAACTGTGTTCCACCAAACAATCTCAGTCGACGGGTCGCGAAAGCCATTTTTTTACATCTGTTACAATTGTCTATTGACTTGAGTTACACCTCTTCTATAACAAAAGCATCTCGATGTGCGTGGCACTCTTTCCACCACAAATGCTTAGGAAATATAGATCTTTCGTGCGAATATAGCATTTTTAATGCATCTGTCGTGAATATATGTATCTTGTAATCGATATCTTTTTGCCGGACGATGGATACCAAACTGTACA
This sequence comes from Argiope bruennichi, assembly GCF_947563725.1. Taxonomy (NCBI): domain Eukaryota; kingdom Metazoa; phylum Arthropoda; class Arachnida; order Araneae; family Araneidae; genus Argiope; species Argiope bruennichi. Next base: position 106,774,771 of record NC_079156.1, read on the forward strand.
ACATACAACGGTATTCGCAAGATAACATACCAAATTTTATTGACTTAAGTTATTGTGTATATGAGTCATTAAGTTCACTACATGCGAAAGATAGACAAACAGACGGTCATACATTAGACAGATTTGGTTCAAAATTTGATGAGTGTCTATTTTTATAAGCTAAACCTGTACTATTCGTCAACGGATTCTGAGGCGACCGCATTTCGACGACTTCATCTCATTAAGGGGTGAAACGCGGAACGATGAGTGCTTTTCCGGTATTCCCTTTGACCTTGGATTTCCCCTATTAGATACTAATAAATGTAAGCATGTCATCCTTTCATCTTTCCTCTCACCCTTATTTTGACGAATTAAACCCATCCTAAAGCATGCACAAAAGCGCGGAGGGTTTTACAATCCGTTGCTGAACAGTATGTCAGATTTTATCTTTCTAGGTCTTTCCGTTTTGTAGTTATCGAGTTCCCGTGCACTCGAATAGACAGAGTTCCTCTGACAGGATTTCGTTCAAAATGTAACAGAATTCTACAAATTTAGTCGTTAATATATATATTAAATTTCAGCCGTCTAGCTCAAAGTGGTTTTGAGTTGTGTTCACTGTCAGACATAATATCCAAATGCGTTCTTCGGACTGAAATGAAAAGATCAGTCAAAATCTTGAGCTCTATTTTTTTACTTTCTTGTATATATAATATAGGAAAAGTATTGTAATCGTCAAAAACTTCAAACTCGAGATTTTGACGAATCTCCACTTTTTAGATCTCCATGAGTTCGAAAAACCACATTTTTGGAAAATATCCGTTTTTCTGCCTTTGACAAGGATATCTCAAAAAACGTTTTGAGACCTGTGAATGAAATTTGTTATGCGATTTGTTATGTTTGTAGATTTCTATCAAATTTGTGCAAAATTCGCTCTGAGATAGTCTGTCCGTCTGGCAGTTCGAACATTAGCCAACATAACTACCAAACAAAATGGACAAATTTGATAAAATTCGGTACACTGATTTAACATAGACTAAAATTCGTTAAAAATTTCTCTATTATAAATTATAAAATTCGGTACACTGATTTCATATCAATTTTGTATAGACGCCTATCAATTTAGTATAGACGTCATATCACTTTAGTATAGACGTCTATCAATTTAGTATAGATGTCATATCAATTTAGTATAGACGTCTATCAATTTAGTATAAACGTCATATCAATTTAGTATAGACGTCATATCAATTTAGTATAGACGTCTATCAATTTAGTATAAACGTCATATCAATTTAGTATAGACGTCTATCCATTTAGTATAGAAGTCTATCAAGCGAAATCCAATAAGGGATTGGCCATCTGTTCTATATTTTCGGAAACACGTAAACGCGATAGCTCAAAAACGCAGTGACTTAAATATATGAAATTTAGTACGGGATTTTTTGACTACAAGCGTAATTTTGAGCCAAATTTTTGTTTCAGTCGGTTGGAGAAAACGCGTCTAAAACACAATTTCGGTTTTCGGAACTACTAACTGGGAACCAGAGATTAATTTAATCTCCAAAGTTGGCACGATAGATTCAATGAATGAACGACAAAAGTTAATATTTCGTAACTATTGTACATCAATACTATGCTATGCCTTTTCTGGGATAACATCTTTTTTTAGAGAGTTCACGAGAACGTTTTGGGCAGACCACACTCGCTTGATTACGTTAGCAATATTTTCTATACTCTTCGTCGTTTTCTTGGGGTTATTGCTTTTGCATAGATACTGATCGGAGGATGCTATGGAGGTTCTGACAGATTTGTTTCAAAATTTGATTTTAGGTTAGGCAGACGAATCGGTTTCTATATGCTAAATTTTATTTATTTAGCACTTATTTAGCATCTTTTGTAGTTATCATGTTCATTTGTGCTCGATCAGCCGGATAGACAGACTTCCTCTGAATGAGTCTCATTAAAAATTTAATAAATATCTGCAAATGTGGTGCAAAGACTATGTACTAAACTCCATTCTTCTAGTTCAAAATGTTTTTGAGTTCATCATGTTCATAGACATATCTCCAAAAATGAGTACTATTTTGAACTCAGGAAAGTTCAAAATGTTCAAAATTTCGATTTCAAATTTTTTTGGTGACTGCAATATTTTCTCTTTATATACAAGAAAGTAAAAATAAATACTAAAAATAAATAGTATACTTTTTTCTCAAAAATAAGTCAGAAAGAACGTCAGAAGCTGATCTAGTCATTCCTGCTGTCAAGAAAAAGTTGTCAATCTCGTCAAGTAATAAGATTTGGAAGTTGATAGCAATGGTATTTCTGAGCTGTTGCGCTCATGGATTGAAGAACTGTCAATCAATGAGCTTATAGAAGTATTTGATCAAATCTCTAAAAGAAGCCGATACTTCAAACACAAATTCCGCCGAAAAAATAAATGATAGGCCTTTGCTCAACTAAACGAGAAAGACAAATTTTGGAGACAATAAACTCTAACGTGTAACGTGCCATGCCATGAATGAAACAATATATTAATGTGCTATGAAGACATTTTACGGGAGAATAAAAAATTAGTTGAATCGTCAAAGGAATTTATTATATTCTTTGGAGTTAAGTATATATATGTTTTTATTATTATAATTAGCAATGTTAACACGTAAATGATAGCGATATAGATTTGCGTAGTATGTTTAAAATCTCATATCTCATTATGTAGTTTTGAGTGTTTTTATTTATAATTTCAATTTACCAGAACTATTTAATCGTTTCCAAACACAGCGCAAAGGCAACGTCGTGATGTTTTCGGAGTTCCGCGGTGTGACAAAGTGGTCACCAGCACCTCCACATCATAATTTGAAATAGCAATTACAATTTGTAAGTTTTGGGAAAGATTAAAATAAATTAAAACTAGAAAGCAAAAAGCTAACTAAAGCTCTAACGTCAGGAAATTTGGTATAATTATTGAAAATATTTTTATGATGCAACTTTTTTAATAGAAAATTATATTTTGATTATTTATGGGAGAATGGAGAACTTTAATGGAATTACATTGCACTTGCCTTTTACTGTGGAAACTGATTTAACTATTTTGATTAGTTATTTCTCTTTGTGTACAAGAGAGTAAAAATAAATATTACTCAAATTTAATAAAAATAAATACTCATCGTAGCTATCTAAGTCTGAAAGAGGAATAATTTTGAGAGCTTTTAATCCACCAGATTTCTCTTTGTGTACAAGAAAGTAAAAATAAATATTACTCATATTTAATAAAAATAAATATTCATCGTAGCTATCTAAGTCTGAAAGAGGAATAATTTTGAGAGCTTTTAATCCACCAGATTTCTCTTTGTGTACAAGAAAGTAAAAATAAATATTACTCATATTTAATAAAAATAAATATTCATCGTAGCTATCTAAGTCTGAAAGAGGAATAATTTTGAGAGCTTTTAATCCACCAGATTTCTCTTTGTGTACAAGAAAGTAAAAATAAATATTACTCATATTTAATAAAAATAAATACTCATCGTAGCTATCTAAGTCTGAAAGAGGAATAATTTTGAGAGCTTTTAATCCACCAGATTGGAAACAGAGTTCGTAAATTCTCAGTCTTTTTACGGACGGATTTCCGAGTGCAGCTAGAATCTTTGATAGTTTATTTCTTTACCTGTGATACAATTTTCACTGTTGGCACTCTATCTGATTTTATTTCCGCGGGTGTTAAGAAATACGATTAATTATATAAAAAGCCATAAAAACATACAGGAAAAAAAAAATTCGGATAGAAAGAAGGTAAGAGCAACGAATGATATTTATATTTTTGCATATTCTGATAACACATATAAATGGCAATAAAAGAGATCGGCCTAGTAATGGCTCGTTACAACAAAGTTTACAGGCGAAAAAGCCTAGAGGGTCATCTCATCCTTTGCCATCTATGGATGTACGAAAAGACATAGTTGGTCCCTGGCCTATATTTTCAAAAAGATTGGGGCGTAAAACTTTATTATGTAAGGGTACCATGCAGTGATCATATAGCAAATACTATGTTCCTTTATGTTTAAATGCTAAAAATAATTATTTCATGAATTTTTCATGTTTTATATTGTAATGAGAGGTAATATTCATGTTTGAAATATTATATTAATGTACATAATAGATTTATAGAACTCAAGGAGTGATTGTTTATGATGATGTAAAAATACCTCAATATGTTTTTTTAATTTAAAAAAATATGTGGGCTTTTTTTGGTATTTTTTTATTAACTACACCTACTACATTTCTACATTACTACTACAATCCCGGTTTATTTCAAATGGTATTTATTAAAAATAAAAATTCATGCATTTAAGGGTTAAAATAATACATTTTCCGTGCCACTTTTATTTTAATAATTATTTCTTTTTTTCCAAAAAGCTTCTTTCTTAGTTATAACATACTCTTACTTCCAAACACCCATTTCTTTCTCGCATGCAACGAAAAATTATTGCAATAATTGAAAATTAATTTAAGTCCTGTGAATTATAATTTATTTTATTACTGTGGCTACTTTTGTGAGAGATTACATAAAGAATCTAGAAAAAAAAAAGAAATTTAAAATTGATAATTTCTGAAATAAAAGTAATCAGACTTTTAAAAAATCTGATTACTTTTATTGTTTGATCGGAATCTTGAATTTTATTTTATTCACAGAAATTAAAAAAGATTTTGTTTATTTTTTAATGACTTTATTTAAGAAAGTTCCGATTTTTAAATAATGCACATTAAACCTATTCATAAACAGAATGATTTTTATAAAAAAATATTTACATAGATCACCTGGATAAAGTTTTATCAATAAACAAGCGAAACGAAAGATTTTTAAAATAAATATTGATATATATTCTGTAGATTTACTAATAGATTCGAAAATCAGTAATCCTTGGACTTCGAAAAAAAAAAAGTTTTTTTCCATTACTATTAACCCCTTCGCATACAACGACACATCTGACATGCGCATCGAACTAATGAATTTTTAGTTTTAAGTCTGCAAATCAGTAAAAGTATTAAATAATTTAAAATGGAAAAATTATTTAGAATATATGAATAATATATTTATATATATTCAATATCTCAAAGCTCCTTATATTATTATAAGAATTAAAATAACCATAAATGCACCAGATATGATGCGTCGCCTCATTAGGAAGTTAAATATGTAAGGGGCTTAGGGCACGAGACTGAAGGAAATACTCAAAGAAAGTGCAAAATTTTTTAATGAACTGCTGTTTAAAAAGATTGCTTTAAAATCTTTCGAAAATTCTTTCAAACCAAAAAGATTTTCATTCCATCAAATGATGAGTTTTAGATCTTGATTCGAGGATTATTTGGTAGAGATATAATCTCTGCATTTGGCACTCGGAACCTGACATGCTTTCCATCATTAAATATTGAAAAAAATCTCTAGATTCTGGGGCACTAAATATGATTGATCCTCTACAGCATGAGTCATTTAGTTTATCTTCGCGCCGGAAAGACAGATGGTATTTATCTTTGAAGGGTCGAATTCGTAACCGCCATTCCTTTTCCTGGTCGAGGCGACCCTTCCTACTTTCAAAAGTATCAACTAGAAAAAAGAGGTGTCCACGTAGGGTTCCAAGTGCATGGATGCATGTTACAAAGCCATGCCGCTTCTACCCTTTTCTCAAACTCTCCCTATATGGTAGGGGGTGAAAAGTTCAAAACATGTGATCGTTCTAGCACCTGCATGGTATAGACGCTGTCTGTTTTTCAAAGGGGGCCGACAGTCAGCACTCCCTTCTTCGGATAACTGATGTCCTGTCGGTTCAATTGACACTGAGTATGGCTAATGCAGTTATTTACTTTTACAAAATCAAAGGCCACACCGCGCATTGTAAATATTGACAGACTATCCAATGTGAAACTTCCCACGCATACAATATTTTTCAAAGGCCAAATTAGAATGAAACCGCGCCGGGCTTAAGCATTGAATAATATATTCAAATGTGCACCGAATTTGTACTTTGTTGAAGCATTTATTAATTAACGGTGAAGGGTTGGCGATAATTTCATAGGCGAAAACAAACAAGTAAACAATCAAACAAAATGTTTGTAAGATTTTTAGTTAAGAGCTTTGGCTCATTCATCGCTAATTGTACTTACAAATTAACGGTGAGGGATTGATTTGATTTTTGTGCAATTGGGGTTTAGTGCTACATTTGGTGAGTTTTGACTCTTTGACCGTTAATTAATAAGTATCTTTTTGTTGATCGGAATCGTATGAATTCATGATTTGGTTATCTATCTGAGGATGGACGCAAGGTATGAAAATTCTACTCTGTGGTCTTTACCAATAGCAAGCATCGAATATTATATTCAAATGTAATTAATACATATTTTTTATTGTGATCATACGATCGAATTCGTGAAGCGAAGTGGTTAAGCAAGTCCAGCTGCGTAAGGATGTTCTGAAGTGAGGACGCAAGTTGAGAAGTGCAGTTTCAGAGATCATCCACCATGAAAATACTCCACACTACATATTTTCCAAAGGCTAAATTAGGAAGAACGAAACATCAATTTGAAATGAAAAATATTATATTCAAGTGCAATGAATTCACTCGTTGATTGTGATCATATGATCGAATTCATGATATGGCTGCGCACCTTAGACTTGATGCAATTTGATAAGAGACAATATGTATATTTCAAAAGATACATTAGGAACCAGAGGGAGTTGTCTCCCTAAACCTTTCTCGCACATTCTCTAATAAACTTGTCGTGCCAGAGAACCCCTTACATGGCATTGGCATACAATAATTACGAAACATTAACTCTTGGCGTGAATTTGGTATTTTTACTGTATCTATTGAATCATCTTTGGCGAGTTTTTTAGCGATTAATCCCTGAATGCGGTTAATAGTATCCTAAAATCGAAATTTGCGTTTTAGTCACATCTTTCTCAACCGATGGAAACAAATATTTGACACAAATCTGTATTTGTAGACACAAAATCAAATATCAAATTTGATATATTTAAATCATTGCGTTTTTCAATAATCGTGTTTACATATTTCTGAAAGTACAGGCCGACATACACCCAACCAAAAGATGGATATGGTTCAACATTTGACAGGTATCTACATCACAAATATTAAATCTGTGTACCGAATCTTATCTATATAGCTCTCTTCGTTTTATATTTATTGTTTTAAAATATATTCCAATAGCCGGCCAAACGGATATCCTCTGAATAGATTTTTCTCACAATTTGACAGAAATTTGCAAATTTGTTGTAAAGACCCTATACCAAATTTCAGCCTTCTAGTTCAAAGCGTTCTTGAATTATCTTTGTCGCAGAAGACAGACGTACATTTTCTAAAAATATGTTTTTCGAGCTCAGGGCGATTTAAAACGTGGAGATTCGTCAAAATCTAGAGTTCGAATTTTGTAGACGATTACTGTACTTTCTTTGTTCTATGTGTACGATAAAGTAAAATGTACAATAATTTAAGATTTAGTGGTACTCGTCTATGTAATAGTTGTTGTTTTTGTTTCTAATGGCACTTGTCATAGCCTGCTGACAAAATCAGCGATTTTAAGCCGAGAGAGCGTTTCTTGTTTTTCAGTAGCGCCATCTAGGGGCAGGAGAATGTCTTAGCTACTCAAGCATCACAACCCTTTTTTACGGGGTGGACTTCATTCATGCATTTCATTCACTCATCCGCAGATCGTAATTTAGACCTGAATCAGAGAACGATCACCTCTGAACCAGTACCCCAGTGGTATTACTCTCGACATGGAGGACTTTGTGACCACGACAGATTTATACGTGCGTCAGCCACCACACACACGGGGTGTCTTCGGCCTAATATAATAGGTGATTAAACGAAACGAGCGGATTCAATGGTTCAAAAGCTTTGAGACGTATCATTTTAAATTAAGGCAATTAAATTAAAAGGTGATATTTAAATTTCTTTTAACAATCATGTTAATCATGCCTCATCCATTCTTCCGATCATCATTCACTAATTCTTTCTCTCTTTTCAATATATCAAAGAATTTATTTTAAGGAGATGTAAAACTATAATCCGAAATATCGTAGTATAATAACATTTTAGGTTTGTTTCATCTATCTTTATTTTATTTTAAAATTGCTCTTAACCATAGAGTGCACAGACTTAAAATCAGCAAGAATAGTCTCCCCAAAACTTTCTCGCATGCTCTCTAAAAACTTGTCATGCCGGAGAACACCTTACATGGCATTGGTGTACAATAGCTACGAAATATTAACCTTTGGCGTAAATTTAGCATTTTTACTGAATCTATAGCGCCATCCTTGGAGTGTCATTTGGCGATGAATCCCTGACATGCATTTAAATAATATCCAAAAACCAAATGTTTGCTGTAGAAAAGTTTTTTCTAAATCGATTGAAATAACACTTTGACACAAAACTGCACTTGTAGTCACAAAATCCCATACCAAATTTAATATATTTAAGTTGTTACGTTTTTGAATTTTCGCGTTTACATGTTTCTGAAAGTACAGACCGACAGACAGTCAACCTGTTATTGGATTTGGCTCAGAATTTGATAGGTGTCTACATTGTAAATGTTAAATCTGTGAACCTAATTTTATTTATTTCGCTCTCTTCGTTTTATAGTTGCCCTGTTAATGTATATTTGGACAATCCAACAGACAGCCTCAGAGAAAATTTTGCTCAAAATTTGAAAGAAATCTACAAATTTGGTTTGAATACCATATACTAAATTTCATCTGTCTAGTTCAAAGCGTTTTTAGTAATATTTGTCACTGACAAACATGCGGCCGGCCAGACAAGTAGTTCCAGAAATGTGTTTTTTGAGCTAAAAGAGTTCTTAAACATAAAGATTTGTCAAAATCTTGAGTTCGGATTTTTTTATTATTACTATACTTAATATACTTCTTTCTATACTTACATATAAGTAAAAATGTTCAGCCATATCGCTGTTTCTCAGTCGTATGATTTTTAGTTTAACTTCTAGAAAAATGAGATTCATATGAAATTTCTATGTAGATAGTAAATAAATTATTTACTAGTACTGTGTACTTCAATTAAAGAATTACTTATCAGAAAATGACAATCTGGCGTTTTGTGAAATGCATCAAACCAGTTAGATTCATGAAATCCATTGCGCATATTACAAAAGGGCATACAGTATGACCTGAGAGCAGAGCGCAACACCTCTTTACATAGGGATATCGCTGGCCAAAGTGGAAAGCCAACGATTGTCCCTGATTCCATGACTGAGATGGGCAACTAAACGTCAGATGTTTGTCCTATGACTATGACCTGCAACTAAATGTCAGATGTTTGTCTTATAACTGTGCCATACAGTTAAACATCAGATGTTTGTCAAATAACTGTGACGTGCAACTAAACGTCAGATGTTTGTCTTAAGACTGAAATGTGCAACTAAACGTCAGATGTTTGTCCTATGACCTGCAACTAAATGTCAGATGTTTGTCCTATGACCCGCAACTAAATGTCAGATGTTTGTCTTATGACTATGACGTGCAATTAAACGTCAGATGTTTGTCCTATGACTGTAACATGCAGCTAAACATCAGATGTTTGTCATATAATTGTGATGTGCAACTAAGCATCAGATGTTTGTCATAAGACTGAAATGTGCAACTAAACGTGAGATGTTTGTCCTATGACTATAACCTGCAACTAGATGTCAGATGTTTGTCTTATGACTATGACGTACAACTACTAACATGCAACTAAACACCACACACTACTAAGCATTAGATGTGCACACTGATATGTGCAACTAAACGTCAGATGTTTGTGCTATGACTGTGACATGCAACTAAACATCAGATGTTTGTCATATGACTGTGACGTGCAACAAAACATCAGATGTTCGTCCTAAGACTGAAATGTGCAACTAAACGTTCTCCTATGACTATGACCTGCAATTAAATGTCAGATGTTTGTCTTATGACTATAACGTACAACTAAATGTCAGATGTTTGTCATATGACTGTGACATGCAGCTAAACGTCAGATAATTTCACATGATTGTGGCGGGCAACTAAACATGCAATTAAATATCAAATGTATGTCATATGACTATGACTTGCAACTAAATGCCAGATGCTTGTCGTAATGTAAACATCTGATGTTTAGTTACACTAAACATCAGATGTTTATCATATGACTGCGACTTCATGTTAATGAGTTGCATTGATTATTTTACTATTTAACAATATTTTATTTTTATCTGAACAAATCTATATTCAAATTTCTTGACTAAAAAATTATTGAAGATCTAACATCCGTTAAGAAAGAGGCTTCTTGTTGAAGAATTTATCCATTCAATCAAAGGTGAATAATAAATTAAATAGAAGAGGATATAATTATTAAGCAACAATAAAATCCCTTTGAATTAACATTTGCTTCATTTTAATTTTTTCTTACAGCAACAAATATTTAAATTATTTAAATCTTTTGTGATTTAAACTAAGCCTAACACATCTAACCCATAAAAAGTTTATCTTGCGAAAAGCAGTTTTACCGTGCTGAATATATTAATGACATAACCTCCGCTTTCAGCTAGGGTATTATTATAAAAAGGAGCCTCTTTTTCTCAGTCGGCCTTTCACTAAAGCTTCTTTTTTCATTTCCTTTCACAAGCCTTACGGCTTCCGCTTTTTCTTGCGCGGCCTTCACAAATTTCTTTTTTCCTTATAAATGTGGATTGTTCTAAAACACCTATTATACCAGAAATGTGAGTGGCGATTCATATCCTGTTACGATTGTATCCGCTTTTCTTTGCCTTGCCAGAGAACAACAGCCTTAACATCGTCACCTTATTTTCCCACAATCAGTAAAATAATCATTTCTGCAATCTCGGAAGATGGATATTAACAGAAAAGTCATAAAGAATTAAATAAATAAATATAGATACATATTTTTCTTTTTGAAAATCGTTTGCTGTTTATTCAAACGATAATGGAGAAGAACGAATCAGAACGAACCATTTATATCAGAAGATGTAACGAACTTATTTGTTTGTCAAATATTCAATAATTTTGATTTCGAGTCATTATACTGAACTCAATGTCCATAGAAATCGACGACGTCTAAAGATTTTTCTTTTTATCATCTAAAATTTCTTTTTAAAAAGTAATTATTACTCAAGATATGAACGATTAAAATGTACTTCGAACGATTAAATGCATGCTCAATTTAGTGATTAATGTTTAATTTTATGTAAAATTTTTTCGTTATAACATAATAACCCCAAAAAACCAAAATATTGTAATTGTACTGTATTTTAATGAAATAAGTAATAACCTGAAAATAAGTATAACCAAAATGCAATATTATCTTTAAAAAGCATTTGGGAGTGGTCTCTGCAAAACTTTCTCGCATACTCTCTAATAAAGATGTTATCTCAGTGAACATTTTACACGACACTGACGTACAATTGTTACTAAATATTGATCTTTAGCGTAATTTTGCATTTTTATTTAATCAACTGTGAGATCCTTGGTGAGTGTTTTGCTTATTAATCCCTGGAATGCGGTTAAAAATATCCAATAATCGAATTTCGGTTACAGACACGTTCTTCCGAACCAATTGAAACAAAAATTTGACATAAAACTACAATTGTAATCACAAAATCACGTGCCAGATTTGATATATTTCAGTCATTAAATTTTTCAGTTATCGCATTTACATGTTTCTGAAAATACAAACCGACAGACAGTCAACCCCTTGTTGGATTTAGATAGATAGATATAGTTGGACTGAGCCTACCCAATCTGGTAGGCTCTATACTAAAGATATTAAATCTGTGTGTAGAATTTTTTTCTATCTAGCTCTCTTCGTTTGGTAGTTATTGTGTGAACATATATTCGAACAGCCGGACAGTCAGACTTCCTCTGAACGGTTTTTGCTCTACAAATTTGGTCTAAAGTTCTTCAGCTTAGCTCAAAATGTTTTTGAGTTATCTTTGTAACATATAAGGCTGATTTATAATTAGCCTCTTGAAATTTAAATGTTAAGAAAGAGTTCTTAATTAGAAAAATAAAAATCTATTATTGTGGTAAAGCATATGCGTAGGTTACAACCATGGCGAACATCGACAACCAAACAACTGTTGCCAACATTCGTTTTCACAAGTTAACATAAGCTAAACGATTACAATTCTTTCATCGATACACAAAGTGAACCTTACATTCGGCCCCGCTCAATATAAAATTTAGACAGACAGAAGAAATTTTAAATTGAAGCGTAAAAATAAAAGAAACAAAGTTTTTGATGAAATCATAGTTCAAGTCTCTGGGGAACACAGACTAGTTAATATCTTTTTGATGATGGCTCAGTGGCTCTCATTCTCTTCGTCTGTGCTGTTTTCCTCGATGGTTGGTGAATTTCGTTTAAAGTAAGGGCGGAGATGTTGTACGTGGACAACCTTGATAAATTTGTTCTGTTGTGTTGTAGACTTGATCTCGTAGCACACGGCCCCGACTGGACGTATAATCACAAATGGTCCTTTGAAAATAGGAGAAAGTTTGTGATCTCCTTTTTTCGGCCAGTCGTACAATACGAGATCTCCTGCCTTGAAGGAATGGGATCTGCGATGGAGATCAAATCGTTTCTTGTTCTCTAAATGTGTTTCATACACATTATTTGCTGCTTCGGCCCTGGCCAAAGTTAAAAGGTCTAGTTGGTCTTCACGTGGCGTGTCATCTATGAAGCTACCAAGGTGAAGTTCCCGTGGAAGGCGTGGCTCATATCCATGAAGTAAATAAAATGGCGATTTCTTAGTAGAATTTTGTTTTGTGGTGTTAATTGCGAGTAAGGCATTTGGAAGTAATTCGTCCCATTTATTCGGGTTTTTGTCAATCATTTTTTTCAAAGAGGACACAATGATGCCGTTGGCTCGTTCAACGATACTATTAGCTTGTGGTGAATAAGGTGGTGTCGTTGATTGTGTGATTCCATATTTTTGAAGAAACCGCTGAGTGTGACGTGCGGTAAATGCTGTTCCTCCATCTGATAAATACATATTTGGCGGTCCATATCTAAGTATTATATTATGATACAAAGCATCAGTCACTGTATGAGCGGCGAGAGATGCAGAAGGTGTTGCAATTACATAGCGTGTGGCGTGGTCAATTTGGACAAGCATATTTGTATTTCCATTTCTTGTTTCTGGCAAACAGATTATATGGTCAGCAGATACAATTTCCCAAGGTATAGATGGAATCGGCAATTGCTGCAAAAGACCATAGGCATTAGCAGTACGTCGGTTGACAATTTGGCATTTATGACAGCTTCGAACATATGCTTTACAGTCCTTGCGCATATTTGGCCACCAATAACGTAATTGCAAATTGTGAAGAGTTTTTTTTGCGTCCATATGTCCAACATCATCGTGACAAGCGATCAGAGTTTTCTCTCTCATTGACTTTGGAATCACTACTACAGATTTCGAATTATTATCTTTAACTCGCACAAGAGTGTTGTTATCGATATTGTAATTGCATATGATTGACATTGTCCTTTTGTTTGGATATTTTTCTCTGAGTAAGCGAAAAATATACTGACAAAAGTCATCTCTTTTCTGTTTCACACAAATGTCTGATTCATAACTTGCAGTAACTGTTAAACAAACAGGTGGTGTTGGGAAACGTGAAAGGTGATCAGCGATGACATTTTGCTTTCCGGGTCTGTGCTCAGTTGTGAAATCAAATTGAGCCAAATCCACTAAATATCGTGCAAATTTTCGATTAATAGCAGATTTTGCAACTACATAAGCGGTTGTATAGTTGTCTGTGATGAGTTGAAACTTGTGACCTAGGAGATAGAGTCGAAATTTTTCAGTTAGGGCCCAATGTACAGCAGTACATTCCAGTTCGTTACTGTGGTAGCGTGTTTCAGCATCTTTTAAGGTACGTGAAGCATATTCAATGACACGACGCTTTCCATTCTGTTCTTGAGATAAAACTGCTCCTAGTCCAGAATAAGATGCATCAGTTTCTACAAAGGTTGGTAATCCTTGTTTGAAATACGCAAGAATTGGAGCAGTAGTAATTGCAGTTTTTAAAGATTCAAATGTACGCTGTTGGTCATCTGTTAAAACTATGGGTGCATTGTTGGTCTTCTTTTCTAAACCTTTTAAAACGCTTGTTAAAGGTTTAGCAATAACAGCATAGTTACGAATATACTTACGAAACTGATTAGCAAATCCAAGGAAACTACGGACTTCATGAATTGATTTGAGAGTTAGATAACGTTCAATTGCTGCTATGCGTTCCGGATCAGGACGAACACCATCTTGAGAAATAATTAGACCAAAAAGAGTTATTTCTGATACTGCAAATTGCGTTTTTTCTCGTGTCAGCTTGAAGCCAGCTTTTTGAGTTGCTTCAAAGATTTTATATATCACTTTGAGATGATAATTGAAGTCATCATGAGAAGTTGATATATCATCAATGTATGTGTTGACATTGTGGTGTGCCAGATGATTGTAGGCTAATTTAATCGCTCTTGTCATTGTAGATGGGCCATTTGTGACACCAAAAGGCATTCGAAGAAATTCATAATGTCCGTCAGGAGTGACAAATCCAGTTTTGTAGGTGTCAATGTCTCTTATGGGAATGCAGTGAAATGCAGATTTTACATCCATTTTAGAATTGTAGCTCTTGCCTGCCATGCGTTGAATAACGTCTTCCATTTGGTCGATTGGATGCGGATCAATATTTGTGATAGGATTAATAGTGCGAGAGAAATCTACCACAACTCGCCTAGGAGTACTTTCATGAAAGGGCTGCTCCACAATGAAAGCTGGTGCTGCGTACGGTGAGTTGGAATGACGGCAAATTCCTTGTTTTAACCATTTTTCAATTTGCGTTTTTAGAAACTGGCGATCAGGCTCTGAAAGTCTATAAGGTCTACATCTAATAGGCTTTTCATGTCGCAATTCGATTTTGAATTCCACATATGGACATAGTCCAATGTTATCATCATTCGAATAAAAAACATCAGTAAATTTTCCAATTACTGCATCAAGTTGAGCTTGTTGAGTTGCAGAGAGTCCTGCGGATTTAGGGATAAGGTTTGTTTCGGATGAAATTATATTGGGTGTTGCTTCTGGCAAAGTAACATCATCTAATGATGGTAGTGAGGGTGGATGAAGAGAGACACAGTTGATGCTGGGTTTCGATGCATGAATACATTCGTACAAATGAAATGAAGTTGGAGTAGAAATACATAATGAGCCATTAGGGTCGTAAGTGCATCTAGCTTGAACTTGTTGTTGCCAATCGAATCCTAAAATAAGCTTAAATGGAAGTTGGGTGCACACTCCAATTTTAGGCATCATATATTCCAAATTACCAACAATTATGTTTAAAGAAATCCAACCTATTGGCTTTATTTCATGGTCAACAACTTGGAACTGTCCATCAGTCCACGGGTTAATAACAATATCATTTGGAACACAAGATTGTTGAATGATTGTGATATCTGCACATGGATCACAGAGGGCTTGAATTTCTGTATCATTGTTGATAATAACAGGTATTAAGGCAAGTCTGTTAGTTTCAGTTCTAATACAATTTATGGAATTATTATTTGCACTATTTGCGGTTGTAGATCTCCCAGATGTCGAGTTGCGATTGTTGTTGTTGTGCCGGGAATTTGAAGAGTTCAAACTTATAGTTTTGACTGCTGTGTTATTATCAGAACTAGTTGAACTGCTAGAAGATGGTATTTGGACATTAGTTTGACTGTTGGTATATTGATTTTGTCGTGACGTGTTTCTTGGTTGAGCTATGGTTGAACCACGTGGAGGAGGTGGTAAACTGCACATAAAAGATGCATGGCCTTTGTTTCCACATCTCCAACAAGTAATATCACGAACATCGTCAGTTACTGGATTGTATTTACGACGTTGTTCATCATGTGTATAAGAAGATCGAATTTGAGATTTCGGAGAATGTTTCTTATGCTCTTGTTTTGCACTGCGAATAGCATCAAGTGCAGTTGCCCTGTCAATTAATTCTTCAACAGTATTCGTATTTTGAGTAGCTAATGCAATTTGCCATTTTTCCTCGGTAATATCACCTATGATCATAGAAATACGGTCAGGTTGGGGAATGGTGAAGGGAGCTTTTTCCAAAAGAGCGTCTTTTGAATAAATATAATCTACTAAACTTTCATTATGCCTCAACTTTCGTTCACTTTGGTGAGCCAAAAATTCTTGCATTGTAATACGCCTTTTAAATCTTGAGGCGAGAGCATTTTTCCAAGTAATCCAATCATTAAAATTTTTTCCTGTTGTTAATTGCCAATTTTTTGCAGATCCTGAGAGACGAGAAATAGCATTAGTTAATTTTAATTCGTCGGACCAGTTAGCTAAAGTTGAAATTCTTTCAACTTCCTTTAACCATTCAAGTGCATTTTCAATTATATCACCTTTAAATATTTGAATTGAATTTGCAGTGTCATTTGTAGATGTGATTTGAATCACATTTGGATTTACTTGTCTTTCTAAAAATTGTTTTTGCGTTTCCATTAATGTAGAAAGAATAGCTGCGATATTCGGATCTATTTGAGAAGGCGGAGGCATAGGAAGTGGTGATTGTGTAGAAGAATTACTTAAAAGTTCTACTTGTTTTCGCAGAGATTCAATCTCTGTCAATAAATGTGCATTATCAGAAATTGCCTCCTCAACGTTATTAAGATTCTGCGCTCGAAGAACATTTAATTCTTCCAAAGTTCCTTCACTATTTCTTTTAGTATTATCCTCTACAATACGCAAAATTAGTTCATTCTTATTTCCAGTTAGCGAAAGATTTCTGAAACATAATTCTTTTTTCAGTTGAACTATCGTTAAAGTTTGTAGCGGTTGCGAGTCTAAAGAATTAAAAATGATGTCATCTTTTGTTGACATTTTTTTTTTTTATTTCTGTTCACTGTTCTTGACGAACGAAATAAATTAGCGAAGATTGCTTGGCGACGTTCTTGTTTAAAAAGCGAAGATTGCTTGGCGATGTTCTTGTTAATAAAGCGAAGATTGCTTGGCGATGTTCTTGTTTAAAAAGCAAGCAATAAATTTTGCAAACAGAATAATTTTTTTGAAGGTAATGCGAAATCAATATTCAACATTCGTTAGAATACTCGCACTGATTTGTACAAAGTTTTATCACAAGTAAAACGTAAGTATATAAAGTATCTCATAAACTTCACTTACTATGCGTGGGCGATTTTTGGAATACGTTCAGGCAGAAACAATCTTGGCGAGATTATCATTCCTTGGCGAGGATTCTGAAAGTTCCAAAGAAGGCTTAACGAGTGCGATGGTTTTTTTTATAAAATATTATTTGAAATTCCTTTTGCAAGTCCATTAGATTCCGGCTGCGCCATATAAGGCTGATTTATAATTAGCCTCTTGAAATTTAAATGTTAAGAAAGAGTTCTTAATTAGAAAAATAAAAATCTATTATTGTGGTAAAGCATATGCGTAGGTTACAACCATGGCGAACATCGACAACCAAACAACTGTTGCCAACATTCGTTTTCACAAGTTAACATAAGCTAAACGATTACAATTCTTTCATCGATACACAAAGTGAACCTTACAAACAGAAAGACAAAGATAACTCAAATCCAAATTTCCAAAAATGTATTTTTCCAAAATGGATTTTTGGCACTCAGGAAAGTCAACAAAATCTCTGAGTTCGAATTTTTTTGATTATTATTATACTTTTTCTACACTTTGTACACGAGAAGGTGATAACCTTTAAATTTATTACTGTTACATGAATTTGTATTAGTAAAATTACACTTATAATAAGTAAAATTGTTTATTAACATTTTAATTGAAATTCTTTTCATTTATACATCATTTTACATAAATTCCTTGACAGACATATAAGTGATTAATTTCTTATATTTGATACTAGTCATCTGTGGCAATCAGCTGGTTCGCCGGAAATATTGATTATATTTAGATTCAAATAAATTGATTAGATATAACTTCACATCTTTGATTCCTCCTAATTGTTAGACATTAAAACCTTGTTGTTTTAATTGTTGAGTTCTTTTATGAGTACATAAGTCTTTCTAATGGAGATGAATCCTATAACATTGCAGTGCTGTATTAAAAACGTAAAAATCCGGTTCATCAGTCTTCTAAATTTCGCGGTATGGTAAACACATTTTTTTTTAAATTCGTTCTCGTAAATTGAATAAATATTAAACAGTATCCTTCTTTTTTATCTTTTAATAATGGAAGAAAGTCACATGATTAAATATTTGATAGATTGAAATAGTTTGAAAGGTGTTGACTGAAAAACAGTTTGAATTTTAGGCAACAGTGTTATTTGTTGTTGGAAATTATTTAAATGTAATTTTAAAATAAGCAATTATTTATAAGAATTTGCCAATATTTTAAAAAGATTGTACGATTATTATTAAATTGATTAAGAAAATTTTTTTTAAAAAATTCTTTACATTTTAAAACAGAGTTTTTTTTTTTTTTTTTTTTTTTTTTGCTGTAATATTTTTTTAGAAGCTATTGTGAAAAAAAAAAAAACACCCACCAAAAAATTCGTTTAATTAAGTAATGGGAATTCTCATTAAAATTTCAAAAAAATTGCACCGAGGTGCACATTCCAGCCCCCTCCCCCAAGGTATATATCTTCCGAACGGGCTGGGGTAGAGAACGTCAACACATATTCATCTTTATTAGTAGTAGAGAAAATTTTCAATTCTACAATAGTGAGATCGTTTCAATGAGACACGATTGTTGAAACATATATGATTGCTGAAGATATATCTATCTGGGTTTGAACTATATATGAGAGATCTTTTTATTACGCGTGAAAACGTAGTTTGAACTTAATTGTAACAATAAAAAAAAATTCAAATCTCTAATCTTAGAATGATGATCTAGTCTGATTTGTCTGTCCTGTTTTCATCGGGCTTCATTGCATCAGCCATTGCATTCTATGCGCAATGATTTTGGCAACACACAATTTATGAAATAATTAGCCACATTTATCCCTTTCGAAGCGATACGATTGCTATTTTGGGACAGATCTTGTACTTCTCAATCACGGTCAGATGACGAGGGCGACGCCTGAACTGAACTCTCCTGTCTAAGCTTTACAAAACGCTAATGGGTGGATGTTGGTCCACGATCCCATTTTAATTTGCACCAGCTCCACATACATAATGGTTTTTTGGTGAAAATGCATGTAAAATCCTCTAGACTCGAAGTCGAGACCTTACCATTAGACGGCCTCGGCCGCAATTTACTAAAAAGAGTGTCTCTCCGTCTTATAACAATTCTTTATAGTACTAATTTCTTTTCTTTCTTATAACCGATTGTTGCATCTCATAATTTGTAAATAGAAGCCTACAAATTATACAAGGCTAGTCTACAAATATTGTGATGTTAATATTTAAAAAACCGCACGAAGGAAATATCCATTGATCAATTTAAGGCCCCCATTTAAGCCTCTACAGAGAGATTTTCAAAAACAATCTATACATGAAATTACCACTCAGATGTCTGGCATTTCCCTGATTCTTTGAAATAAGAAAAACTCGGTAGTAGATTATGTTCTTGCAATTAATAAAGGTATATTTATAACAAAACCTTTTTAGAAAGATTGTCAATAGAATGACAATTAATATATCCTTAATAGTTGAAGCACAATAATAATAGTTGAAGCACAATTGTACCAATTAAGGTACAATTGTGCTTCAACTATTTACTTTGAAAAAATTAATTTCGCCCTTGTTTGGAAAAACAGTTCAAGGGTATGAAAATACTAAATGTGCACGAAGTTCCGTGATGACGATCGATTTTGCAACATAATTTTTTTTTTGTCTTAATTCGAGTTACTTATATATTTGAATATTATCACGTAATCTCAGAATATTTCATCTCCACCATTTCGGGATAAAGTCACGCACTTTGAGCATTACTATGCTTACAGATAGCTAGCTCTGACAACAAAATTCTAGTCGTATTAGAATCTAGTCGTACATCATTTTTTTTTTCAAGAAAATATCCAAAATTTATCATAAACATAAAACGTCACTTTTTAAATACTTAATTCGGATAATATTCACAAATTGTCTGAAGGCAAATCTCTCAAAAATAAAAAAATAAATAATAAATAAATAAATATTTGATTTGAACTGTATTCGAATTTTGTTATTGTTCTTAAAAATTTTAATGGCTTTATTAACTGTAGTAGCATCTGCAGAAAATCTTCCACGAGATTAAATAATAATAAGTAAATACTTGAATAATAATAAATAAATAAATACTTTAAATACAGCATTAGTCAAGAACGATTTATTTTTGTAGACAGTTTATGTATTGGATCAGCTAAAAAACTAAATTCTTATGATATAATAAATTCTTTGCTATAACCCTACTCCAAAAAATGAAAAAAATAGCATGAAATTTATTCTAGTAAATCTATATCAAATAGTCTATTACAAGCAATAAACTTTATTGTTTAATTTATGAAGGATGTTTTCCGATTCATCATTCCACGAAAATGATTCAATTGCTTGGTATTTTTGCATGTACCTTAAATCTTTACAACTCCGAATCGGTTTAGACAAAACAAAAGAGCAGTAAAATGCTGCAGAATATTATTTTATTTTACGAAATTTGTTTTAAGGCTCCGCAAACTAATTTTGCATTAGGGCTTACTTTTACTCGAGCCTTCTGTTGGCATGGTGTGGAAGTTAAGACATGTCGGGAAAGGATATCGTCTCCGGTGCTGTATTTACTTCTGATTCTATTTCAGAATTTCGTCTTTAAATAGTTTTGATATAGTTTCAAGCAAGATTTTAATTTAAATAAATGTAACAAAACTACTCACGCATGCAGTGAAGAAATTTTACAAACGGGGATAAAAATTTAAAATAATACTAATGCAAAATAAAGTTCAAACATACTTGCAATAAGAGAATATTGAATTTTTAAAATTTTTTCTTGTGAGTCACTTTGAAAATAAGAGGATTTATTTACTTTACTAAATTATTTAAATAATATCATTAATTATTATCAATAATAAATATTTAAATAATATCGTAAATTATTTAATAATATAAATAATATAATCCTTTAAAAATTATTAGGTTAAATAAGACGAATGAGATCCATATGAAAGAAATAAATGAAGATCATCTAATCTTTTTAAAAACTCATATTTTGCTACCTTATATCATAGTTAAAATATTTTTTGTAACTGAAATTAAAATCCAGTTTTAATAATTGATAATTAATTCACATGGAAATTTTTTTAACGAAATAACAATGAGTAATTAGATTTTATAGGAAGTTCTCATAAAATGTCATGATATCTTAAACCCCCGAATCCCTAAAAATTTCATTCAACAATTGCAAGTACATATTTTCAAGATGTACTGAGAACTATATTTAAAAACATTTCTACGGAATCGGTGGCATATCCTTCAAAAAATTTGGAGTAAATTTCTGAAACCGTGGCCGAAGACGGACATTTCTATTAGACTTAGCTTATTTATAAGGAAAGAAAATAAAAACAAAATAAAAAATTATGAAATCTGAAAAAAATAAAATACCAAAAAAACTAATGATGCTGCATATATTTTTTTCTACAATAAACACTAAATTTAAAAATTAAAATACCTTGAAATAATTTTATAGCAATTTCCGCAAAACTTCTGAAACATAAAAAAAAAAAAGAATAGTGAAAAGAATAATTATTACTATTTTTTTTTTTTTTTTCCAAATCTTTTCTACTCAAAAAACGCGCCACTCCATTTGGCGAGGAAACGTTCATCGCCAAAACACGGCAACCCTGGTCGAAAACCTGGAGAGTTACCATCTCCGTAAACGAGCTGTTCTTGAAAAACTCAATCCCATTCATTCACCGCCCAGCGCACGGAGCGTGTATATCGAAGTCAGACGGCGACCAACACTTCAAGCTCTTTTGGATAACTGACACAAAACATCTTCCGCCTTTTGTTTTTATGCATCCGCAGAAGTGAGTCCTGTTGTTCAGTGACGGACGGTTCCTTTCGAACAAAATACGGCCTGGTGGGACCGACATCGCCTTTCCACGTCATGTGGGGGAGGCTTGGGTTACAAAATGTCGAGCATTCTGGGCAAAATACCTAAATTTACTCTGAAGTTACCGTCTGCCTTGGCTAAAGCGGGACGTACCATGTCCGAATGTCCACTGGTAAGTCCTTTGTTTTCTTTAGTTTCGATTTCGGTAACAATAACAAGGAACGTTCCTTGGATGAATTTATATCCAAGCACTTCTTGGGATTATTGATTGTCTTCTAGTCGTGTTGTGATCGACCCATCAATGGTGGAATTTATGGTGTCTTGTGTTCTTCATTTGTCAACAGAATTATGTTGTTCGAATTTAAAATGTTGTTGCCGAAATTTTTTTGCATGCACCCATTTTGATAATTTTCTTAATCAAATTTGTAGATTTGGATTGAAATGAAAGAACATAGGAAGAATATTTTGAACAAACTGAAAAAGTTTTTTCAATGTTCAAAATTAATTGATGAAGAAAATGAAAAGGTATGTAACCACATTCTAAATAAAAAGTTGGAAAATACGTTCTATATATATATATATTTAAAAATTCGCCTTAATCATTAATGATTTTTTTAAAAATCAGTTTTAAATTAACTTTCTCAGCGCAATTGTGTTATCGTTAGAGTGTTAATTTATGTTTTTACTGTCAAAAATATTTTCATTTTTGTTTGAACTTATACTTTTATGTAAACAAAACTGCTTTTCATGCATGCAATAGAGAATCGTTGCCATAGCAACAACCTGAAAGTAACTTGAAAGCTGTTTTTGTTTGTATTCCTACATTGATTTGAAAAGCAGATCAAAATTTTTACTATATTCCACCGATTGAAAACCATCATTTGTAAATATTTTCATAGTAATAAAACGAATATAAAAATTAGTATGAACTATTTTTAAAGTGATTAGTTTTTGTCTAAAAACTATCAACGAATCGTCGCATTCCGTAATGAGACTTTTTAAAAAAAATCTACATAAAATATAAGGATTTAAAAGATATTAAGTTATGTATATTGGAATCAAGATATATTTTATTTCGGAAAGAATTAATTGCACTTCTCGCATTAAACAATTTGTTGTACTTTTTAACACCAAAAGATTTCATTCAATTTGTTCTTTTTTTTTTTTAATACCAAAAGATTCAGTTCAATTTGTTGTTCTTTTTAACACCAAAAGATTAAATTAAAATTTAATCTTTTGGTGTTCGATTCTTCTCGATTAGAAGACTTTTCTAATTATTTTTACTAGTACAATTTTTTTTCAAAACTTTTGATATAAATATTAGACTTGTTATGTAAAATGGTATAATAATTTTTTTATTTCGGCAAGATTGATTGTCTAAAATGAATGAATATTTTGATCTCTGAGTTCCATTAACTTCAATTCTTATGTTGAATTTTTGTTATTTTTCCTTTTTTCGTGTGGTTTTGTAAAAATGAAACAGAGCATTAGTATTTTACAACTTAACATTCCGCTATACGTATTCGAATTATTCAGTGAAGGAGCATAAAAACAAAAAAGCGCATGTGATCTGAACAGACGCCATCTTGAGTGATATCTGAGTCGAATTCGTCTGAATGAACAATAATAATCGTCCAGTGTCGGTCGGCATTTTCACAAAGAGCGCAGAAATCTTTCATGGTTATCGCCCGAACCAAGCCGGTGCACATCAAAGGGAACGTGAATGGATGATAAACCGGCGTTATCTTTCTTTTTTTTTTTTCCTGCTTTTTTTTCCTCTCGTTATTTATTTATTCTTTTTTCGTTTCTCTTTTTTTTTCCTGAAGCGGTTTTTCAAGTTGAATGAATTCAGTTGCTGTGCTTTAGTGGGCAGTGTTTTTTTTTATGCGTTTTTTCGCTATAGGCTTATAAGGAAGTTTTTGATGCTGTGCTGTTATTATTTACTGCCAGGAGTGGAACGTAATGAACGTA
Organism: Argiope bruennichi; assembly: GCF_947563725.1. Taxonomy (NCBI): domain Eukaryota; kingdom Metazoa; phylum Arthropoda; class Arachnida; order Araneae; family Araneidae; genus Argiope; species Argiope bruennichi. The sequence goes on from NC_079156.1 coordinate 106,798,807, forward strand.
TTTTTTTATTCGTTTTCTTTTTGAATATAAATACAGTTTTCGTGTGATGCTAATAAGTTAATGAGTAAAATTCTGGCAGGGGGTGAACTTTTTTAGCATGAAACATTTCTAAGCAGGCATTCAAATTTATGTGTGTGTGGAGGGGAGGGAAGTACATTCCATTCCATTAATTAGGAATGATCTTTCCATAGTTTTTTAAATATTCTATAACCACCAGAAAATCCTTAGAAATAATCGGAAGATAATAAATAGATTGTCCGTGTTTTTTAACCATAAACATTTCTTTTCTTTTTTTTTTTTTTTTTTCCTACACAAGTTTACTTTACAAGAACTTACTTTGCTGTAAAATAAGGAAGTAAATATTAGAATAAGGTTTAACTGCTTATTTCGTGCCAACTCGTTCGACAGATTTCTCATAATAATAATGATAATAATAATTTTTATGGAATTGTTAAGGATGAGACCGTTCATTCCTATTGATAATTTTGAGCATTATCCTTTTTTCCGAAATTAAAAGTAAATTTTAAAGTGTTTTATTTTTTCTATATGCAGTTGTTTTATATTGTCGGCTTACTGTCAACAGGAAAAGAAGTTCGTTAGTCTGTTAATTTCAAACAATTTCACTCCACTTTTATATTTAGAATCTGGTTACAGAATTCAAATTATCCGGTTAAATTGAAACCAAGTCCAATACGGATAATCAAACATTAAAGAATTGATGGAATAAAAAGAAAGCATTTAAAAATTTTATTTATTTATTGATGTTTACATTTTTATATTTATTTACTATATTAAAAATGACTATTTGAACGTATCAATTTTACACATTGTTTTGATGTCTGTACTTAAGAAGATTTTGTTTGTTTGTGTATTTTTGTTTTATAACTCTCACATCTATCCCCATTGTTAAAATTCAGATAATTGTTTTGCTGTATTAACAATACAATAAGCTGTTAGTTACGTGTATGTATCTAAAATAATATTTATACATAGTGTCTGACTGTAAGCCGATGATATAACCAGTTTTTTTAAAGAGTTTTTAAAATATTAGAAAAAAGGAACATATGTAGCGATGATTTTTTAATATATTATTATTTCTTTGAATTATAAAATTTGTCTCTCGTACATTTGTGTTTCTCCCTTCCGTTCCATTATTAAATAAATAAATAAAAAAATCTTGGCCTTGAAAATTAACAGTGACATTTGGCCATAAATTCTTAGGTAAAAAAATAATGTAAGTACAAAAAATACCTTCATTGAAGTGGCAGTTTATAAAATTAAAATTTTTTTTTCATGTGTATGTATTTTTTAATTACAATTAGTCGGCATTTATCTGTTAACCACTTTGTTTATTTCTCCAAAATAATACACATGTAGTAAATTTCGACAAATTCTTATCATATGAATTTTAATTATTAAAATTGCTTATTTGTAATACAGTTAAAGAATGGGTTGAATCCGTTAATTTTGTTTTCATAATTTTTATTATTCTTATAGTAAAAGGTTTTATGTTTATAAAACATTTATTGGCAACTTATACTGCATATGAAATAAAGAACATTGGTTTTTTTAAAATGGTCCCAACAGTTGAAATAAATTAGAATAAATCATTCTGACGGATTCATACATTTTAATAATTAAAAATAAATAAAAAAAATATGGATAAATACTAAGCATTCCATTTAAAAATTTTACTAGAATTACGCTATTAATTGATTAATTTTGTGGTTTATGATTAATCAGCATTTTTTTTCCTGTTTGTTTTATATATTTTCTTTGATTAGGGAGGACACACAGTATTCTTATTTTAGGAATGTAATCGTGAATTCGGAAATTTCATAAATAGGTGCAATGTGTTGGAAAGTACTAAATTTAAGTACAGAAGTTCAGCATAAAAACTTACAATTAAAAATTAAAGGTGAATATAATAATTAATTAATTTTATCCATTAAACTAATTGATAAAAAAGTTTAGTGTTGTAAGGTAACTCATAAGTACTTAAATTCATTATTAAAAAGAGAGCTGTATTTTAATTTTGAAAAAGAATATTTGCTCCTAACTCCAACTAAAAAAATGTGAATAAAATGTTTGTTGTTATTATTTTAATAAAATGTTTACATTAGAACAAATACATTGTGCAACTGACATGAATCGAGGATTAGGAAAGCCGGCCTCGACCCTTTCATAGAATTTGCACTGCAGACGACAAACGAAAGCCGAAGATAACTGAAAAAGAAAACCCAACTTTTTTTGGATTCGTTCCAAAAAAAAAAAAAAGTGGGAATAAAGAAGTTCGTAGCGCCGAACACGTAATTATGTGTTCTTTCATTTGCACAGCTTCGTAAATAAAATAATTTTTCGTTCCATATTTATAATTAAACTAAGTAAATATGATGAGCAACACTTTGACACGCATTATTAATTGTGTTTGAGCACGAACAAATTGCTTTAAGCAAGAATATTAAAAAGAAAAGAAAACTTTTATTTCAAGATAATTAAACAACTTTTTTGTTAACGAAGTCTGTTTCAAGTTTTGTATTACGTTTTAATGTATTTTTTAAAGCATTATTTTGTAAATTATTCCTTATTTTTCATAATTTTTAAAATTAACATATTATTGTTGAATGATATTCGATTTTCTCCGTATTGTTATAATAAAATGTATTCTTATTATCATAACAATTCTGGAAAATCATTTAAAGACTTTTTGTTTTTTGTTTGTTTATTTATTTATGTATTCTCGTCAGATTAGTGTAATGATTAGCACACGTTTTTGTCAAATTAGTGTTAGCTATTTTGCCATCTTTTCAGTCAATTTTCTTGCAATTTGCGCAGTTTTAATTTATGTATCATTATTAAATTATAAAATTCTGTGAAAACACGTAATTTAACTTAATTGTTTGACATCTTTATACATTTTTTCCGTGTTTTTTTTTTAAATTTTACTGAGACATTTAAAAAATTTTGTTTAGTGCTTAAAAATTAATTTTATTGTAATACGATCTTAAAGTTTATAGAGCAAACAAAATTAAAATATTCTTAAAATAACTCCTGTGCAATAACTTGACAATAGTGTGATAAATGTCACTTTTGTTATTATGTCATATTTAATAAAAATTTTTGGTTTACGAAAAAAAAAATGTGCGAATTCGTTAAAACTTATTAATCACTCTAGCGTCTACATTGTCGTTAGTAAATTTTTTATCGTTTACCCTTTGGTAACTGATACTTTGAATTTCACAGTTCTGTATTATTTCGAAACCGATCGTTACCTGTTGCATTATAGAAAAGGGGAAAGGGGAGAAAGAGGGGAGGGGGAGAGCGAAAAAAAGGTCGGAACCTTGATGAGTCATAAAACCATCGATGCATCCAAGCATACGTATACTTTGAAGCAACTACTTATTTACGATGATCTTTATTCGTCGCCGAAACAGGAAACGATGTTCCACTCTCTGACATTTTTTAGACCATTTTCAAGAATTTGGAAGGATTTAATTTCTCACTTTTAAAGCGGTTGGAATATTATAAAAAAGGAGATATGCTGAACAGTTAAAAAAAGAAAAATGTCGCCAAGGACGAAAAGCTTTTTAAAAGAAGAGCTATAAATATAGACTCGGGGAATTCGGTTCTTCTGTTGTTTCGCGAAAGGTCGACGTTATGTATGTTCCTCAACAGGATTTGAACTCAAGAAATCTGAATTGAGATGACATGATCGTTATTTATTTACTGTTATGAAATCACGTTGCTTAAGCTTATTTTTTGAATCAGTGTTATATATAAGACATAATGGAACGTTTGATTATATTTTATTACATCATATCAATAATGCCGGAATCGCTCACTAATTTTATTTTGATCTTAATTAATTTTTTACTTCAAAACTATGTATATAAATTTATTTTCTGAGGTTTTTTTTCCCCCCGTACTAACACACTTTTGTTTGCGAATATATCGCCTTATGCATTTTCCTCTTATAAGAGATACATTTATATGAGTTCTGTTTGTCTTGTTACTAACAGATTTTGTTATTTTACTCTGATATCGATTATTGTAAACTTATCGATTTATTTTACAATAATCGATATCAGATAATTTTTTAAAAGAAAAAAATGCATTTTTTAAAAATAATTAGTGAAGAATTTCTTTTATCGAAAAGGATGTTTATTTTAACAAAAAGAAAGCCAATATAGTCTGCAGAATATTTCATTGGATTCTTTCTTTCGTTTTTTTTTTATTGTTATTCAATTTTAATCATGTTCTTGCTTTATTGTAAATTTTTGTACAAAAATCCCAACCTTTTAAATAAAAATGTGTCAGCGATTGAAAAGCGTAAATTTTATTATTTTGTTAATTTTAAAGCATTTTGAATCTTCAAAAGTAGGATGATATTCCATAGCAATAGCCATTTGCATTTTTATGAATGCTGACATCAATGTGAGTATAATGAAATTCCTTAAGATGCGAACACAGTGAGATTAAAAGAATATGCATTACTGCATTACGACTGCACATATTTGACAGCTTATTTTAAATCATATTTATCTTTTCTTTCAGTTTTAAGCGAATGTTTGAAATTTCCTTTGATATTGCATATTTAAAAACTAGAAATAAATCAATGCTTCATAAAATAATGTTGCAGGCAGAGAGAGAGAGAAGGGGAAAAGCGGGAGGGGGGGGAGAAAAAAGGAGAAAAAAAAGTTCATCTAACACTGCAGGGTAGATCATACGCTCACAAATGGGAAAAAACAACCTTACGTGGAACAGGTTTTCGCCCGATCAACTCTTGAGAAAAATAGTGAATAATAACAATAAAAAAAAAAGGTAAGAAACGATAGTAATAAGCGCAGAACGAAAAAAAGAAAGTGCAATAATAGTAGTAAAAAAGAAAAGAAAAAGTATAGTGAAGCGCGTAGGGAACATGCTAGGCGGCAAGCCTTGATCTCCGTGCTTTGTAATTAGTTGCAATACCGACGTCTTTCATGTGGAAAGAATAAAATAATAAAAATAAAAACGCAAACGATTGCGAACTCCACTAGTGGGCGCCACAGGTTAAACTTTAATTTCGGACCCAGGACGTTTAATATATTCTCCAGTCTCTAATTCTCGCCGGCTATCCTTCTAATTTTCCTCCGTTTTCCTTCTTTATTATTGGAGTAGGGGGAATGAAAATTGAAGGATATAAGAACTTTGTTATTCGATTCTTTCTGTCCTTTTTAAAAATTTTATTTTGGTATGGCAAGATATGCTTTGATTACAAAAGAAAAAAAAAATGGATGAAAACAAAAATAGACGATTGAAATGGGATTCGTAAAATTAAAATAAATCCAAACTTAAACGGAATAACAACTTTTTAAAAATATTTTTCTGATCTATTTTTGCCATTCTTGTTTCAGTTGGTAAATGAAAAAGTAAAATACTATCATATATATATATATATATATATATGATTCTGAGACTATCTTTTCAGTGACTATTGTCATTTAACCTCTTAGTTTTTATATTTCGTAGCCATTAGGGGAAAAAAAAAAAACTTTTTAAGAACTTATCTAAATATTAATCGCTCTTTATGTTCTGTAGTAAATAAAAGAAATTTTACAGTTCGAACCCGCTGCTTTTAAAGATTGTAAGTAAACAACTAGTAATTGCGGTATTTGTTTACATTTGAGTAACAACTGATTCATTTGGCTTTACTCGGGTTAAATATATTTTCATGCCTGTATTTTAACGGAACTGATTCTAATTCAACAGAATACCACTTTTTAATAAATTCGTGTTTGTAAAAAATATATTCATATTTTGAAGAAATGAGTCTATTAAATGAAAATATTATTCATATTTTTAATGCAACAAACTTTTTATGGAAATATTATGGCGTATTGAATTCACTTATTATTTGAATTTTGATTTCAAATAATAAGTGAATTACTATCAAAAATTATCATTTTTACTTGCACCAAACGATTTTTTAAAATGCCGCCGAAAGCTGATTTTGTCATAAATAATAAATAAATTTGGAAGAATGGAACGAAATTTAATCAAACGTTGGGAGTGTTATTTAAGATTTAAATAGATAAAACAATTTAAATTGTTATATCTTCATTAAAATAGATAATTAAATAAATAATTTTTAATTAAGAAACTTAATTCTCACGAAACCTGCATTTAAACGTTCCATATACTTCATTCCATTACTGTAGCGTACAGATTGTTTATAACTATGAATTTTACTTTCAAGGCATATTTAATTTACTAATTCTATTTATTTGTAGAATTCTCAATTTCAATCGATATTTGCATAATTTTTTAATATTTTGGTTTAATTATTACTTTTCAAATATTTCTTCGACTGTCTGTTGATGTTGGAAGATTACTATTCAAGATTTTAATTATCTTACGCCGTTTCTGGACTGAATAACTGAAATGAAATTTGAAGAAATCGCTTGTTTTTCAAAACTTTTTTTTTCTCCTGTAGAAAAAAAAAAAAAAAAACCCAATGTATTTCTTATGCACTTTTACAATTCTTTCATCATTACAGTAACATAAATCTTTGTTCTTCTTTAAATATACTCTTTCTGAAAATATGTATGGAATTCAAACTTTGTGATGCGTTCTAAACTATATATGTGAAAATAAGCGGTATTTTCAGATGTATTTGTCTATGTTCAGAGTACTTAATCGACAATGGCTATTCTTTATTTTGGGGTTTTTACATGGAGTTAATATAAAGAGAATTTCAATATTTTGTTATTTTTAATATAATTTTGTTACATATTTTTGATATAATGTTGGTAGAAAAAATCGTTCAAAACACGTGCTCCATAGCTGACGCTAGATTTGAAGTTAATATATATTTGTAATTGTTTCTTGGATTGTAAGGGCTAACTAAAGAAATTTTTTCAAAATTATCAATTAAAAATCTATTTAAATGTTAACGAAAAATTATTTAAAGTAGAGAAAAAGAAATATTTTAAAGTATACTTTTAGTATTTTAATTACTACATTTCTAAACATGTGTTACGTTGAATTTATATACTTTTTTTTTCTAAGTCACTGCTATATATCTAAAGATAGATTAATCAAGTATAAAACATTATCATACTATGATGTTTGGGGCAAAGGTTTAAACTTTCGTGTTTTTTTTTTTTGTACAATTTATTTCGGTAAGTGATCAAAGTACTCTCAAAGCTCATTTAATTATTTTTTTTTTTTAGCCATTAGGCTTTAAATACAGCATTTAGTTCATAATTAACGGGAAAAAATACATTCAAAAATGTCTATTTCATTCTTTTAGACGAAAGTGATACATGAATTATTCTAATTTCGTCTATATTCAATCAGTGACAATTACGTTGAATGCAGTGAGAGATTAGATCACAGCTGTTTGACAAAATACTATATTTATAAATTTTTATGAAAATTCATTTCATTTTAAATAAACTGATTTTATATAGAGCATCTATTGCTATTATTTAAAACTAAATGCTGTTCAAATATGGGTAATTTTTAGAAATGTATTGGAATTAAGTGTAGGACTAATAAATAAGGCGTAAACACAGATCAAAGTTAAGAGGAAAAGTTTCTTTCCTTGTAATTTTATTTATTTATTTATTTTGATCTTTAACACATATTAAATATGTCTTTTGATATGGTATTAAACTTTTAATTTACATGAACAGAATATAAAATTAAAGTGGAAGCATAGATCAAGTTAAGAGAAAAATTTATCTATTTATTTGTTTTGACCTTTAACACTTATTAAAATATATCTTACGATGTAGTATTAAGCTTTTAATTTATATGACCAGAATTTAAAATTAATGCGTAAGCACTTAGATTAATCTATATTATTTAAAAGATAAGCAATGAACATTATTTTTATTGTAACTTAAAAATTATTGTAAAAAAGTGCTGTTCTTATTTTAAAAGTCAGAGTGAATAGTTATTGCTATCTTGAAACTTAATTCCTCTTTATTTTCATGTGATCTCTTTAAGTTCATTCTTAATTTGTCTTTTATCAGTTTGATCAAATGTGTTTTCCATCGTCGCCTCTCTGTATCGGACCACCCCCAACAACCTTCCACAACAATAAACAATCAAACTTGTTACTTAGTTCCTATTTCAAAACTCCATCACTCTACGGCTCAAATCGGTTCCAAATTGCCAACCACACACACAAAGAAGAAAAGTAAGGGGAAAAAAACAAAACAGGAACCGAGTCACACACACATATGTACTCGAAAAGAAGACAAAGTTTGAAGCTTCGCAAAGAAAGAAGGAAGGGGAGGGGAGGGATGAAGCACAAGTGCCGTGCTGGAAAAAAATATCCTCCCAACAACAACACCAAAAAAATACACCAATTCCTAGAAATGAAAACGTACTGGGACACTTTCAGTTCTGGCGAGAGAGCTAATTTCGGGCAGTGTTGTAGCATACCGTGAGGCATTCTAGGGTGGGTAGGGCTCCCTTTCCTCCCTCCGCCGTGCAAGGGGGGTGGGGCAGAAGTGGGTACAGGACTCCCCCTTGCGTGCCCCTGCACCTAATGATGTCTAGGGTCAGACAAGCGGAAAGTTCTGAAGGCGCCGGCTTCCAAGTCGGGGCTTTCTTTCCTTTCCTTGTCTTGTTGGATATCTGTGCTGAGTAGTTATTATGAGGTGAGCCTTGTAATACGATTGCAGCTGTTTTTTTTTTTTTTTTTTTTTTGAGAAAAAACTTTTGGTTGAAAAGAAAAATTTGCCATAGATTCGCTTTGTAGAAACCATTTTTCTGTACTGCGCGATTAAGCAAGATCATTTGTGATATTATGATAAACAGAACTTCCAACTAAGGACACTATTTCAGAAGTAGCACAAGTTGGCAGCACAAGCTGGAACTCCGTCATGGATCTTTATACCCAATTAAATACTCCTGAATATAATCCCAACACATTAAAAATGCAGCATATATTTGAATGCCAGTAATTGTTATTGTATACAATAAAACCATATTCCATATGTGTTGCTTCATTCTATGGAGCTATATCTGTAGTCATGATAGAATTGATCATGATGGAACTAAATCTGTAGTCATGATGAAATTAAATCTGTAGTAATGATAGAATTGATCATGATGGAACTAAATCTGTAGTCATGATAGAATTTATCATGATGGAACTAAATCTGTAATCATGATGGAACTAAATCTGTAGTCATGATAGAATTTATCATGATGGAACTAAATCTGTAGTCATGATAGAATTGATCATGATGGAACTAAATCTGTAATCATGATGAAATAATTAAATCTGTAGTCATGATAGAATTTATCATGATGGAACTAAATCTGTAGTCATGATGAAATAATTAAATCTGTAGTCATGATAGAACCTATCATGACGTCATGCATTGCTGAGATGGCCACTTGCAATTTTCCATGCTCTTCCAGCTTGAATTATCATTGACAGTAAATGTGAAGCGTACTTGATGCAGGGACAAAGTCAATAACAAGGGCATCTGGTCTTTTACCATCGACACTTATAATAGCATAAGTACACAAAATGCAAGCGAATAATTTGAAAGGAATCATAATAATAAGCTGGCATTTATAAAAATCTAAAAAGATAATTTTTCCTAAGTTCATTTCAAGAATTAAATGTAATGAAATATTATTTTTATTATGAACTATTTTCTACTAGTAGAAAAAAAATAGGCCCAAACATCTTATTGGAAACTAGGAAAATTCCGCCGTGTGTTTTTTTCCGAGCTAAGACAGAGTCAAAATCAGAGATGCCTGATAATTTAAATAAAATACCCGATTAAAATATTTGAATTCTTTCAAGATTCCACATTATTGTGAAATTACATTGTTCGCACTAATAGAAAAAATTTTCCTATCTTTAGGATTCAGTTCTCTTATTTTGGTTTAAGGACACTTAGCTAAGGATATGCTTCAAATTTGCTTTTTTGAATTGATCTTTCATAATCGAAGCAATTATTACAAATGATATTTTCAAAAATTGGTGCAATAAGGCAAGTCAATAGAAAAATATAATGCTAAATAACTTAATAAGTTACATTTCGACAATTCTCAAAGAAAGCAAACCACTCCAGCCATTATTTGTAAAGTTTGTTGAAAATATACTATAGTGGAAAATAATGCTTAGTTTATCTGTATTTTTTAAAACTTCCGTGTGTTCTATAAAAAATGGCTTAGTTTGAAAATGTGGGAATAGACGGTTCGTTGTATTATTATTAACTGCTGGCCTGTCTGTTAGCAAACTTGGCGACTTCCATCCAACCCAGCCATTTTTCATGTGCCTTGATATCCGCGAATAGACCTTAATTTTACAGTCATGAAGAATTATCATCTTTATGTCGAGAGTGAGAAGTGACATTTTCGTGTTATGTCATTGTATATCCTCTTTTTTGTTCCGAAAGATTTATAATATGAATTTTAATAACTTAAAGAAATTGGACCGTGTACATCTGAGATAAAAAGAATTTCTATAAAAGAATCATTTCTATTTATTGAAATAACAAAAGAATATTACGTTTTGATATTCTTAAACATGATGTATTCTTAAGGAACGTATTCTTAAACGATGATAAAAATATTTTAGTCATTTCACTGGAATGTATAAAGAAAAACTAATCAATAAGATTTTTTTTAAGTGACAATCATTCGTTTTCGAAAGCATTTTTTATTTTGTTTCGATGTTAATTGTTTAATATCAGGTTTTAAAAAAAGCTGTTGATTCAAATCAAACATTACGATTATTTAAAAAAAAAAATTGAAATACAAATAGTTGATTAGTGCGAAATCATTGATATTATAAATATTTAGCTATTCCTTGATAAACCGCGGTCCCTCGAATACAATGACATTATGACTGAGGTGAATGTTTATCACATTTTAATTAAGGGATGTGAATATGTTCGGAATAAATTTTTTGAAAAAGGTTTGAAAATAGTTATGTTATTGAATATTTGCATAAAAAAGATTGGAAAAATATCTATGAAATTAAAATATACCATTAAATGGTTAAAAGATTTTCTTTAATGGAAAAAGGGGTTAAAAAAACTAAAATGAGGTATAAAGCAAAAGTTTTCTAGTTTACAGGTTTATCAAATGATTTGTTTAAAATTGTCCTGATAGCTTAAGAAATATATTGTCTTAATTCCTGAACTAAAATATAAGTTTTATTTCTATCCATTCTTTAAATATTGTTGGAATTCGACATAAATAAGAACTTTTCAATTTTTTTCACATTGTGAAGCATTAAAATAACTATGAAATATTTCTAAATGAATAGATACTTATTCTGTAGTTCAGGAACTGCAGAACATATTGAGAAATTATTATACCAAATTTGAACAAAAAAATATGCATTAGATTTTAATTTATAAGGTTTTTCGTTAGAAAATTCTACAAAATTTAGAGCTTTGGAAAATAGCATTAAAAAGTATGTAAATGTAAATATAAAAATCAAATCTTCCCCAAAAAATAGACTTGGAAGCAAAATTCTTACATTTGCATATAAAAAAAAACCTGTTCAAATATTAAGAATATTAAACAAAAAAAAAATCCTAATTTCGTAAAAAAAAACAAAAAAACCCGATTTTTTTAACGTAGTCACTACCATAATGATATTAGTTTTATATATATATATATATATATATATATATATATATATATATATATATATATATATATATATAATAGAAACAAATTTGGACGATACATGCCAGGTGACAGCTAATGTTTTGCTATACTTTCATTTGTTTTCTTTATAAAATTTGTAATAAGTGGAAAAATCTAAATCATAAATATTTCGCTCAAACCAAAAATAAAAAATGACAATCCATTTTGTGCAGATGTTTTCAAGATCATTCATTTTTTTTTTTTAAATCTGATATATACGATTTTACTGTACGAAAAGAAAAACTAAAAGCCAGCGCAGAGCAAAAAATAAAGATGGCGAGAGAAACCAAAATAGGAAGAGGGGAAAATATCGCGAGCTATTTGACACGCGAAAAGAAAGCCTTCTTGTGTGGTCCAGCTTGTCAAGTGTTTGTCCATGTTGTCCGCCTTGCAAAGCCTTTTCCTTCTAGGAAAGGCAGAAAAAGAAAAATCGTTAAATGCACATTTCCTTATCCATTCGGAACAAGAAACATATTCGAAAAGAACGAAAAAGATGTCCCACACCCTTCTTTTTCCCTGAAGGAACGCGTAAAATTCGGATGAATAGAAGGATCGTCGCTGAGTGTAACAACAGATGTGCAATCTAGTAGGCGTAAGTTCTCTTTGACCAGATTTCTATGGAATTTAGTTACGCTCTAGCTTTTATTTGATGTTCTCCGTTTTCAGCTGGCTATTTTTGAAACTGATTGCTATTTCTGGAATTATTTTGTTCAATGTAAAATTGTTGCTATTTCTGAAATTATTTTGTTCAATGCAAAATTGTTGTTATTTTTAGAATAAAAGTGATTGCCAAATATTTCTCCTTCGTTTGGATGTTTAAAAATCGTTTAGATATTAAAAATCGTATTTATAAATCATTTGGATATTAAAAATCATATTTATAAATCGTTTGGATATTAAAAATTGTATTTATAAATCGTTTGGATATGTAAAATTCGTATTTAAAATTCGTTTGGATGTGTAAGCTTTCATATTAGTGTTTCAAATCTATATTAGTGTTTTTATATTTCACTGCGATGGAGATTATTTAAAATTATTTTTAAGAAGATGAGATTGTAACAAAACATTGAAGAGTTTTCAAATTTCCCATTGAGATTTTTTCCATTTTATGTTTTTTGTAGTGCATAAGAGGATGGGAGCATCTTTAATGAAACGTCACAATGCATTTGGAAAGCAATTCTTAAACACACATTTTAAGATATAGTATTTTTCGCAGAATATAAAAAGAAAAGCATTTGATGTTGCATTTTTCCTAAATTTAATAATAGATATTGAGCAATCTGTTTTTACGATTTTCAGAAGTAAACCTATAAACTCTAAAATAAAAATTATTTCCAAATTGGGTAATTATGCCCTATTTTATAACAAAAATTGATGTTTCTGTTTGGAATAATTCGGGAAAGCAAAACTATTCAATGTCTTTAAGTACTGAAGTGTTATAAAATTTTCTAATTAATTTTACATTTCTTATTTGTTGTTAGCATCAAATACTTAGATCATTAACATAATTGCCAGTAATAATCTATATAGTTTTTTATATTATTACTGTCTGTGTATTATTATTATCTTTAATATACAACTACAATATATGTAGTTTGGAATGTGATTTTCGTGCTATTTTGAAGTCAAAGAATTTAAAAATTCGAATTTTTTTTTATTAATATTTGAGTTAATATACTTTATTTGAAGTTTCTTTTAATTATACATTTCTTACTTAAGTTTTCTTTTAAAATGTCTGTGAAGTACTTTTATATTAAAATTGTTTCATTTGCATGTTGAACATTCGAAAAGATTCATTAGTCATCGATTAGTTATTCTTAATTGCCGTTTCGCGCCATTTTATTTTCAGTTGAATTACAAATTCTAATTTATTATTGATAAGTACATCAGAAGTACTTTTATTTCTCTCTATCGAATGTCTCAAACGAATCCTTTCTTTTCAGCCATCTACGAAGGGAAAAAGAATCACACTCCCGCAGTTAAGTTTTATGATGAAGTTGTTTCGTTCGCGCGTTGAGCATTGGATATGTTCCATTGGTTATCATCAAGAAGCTATTTTGAAAGAGGAAACAGAGTGTCTTTGATGTGTCACACATCTGTGGGCTTCTTAAGTAAAAGAAGAAAGAAAGAATCCCTTTGTACCCGCCGCAGATCGTAAGCTGCACACTTCACTAATTACGAAGCTTTTTGATCGGACGAAGCCGACAGCCAACAAAGAAATTACCCATCTTTCCAGTTTCCTCATCGTGCCGATAACATCGCATTGTTTCGAATTTAAAACCTTATTCAGAATGTGTTTACATCGAATCGAAAAAGATTAGGAACAAACATGAGTGATTTTCTTCTATGATGACACTAGACAAGTTTCTATCGAGATGATTGCTTTGCGTCTGCATTGTCAGTGATAGGGCACGTATTGTTTTGTGTTTGTGTGTCTATGGAACGAGAACAATTCGATATCTTTTAACTTACGACACACGCTCTACTTGAAATTGTATATTATAATAGATTAGAGTAGACGATCTATTATCTTTATTTATTGTATGAAGACTTCTGTTTAAGCTAAAAGAGCTCATTTATAATATTCTGAACGAGTGATGAATGATTTACACATCGGTAAGTGAGCATTTAATAGTTAGAAAATTCGAACCTGGTTCAGATTAATATTACCTTGCCCCCTTTTTCTTCTTTTTAGTTGATATTGAGTATATTGCTTATTGTTTTGCCCTGGTTTAATGCTGTTAATGTTTAGACTGTGTGGAAAGTTTTTATTCATCTGTTACACGAATATAGGCCAGTTTCTTTTAAAAAGTTTGTAGCATATGAGTTTTCCTCTACATCTTTTCTTGATTTATAATTCTCCTTTTGGATAAATCTTTTTTCTTACTTGTACAGGTATTTTGATTTATCTTTTTGGGGGAAGGATGGTGGAGCAGAATTAATAATGAAGCAAATATGCAGTTTAACTTGAAAACTTCTTTTTATCAAACAGATTTATGTGTGTCTGTGTGTATGAATTTAATTAAATAAGTGGTATTAGTAGTATAATAATAAATAAGTAGATAACACATAAGAAATGGTGCGTTTTTGTTTACTGTTTAGTGCAAATTTCTCTTCAAAAGTTCAAAGGAAATATAAAATTAATTCTGCTTCAAATAGATATTTATTTCTTATTTTAATATAAAACAGAAAGTGGTATCAATCCATGCAATTTTTGAATTTAAGTTTATTAGCTTATAGTTAATTATCATTTATGTTATTATAAGAAAATTATATTTTTCTAGAAAAAATAATTAAAACTGACAATTTTAAAGTCTGTCTTGTCAACAGTAATAAAGAGACAGCATAATTTTGTCTGTCATTTGCAAAGTATAAATATTATTATTTTTTTTTAACGATTGTGAATCTGTTGTTCAAACAGTTTGGGTTAAAAATGATGGAATAAAATTTATAGTGAGTTGAAAATAAAATTTTAATAAATATTATTTTAATAAGATATTTTTATTTTGCATTATACCAAATCTTTACCTGTGTGGATTATATTCTTTTTAAATTCATTTTCAAAAAATTCTTGAATTAACTATTGTAGCGGTTACATAACTCTACTACCTTCTCTTTTGATACAACAGATGGCGTTACCTTATTAACAACAAGGTATATTTCCCATGATCCTTCATGAGGATCATTATTAGATTGTATTGTAAGTGAGTCTCGTGTATTTTCGTGTTTGTTTTGTCTTGTGAAGTGTGAAACTTCGGAAATAATTAAATAACTGTTCCTGAAACACGTTTATTATTTTCATTTATTTCAAATATGACGTTTTTAGTTTGTATTATTTATTGCAAATGGAAACGTAAAAATTAAAATTAAAAACAAGAACAGACGAAATAAATAAAACTTTTAAAATGTGGGTTTAATAATTTCTCATTCCAGAGTTTCACATTTTAATTACGTTTATTTCATTAAAAAGTTTTCATTCTTTTTTTTTTTTTTTTTTTTTTTTGATAATCCGGAAATATTATCATTGAAATATCGGTGTCCTAATAAAACTCGTCCTTCCTTTAAAATGATTAAATTTCAACAACATAATTTTTTTTTCTTTTCTTTTCGCTATACTGTACTTTAAAATAAAAAGATAAAAATAAGTTGGTCGATTTTGTTTTTACCTTTTTCTGTCGACTATGGATTGAATTTCGATGGGAGAAATGAACGGTTCAGAGCACAAGTAGATGAAGTTCTCCCCCCCCCCTCTTCTTTTTCAAATATCAGTATTTTAATGTGCAGACGATCATCCAAGCGATCTATAGTAGAACGATTCTACAGTTCATTGTTTGACCTCTTTTATTTCTGTTTGTTTTGAAATGTTCTGTTTAAGTAACCATCGATCACAGTTTTTAGGCTTCCTTGTCTGAAAATGTGACCTGATAAGATTTATTTGTACTGAAAACATACGAATTTTGCAGAAGTCACTAAATAATTTAATGTACTTTTTTTTTTTTTTTTTTTTGCATTTTTACAAAGTTATCTGTTAATGCTTTTTCTATAGCTATGCAGATAATGCATCTGATATAAAAATTTGGAATTTTGGAGAGCAATTCTGAATCGATAAGCGTGTGATTTAGTTTTGCATAATAATTTTTTTTCTTCCTGATGCTAAATTTTGGAAGACTAGGGTTTCTACCCATATTTTAAGATATAGTATTTTCACAGAATATAAAAAGAAAACCATTTGATGTTGCATTTTTCCAAAATTCAATAATAGATATTGAGCAATCTGTTTTTACGATTTTCAGAAGTAAACTTATAAACTTTAAAATTAAAATTATTTCCTAATTGGGTAACTGTGCCCCATTTTATACCAAAAATTCATATTTCTGTTTGAAATAATTCGCAAAAGCAAAACCATTCAATATCTTTAATTACTGAAATGTTATAAAATTTTCTAATTAATTTTACATTTCATATTTGTTGTTAGCATCAAATACTTAGATCATTAACATAATTGCCAGTAATAATCTATTTAGTTATATATATTATTACTGTCTGTGTATTATTATTATCTTTCATATTCAACTTCAATATATAGTTTGGAATGTGATTGTCAAGCCATTTTGAATTCAAGGTATTTAAAAATTCTGATTTTTTTAAATTAATATTTGACTTAATACATTTTATTTGAAGTTCCTTTCAATTATACATTTCTTATTTACATTTTTTTTAAATGTTTGTGAAGGAAAAAATCATACAACCGCAGTGTACTTTTATATTAAAATTGTTTCATTTGCACATTGAGCATTCGAAATGATCCATTAGCTATAGACGAGGTTGTTCTGAATTGCCATTTCGCGCCATTTTATTTTCAGTTGAATTACGAATTCTAATTTAATGTACTTATAGTTCTTTCTATCGAATGTCTCAAACGCGTCTTTTCTTTTCAGTCATCTACGATTGAAAAAAAGAATCACTCTCTATCAGTTAAGTTTTATAATGAAGTTGTTTCGTTCGCGCGTTGTATATAATAATTAAATAAATAAATATATGTACATATTTGTCGGTCAATTTCCCATAGGTCATGCTGTTTTTAATTCACTATAAAATATTAAGTAGCGATTCTTTTCTAAGAACGTTTATTATCATTTTTTTTATATAGTTTTTAAATCCCTGTACTTCATTTTATGCATACAGATAATTAATAGATCGTTCCGTTATTCTAGACTTTAATTTATTATATTTACAGATGGGGGATTTGTAATTTCAATGAGCTGTAGTTTATTGAGTTCTATTTCCTGTCAAACCTGGAAGGTCTATGTGTAATGTTTTGCAAATTATGTTTTTATATTAATAATTTATTAAAAAACTTATAATTACTAAATAGCCATAAAATTATAACTCAATATTTCTTTTTATTTGTGTTTTTTTTTTTCATTCTTTTTTATTTCCTATACAAGTATACTTTTGGGGATCATGAAGTCTTTCATCTCATTTTCAAAAGAATCGAAAACGACTAAAGCTAAAGCAAATATGCATGGTAAAATAAGCTTTTGCTGGCAAATGTTTATTTATATAGTTTGCTAGTTATCTTTATTTTTGTGTAAGATAAATGTGTGTTATAAAAGAAAAATATTGTAATATAACTCAGGACTTTTTAAATAAGGGCATCGACCCCAAATGGGTTTGCAGAAAAAAAGTTTCAAGCCGCGGAAATTGACATAGAGCCTCCCTGTGTCAGATTTTTTTTCTAAACTTGGCAGAAGGGGGGAGGGGGGAGTAGTCATGTTCGCGGTTTAAATATAATAAATCTATCCTTCACTTTCACGTTTGCTTTCGTTTTTTGAGGTTGTGGAAAATATTTTATGGGAAAAAAATGAGATTATGGAAATTTTTATACCCGAAGAAAGTCCAAGGAATCTTGGTATAGCTGCAATTCAAACTACAGCTTCCAGGCTTTTTTCAAATGCTTTTCCTTTAATTTTTAGATGTTTTCAAGATCATTCTTTAAATAGCCTCATTAACTATTTAAAAAAATTCTTACTATTATTGTATCTTTTTTACTGTTGAATAGATTTAATAGATTAGATAGCGAATCAGCTATTCAGTTCATTCTAGTCCAATTACAGCACTCATTTAAAACAAACGAGGGTTGCCTACTTGCACGACCTCCGTGTTCTGAGCCAAGATTTCCATGTTCCATTATTGAAAGAAGCCGCATAAATAAGTTTTTAACAACACTTCCAGTGCGCTAATGAACCTCGCGCCGGTTGGTGTGTGTGTGTGTGTGTCATCATCATCAATATTCCAATTGCGAGTCCAATCCCAGTCGTGAGCGATTCGCCTTTTTTTTTTCTCTTATTTATCCGTATTCTTCCATTGGAAATAATCCGTATTCTTCCATTGGAAATGCGTGTCGGAAAAAAGATGACTGCCGTATCTTTAATAACAAACCCCGCCATGTTATTACCGCCCGAAGTAAATAAACCAGCAAAGTATGAAAAAGAATATATATATATATCCAGCTCTTATTTTATTCATCATTATTATTTTCATGTTCATTTCTCGACCCCCCCCCCTTTGCCATCTCTCTAATCTTTCACGCTTCACGTGCAATTACCAGATTTTGCACCAGTCTTCTTTTTTTCCCTTTGTTACTTGCATTGCCTTTGATGTTTGCCGCCCGGCCAGAACGCAGACCCCCTTGACTTGAATATGCAATCAGTCACAGGTTGTAAGTTCTCTCTCCTCTCTTTCTTATGGTTGTTATTATTATTATTATTATTTCTCTTCTTTCCTCCCCATCGTCTTTTCAATTTTCTCTTACCCCCCCCCCTTTCTTTATTATTTCAACCCCCTCCTATGTCGTTTGATTTTTTTTTTATTGTATATGTTACGTTTGGTTCTTCTTTCGAGGTCGACTGGTTTACAACATTAGATGCGCCCGGGGAAAAGCCACCTATTTTTAAAGGTGGAGGATTGAAATTACCGTAATAAATACAATAATTTACGTTGATGGTTATTTGGCTATTTCAAAAATATTTTTTCCATCTTTTTTTGTTATTGTTGTTTGCTTGAAAAATTTAATTAAATGTAGCCAATATAGATTTCTGTTGATTTTAATTCCAGTACTGGGGAAACCAAACTTTGCTTGGCTTTTTTTTTGTAATATCATGTTTTTTTTTCAGATAAAATATTTAGATACGAATCATATACAGATTAAATATGAATATTTTTCAATTTTACTATGAACTACCTATGAACTAGTCATTCAAATAATAAATAAATCATGAATGCACTTAATATAACATGTTATCCGAATTGGTTAACACAATAATTGCATTGTTACTATTAGATGTAAGCTGTATTCGTATTCTAATAATGTCATATAGCACTATCTCATATAATTTTGACGTACCCGTACGTTATCATCCTATGGCAACATTACAAGTACCATAGAAATTAACGAGATGGCGCTATGTGACATTATCAGCATGAGCGCAGATTGAAAAAGGTTTTAATCGTTAATTATAATTTTTTTTTGTGCGTGTGTGTAAAATCGTTTTAAGTTAAGTTATATGTATAAACTTAAAAGCAAAATCTTTTCTAAATATAAAATTTAATCAAATCGTTAGAGCCGTTTCCGAGATGCACAAAATAAATTTATATATATATATACAATTATTGCTCGTTTAAAGTTATAAGTTTTAAGTTTTTCTTTCCACCTTCAATGAATCCCGAAATTTATAATTTTTTTTTCTTTTTATTTATTAATTCATTTGTGCGTTGGAATATAAAATTTAACAAATAAATAAATATGAAATCTGTTGGTAAAGTTATAACAACACTCATTTGTACTGCCTAGTTTGGATTTGGCTTATAAGAGTCTTGACTAAATGTTCATTACATGGATGGATAATGTAACCTCTGATCAAGACCGAAAAATTCAACGGAATAAGTTGAGATAACATTACTATCACTTGGTCAATTTCACGTGTTCTTTAACAGGGATTCCAAAATTAAATTGGTGTCCCAATTTACCGTGATTGATAGTATTAATATAGACTGATAGTATTAATAAAGAAACATGAATCGTTAGTTTAATTTTTCGCTAGATGTTAAGGAGAAAAAGAAAAAAACAAAGAAAAAAAAAACAATTTTCTTGCCATGGGGGGGGGTTCAATGAGAAAGGGGGGGGGGGGTAAATGGATACATAAAGTCTCTTGTGTTTGTCCAATGAAATGATTGGCATGTATTATAATTTTGATTCTTGTACAAATGTGAAAGCCTATAAATATATACTTTTTAAATGATAATTCCATTTAAGATTACTTACTAGTTTGCATGTAATTCGTAACAATATTTTTGATAGAATATATGTTTAAATGTCTAACTAAGATTTTCAGTGGATGTTGATTGAAACTGAAAATCATGCATTAATATTTTATAATAAAAATTTCTTATATTTATGCAATGAAAAAATATGGATTTATTATAATTTTGATTCATAAATATTAAAGAATGTATATATAGAACTATATTATTAATTCAATTCCTTATTTATAATTTATAACAATACTAAGCAATAACATCCAACTGCCAATTTTATGGTTTTTAAAAGGTAACATTATCATTTGAATAATAATGCACATAAAGATTTTTGTATAAAATAATTTCTGCTTTTTGTTAAGTCACGTCTTCTTTTTCTTTACAGGAATTGTCATTTTCTCTCTGCGACGATGGTTCTTGCGTTAAAAATAAAACAGAAGAGCAAATACCCCTTCAAGGTAAAAACAATAAATTACTTTTTAAATTCGAATTTACCATGTCTTTTCCATTTTTATTTTATTTATTTCTTTAAACAAATTTGCATAGTTATTTTATGATACATTTATTTTTTTATTTCGACTTGTTCACACAATTACAATGTTAATTGAAATGTGACGAGAAAAAAATTGTGCAGCTGGCAAATTAGTCAACAAGCTATAGCTCATTGTAGAATAATAATAATCAAGGCTGGCTTGATAGAAATATTAACTTGTTTAGCAATCGCAATGGCAGATTTCCAACTAAGCAGATTAGGCAACTGCCTATGTTTGCTTGGCTGTTTAGTTATATTAACGTCCCGTTTTAAAGCAACACTAGGGCTATTTTAGGACGGACTTCGTAATTTTTAACCTCGGTCAGATGAAGAGGACGACATCTGAGCTAGCACCCCCCCCCTCTCCACACCATACCATACCAGCGGGAGGACGTTCGACCCGGATGCCTTAACGTGCACCAAAGCCGCTTACATGACTGTTCTTCTAAGGAATCGGGACTCGAACCTGAAACTCTCCGGTTCTGAAGTCGAGACCTTACACCAGGCACCGAGGTCCGGTGAACTGTGTATAGTTAGTTCTCAGGTCAAGGAACGCAAAGCCCCTTCTTTGAATCAATTACAAAGCCATTAAACAAAACGCAAAGCCCCTTCTTTGAATCAATTACAAAGCCATTAAACAAAAAGACCATATTAGCACTTCGTCAAATATAATTGACCAAGTTCTTATTTGTTTGTTCTTTATGTACACCGTGAATCTTGTTACTTAAAATTGATGGATGTGAGCTTTGTAAATGTAGATGCCACACTGTCATGAGTAATAATAAGATAAAAATTTTAAAAAATGATCATTTTTTTTCGGTAAATAAAAATAATTAAAAAAAGATTTTTTTTCAATAAGCATTTTTTTAAAGTTACTAAAACAAAAAAATATCATAAAATAAATAATAAATATGATGAATAAGTTAAAAATGCTTAGAAATGTGAAACTAAATTGACCAAAAAGCGGGGACCTCATAATGTGCATTTTCTAGGCCTCAAACTGTCTAAATCCGTCACTCACTAGTCTGAGTATTTATAATTAGCCATTCTGATGTTCTCATATAGTTTGTGAGATTTTGGATTTAAAAGTGCATAAATTATTTAAAAGTTATTAAAGATAGGCATCATTTAGTTATTATTAACTTTTTTGCATTAGAATTTCAAATAGTTTTTTTTTTTTCAATAAAATAAGACTCTTAAAGGGTTAAAATGCTCAGCTGGCACACACGAAATGCGCCATACCAGTTAAAATTTCATATTCATTGATTTGCTTGCATCTGCTGTTCATATTAACACAACATGATTCAATACGCTGTTAGATATTAAATGGCATGCATAGTTATATTTACCTTGTGAACAATACTTCAAAGCTATTTCTTTTTGCTTGTACTCCATCTGTTGTCAGGTGCTTTTTTTTCTCCCCTCATTGAAAGTCATAATGTACATTTGCATATCATAATAACAAGAATGTATGTCCATTGTTATGTTTTGCAAAACTAAATTATTTTGTTTCGGTTATTCATTACAAATTCATGCAAAAATTAGGGTATATATTCATAATCTCGACTGCCACTATCTAAATCTTTCCACGGATTTGACCTCTTCTTTGTATTTGAAAACATGCTTTTTGTTTCCCTTGTGCCATTTAATCAATCATAACACTTTACGTGCAACATTATTTTCCTTCGCTTACTAATTTATTATCTTAATTATTTTCATATTTTAAATACAAAACTTGCAAAAATAGATAGAAAGTTATATTTATATGTCATGTAAAATACGGTGTTCCAATTTAATCCTCTTTATCTTAATTCCATTGGGCATTTTATCAAATGAAAAGCTTATAGGGGAGCATGCGCAGTCGCTTTTCTTATGTCGTATAATGACGTCACTTGAATTGACAAGGTTGTTTCATATTTAAATCCGTGAATGCAACTCTGAATTATAAGTTCAAATTAATGCATCCAAGCATTATTTTTAAATATGTAAATTTATAAAAGAATAAGGAACAATGTCAAAAATTCTAATGATGAATCAAATGAAGTAAAACACGGAAGTATTGTGCCGATATATTAACCGAATAGCGAGCTATTCATAAACTAAAAGAATGTCGTGTTCTCTGAATTCATCAAAGCTTTTTCTGGATTATAAAAATAGAATCAAGATTTAGGAGATTACTTTATAGGTAACAGGGAAAAAGAATCGTAGAGTTGAGTAGTTTGGTATTTACAAAAGTATCTCTTTAACTTGAAAGATAGAGACTTTCGACAATGAAACGAAAATCTCCAAGACGACAAGCTCATTGTTAAAAAGTGCAGGTGTATTGACCTATCTTTTCTTAATCGAATTGATATCTGTCCTTCTTGAGCACCTGCTTTGCGAATGGAAACTACTTATTTATCTTTGAGGCTATAAATTATCAATTAACTTTCTCTCTTATTGAAATAGTAAACACCTGCAGTTATTGATTTGCACCTGGATTAAATATTCAGAACAAAATTTTTCTGAGTCTGCAATTTCAGAACAATGTTCTTTTCTTTGTGAATATTCTATTACGTTGAATTAATGCATGTTTTTATTCGGAATAGTATTTATTTAAATATTTTTGCTGAATATATAGAAGCCAAATTATTTTGAAAATTTATGAATCTATTGAAATTATCAGATTATTAAGAAAAATATTCTATTATTTTGAATAGAAAATATGTAATGCCTGATTTTTTTTTAACACTGGTAATAAAGCAGTATAAACGGACTTCAACAATTAAAGCAAATGAGATACTATTGTTTTTTTGTTATGCAAAATAATTACTTGGTGAAAATTGCATTTTTATGATTCTTTGAAATACTGATGATAAACTAAACTCATACTTCTTAAGCTAGCTATCTCTATTTTCATTGAAAGCCTGTTAGATTTTACACGATATTTCAAAAGTATCCAAAATATTATTTGATAATAACTGAACATTTTAATAAAATTTTAGATTTTTTTAATAATGTTTTTGTTGATTTTACACGTTTTTTATTATCGTTTGCTGTATTTTAATATAAATGTTATTTAATTTTCATATATCAGTTTCGAATGTGGAAATATTAATCGTTTGCAATATTTCCATATAAATGTTACCTATTTTTCATATCTCAGTTTCGAAAGTGGAAATGTTAATCGTTTGCAATATTTTAATATAATTTTTTTTTCGTATCTCAGTTTAGAATGTGCAAATATTAATCGTTTGCAATATTTTAATAAAAATATTATTTATTTTTTATATCTCAGTTTCAAATGTGGTAATATTAATCGTTTGCAAATTTTCATCAACCTTCTTATTTAAATATTGCATTCGCATTTGAAAGTGATAATTTAAATAATATAACTTAAAAATCTTCTTTCTGAGTGCGTGTGTTTCCACAAGTACATTCAATGTTATGCTTTCGGACGAATCGTGAAACTGCCGCTTCTTCTGTTGATGAAGGAAGAAGGGGGGAAAGAAGGGGAAAAAAGCAGCAAAGGAATATCACCTCCAGGCGCGGAACTTCTCTTAGAAGTGTTGATGATCCTTCCTTGCTTCAAGCAAAAAGAAGCTGAGTGAGGGGGGAGGAGACGTGAATGTACGTGCGTGAGGGGGAAAGGAAGACTTTTATGAAGCTTTCTTGCCACAAAAGCGCGCTGTGATTTAAAGCAGACGCCTGCCGTCGAATTATGTGGACCTGTTTCCGAAGCTTAAAGGAGACCGACTCCTCCTGATCTGACACTAGCCTCTGGCCTCTTAAAAAAAAAATCACTCCTCCCTCCTCCCTTCTCCCCTGTCAATAATAACGTAGGATGACATTTGTGCGTAAACGTCTACTTATTTTTAAAAATAAAAATATCATTAATCCTTAAAATATTGAATTTCGTAAAAATATACTGGTCTTGTCTACAGTCTTGTTTATATATATATTTTTAGTGTTTCTTTTCGGAAAGTTTATTTAAATTAAATTTTGGTCTCTTACATGTGAGATCGAAAGGGAAAAAAAACAATGCCTTTTTTTATAATTAAAGTTTTTTAAGTCATTCAGAATCCAGTGAGTCAAACGATTTTTGTTATATATGGTACTATTTATTTCATTTCAAAACGTATTTTTAAAATATGGAGTACGCTTTAAATTTTTAATTATATGATGATGAAGGGTGTTCCTGTTCTACTGTTTTGTAATAAGTTTGAAAAATGCAAGAAAAATATTTAGAGAAAATCGAATGCATTATTACACGCTGAATATTTATTTCAATTATGATATGGAATAGTTTTATTAATTCACTCGTAAGCAAATTCAAAATCACGGTCTTTTTTTTTATAATTGTAAATATTATTTTAAATTATATTAGAAATTTTAAGCAACTGGTTTCAATTCTTTGTATTTTTCAAATATTCATCAAATTATAATATTTTTCTCTAATTTCCTTACCTAACATAAATATGTACATTGTTTTCAACAGAGATCCAATTCATCAAGGAAATTTACGCATGGATCGCTATTTGAAATAATTATCCAGTTCGCGAGTTCTTGATTATTTAATATTCTTTCAATTTGTTGCGACTCTTAAATTTCAGTTTCATATTATTTGCCGATTAGATGTTTAAGAAGCTCATATTATTTTTTAAATATGATTGCTGCTGTATAATATCGTCAATTCATTTAATCAAATGACGAAACTAAACTGTCGTTTTTATTAATTAAGCAGATGTTAAACAAAAATTTCAATGTTCGGAACTTTTTAATTGATTTATCTGATTTAAATCTTTCTCTCTCGATTCCAATTTTAACAATCATGGTTATTGGAATTTAAAAATTATGAATCCATGTGTCTCACAGTTCATAAATTTTCATATATTCATCATAAATTTTGTTTAACGTATTTGATTCCTTTGTTCGAATGCATTTTCAGGCAAGTTTCTGATGTTTAATAACTTCACCATAATCTTTCTAAATATTTTCTAAATATTGCAGTTTGATTTAATATTTTTTTAAAAAAATATTTGCTTCATTTCTGTTTCACACTGACATAACAAAAGGACGGGATCGGTATCACATTGATGTAACAAAGAGATTATTTTATTTTCTTTACTTCTGCTCAGCAGTTTTTTTTTTTTTTTTTTTTTTTTTTTTTTTTTGAACTTTTACGGCTTTGTTTACGACAATTGTCGATTCGAAACACTTCGGTTACGTACCTTAAGATTTTGTGATAAACAAGAAACCCTATTGTCGTGCCGATTTCAGAAAACATTATTTTACCTCTCACAAACAGCCCATGCGTATTTAATCTATCGAGATTAATGTTTTTTTCCCCCATAAAAATTAGTTCTGTTCGTTTTTATGTGCATGGCAGCCGTAAACAGAACGTTTCCGCCACAAATCATTCTTGACCCTTCTGCTGAGTATTCGGGCTATTTTCTGGTCAAAAGACTCCTGTAAAAAGAATATTTTTCTTTCTGTCAAAGAGGGGGACGGAAGACGGGGATGCGGGCAGGGATGAATGACATTTCCAACTCTCCCCATCTTTTTTCGGATCCTGCATTTTTCTGGGAAGTGTTACAGGTTAGGGTTCTTCTTGGAAAACATATTGCGGTTCCACAGGGCGGTGTAAGGAAGAAAGGGAACCGTGTTGTGTTCGTGTGCCTTTACCTTCACAAACAGACCGGAAATGCTCGATATTTGTATCATACATGTTCAGCGGGTGGTCATACTGAGAGTAAGATGTGGGCGTTTGGGAGGGGCTTTTCGGATTCGTCCATGCCGTTTATCATGTGGATTCCTTTGATTAGCCCGCTTGAGGTGCCGATAGGTGATAGCTAAGGTGAACCGTTTCACTCTGGGATTTCGATAAGAATGTTCTTATTTTTTTGCGTGTTTTATAAGTTCGGCTTAATGGGTTATTATTTTTTTTTTTTTTTTGACTTTAGAAAAGCTAAAATATGAAGTTTTGGTCAAGTTTTGAAATTCAGTAAAAGAAAATAATTATTAGAAGTTCCTTGATTTGAATAATTTTGTTGACGGTATTTAAATAAATGAATAAAATAAATTTTTTGTATTATCATTTATATGATTTATTTCTTCTATATTTTAATACATTTAAATGCGCCATTTTTTAAAATACGAAAGTGAGATTACATTTCTTTTTTACCGAGGAAAAAAATAAAATATTTTCCTCGAATTAAATGCCAGTAATAAATTTAGAATTTTTCGTTCACCTTTAATAGGAATAATATTACTTATTTAAATTTTAACGATATGTTTATCGATTTACAGCAAAACTTTAATAATTATTATTTTTTGCGTTATTGTATGAATAAAATTGCGTAGCAGTTGAAATAAAAGAATAGAGTGAGTGTATCGTTCTTTTTAAACTTTTATTTCATTTGGCTTGTTCCGTGCTTGTACAAGTAGAGCATTCCATTTTCATTTATCTCCTGATATTTCCTCTTACATAAAATGTACATTTATGTATTCTCGATAATCGCATGTTATTTAAACATTTTTGAAACTTGATTATCAGTTAATCACAAATGAAATTGTAATTCATGCACCGTGGCGCCTTCTATGAGTGAGTTTATGAATGAATGACTAAAAGTTAGATTTTAAGTTTAAAAAGTAGAAACTAATTAAAGTAAATTATGTTAATTACACTAATAAAAGCGCGCTTTACGGAATGTTTTTCCATGAAATTTATTTGCTGTCAAGTTCTACTACTTTTTAATTTAGTATGAGTGTTATTTTTTTCTTATTTTTTGATACTGTAATTTCGTTATGCTCAATGACTGGTTTTGACAACAAGAGACCGCATTTGTGGAATTATTTAGAGACCATTCACCCCACTTTTCTGTAAACTTAGCTCTATTAATTTACATTGAATAGATTATAGAATCCTCCCTCACCTACCCCCAGCACCAGTATGAAATACCGTCCTTGGTTAAGTTTCGTATTCTAAAAAATATAGATTGCTTCGATTAGCCTTCACAAAATAGTAGGGTAGCGTCTCATTCTTCCATTCCATTTTTACACAAAATTTGATCCTCAAAGTAGCTTTTATATGACCCCGACAACCCTCGTTGTCATTAAATGAGATGTTATTTTAATGAATGAAATCTCAATGTAACAATTTATTTCCTTCACGTTTCATTTTTATTGTATTTTTATCTTCTTAATTGAATTTTCCTAATATTTTTCTTATAATTAGCTATTAATCGTTTTCGAATTTTTTTCTTATTTCAAAAACTATGTATCATTTCTGAAACATTTAAAATTTTAATTCTCGATTTTATGATTTTTCTATCATCTAAAATTAAAAGCATAATATTCCTTCTCATAAAATTATCACTGTAAAATTGTAGAAGAGTATTCCCAGTTCAGGTGTAGTCTTCTTTATCTGACCAATTTTCAGAATAAACGAACGGTTCCGAACAATACTCATATAGCTTCAAAACGGGTTGGTAATCTTAATCTAATTAAATGTTAAATAATTAAACATATGCAATAATTATTTAATTGAGAACAGTTTAATTGGAATATGATTGTGATATTGGTATATTTGTGGAGAGTAAATGAAGGCGAACTATGTAAAAAGATTCCATTAATAGTTAGTTGCTTATTAAATAGTATTGTTTTGTCAACAGTGACGATTGGTCGGTTTCATATTTATAAAAGGTGCCTCAAATTTAACACAAGGTTTAAATTTGCCATCGTTCGTGTAGTAAAGTGTTGGCCTATTAAAAAACCATTTGATAGCTGATAATTTAGGGTCAGTAAAAATGCAGCATTGCACTATAGAACAATATTTCAAAAATAAGGAAAGTCTGGCGGCCAGAGTACGAAGATTTGAGAATTGGCGCCCTAGATCATGTGATTTAACACTATTGGATTTCTTTTTATGAGATTACTTGAAGTCACAGGTCTATGCCAACAAGCTCACTAGCTCTCATGCATTGAAGGAGGAAATTCAACACTGTATCAACGAAATTCAGCCACATTTATGCAAATTGGTCATGGAAAATTTCGACAAAACAGAGCGTATGTGCCAGCAAGCCATGACGGCCATTTGACATATGTGTTATTCCATATATAACCCTATGCATTTTACGATTCAATAAAAATATAACAATTTAAAGGAAAAAAAATTGTTTTTTATTTAATTTAAATCTTGCGTTAACACGTTGTTCTATCACTGTAACGTTCCATTTTTACGAACCCTAGATTTTTTTTTAATTGTGTTACCAACACTTTACTGCATGAATGATGGCAAATTTAAATATTACATTAGTTTTGGGGCACCTTTTATTTTATTTAATTTGTTCGTTTTAGTTAATCTGAATGTAAAATTTCGTTACACCTTAATGAATTGGTATTTCTTTTTACATTTAACGTTAGCTATAGTTTGATGTAATTAAATGCAGATTAGGTTGTTGACACTCGAAAGTTTAACAATATTTGAAAATTAAATCTGAAAAATGAAATGATCAGTACTTTTATATATTGCTGTTTTTCTTACATTTGAAGTTAGCTCTAAATAAGAACAAATTAAATGTTATTTGATAGTTGATATATGAATGTTTGAGAATATGTGTATAGAGAAAATTATAAATTCATCAATCACAATGAATGCACTTGCAAATTAAAAAAGGAATAGAAATCAATTTAAAAATAATTATAATATATATTTATATAATCAAAACTTTACAAATTCTTTTTCTACCAAATAATTATCTGAATTCGTAACTTTGGTTACAGAAAAAAAAATAGGCGTCATAGTAGACAGAATAGAACGCTTCTGTATTCTTTAAAAATATTCCCTTCCGGAGAAACCGACATCAGATGGTGGATTTTCGAAAACTGACGCTGCTTTGTTCTTTCCCTGGTTTTGGAATTCAGTGGCGGGAAGCGTTAATCACGTGACATTCCGGAGTAAAAGCTCTCCTGGGTCTGATTTGACGTCGATAAAACAGACGATCCCATTTGAAGAAACCTGCTGAATTTTGAGGAGGGGGAAAGTATGGAATTCTCTTCTTGTGTGGGATTGTCCTTGTCATATTTCGGGATACGTCATGAGTGCCTGCTGGGCAGATCATTTTTGACCCACTAACCTATTAAATCTCTTGAAACATCGCTCATTACAAAAAAAAGTGCAAACATTTCGTAATAGATAAACGCAGGACTGAATTATTCAGTTTCGGTTTCTTTAATACCTTAAAAGAAAAGGAAAAAAAAAAAAAAAATCGCTTTTCATTTCTTGAATAGTTTTTCTTACTGCAACGGAAATGTTCTGTGCATTAATGTTTTTTTTTTTTTTAATTTATTCCTGGGGATGATTGATTATGCTCATTGTGAAAATTGTTTGGATTAGTTCGGCCATTGTTAGATGTTTTTAATTCATCTAAGTATTTGTTTGGTAGTAGTTTACATTTGGGAATATTAAAGATTAAAAGCATAAATAGTTATAAAAATTAAAAGCAATTAAAAATTTGCTGAAATTGATCGGTTGATTACACAGCTGTATTTCTCTCTGTTTTGTATTAATTATGCACCTGGGAGCTGCTTTAAATTAATTATAAATTTATTTTAAGCTATAACAAATTATTTTCATTATAAATAATTTAAAGCGACGGATTGGAGTAGATTCAATTTTAGATAAGAAAATCATCCGCACTTATTTAAATTTTTACAAAAATAAACCAGAAATCCATAAAAAAAGTTTGTTTACAATTATTCGGTTTCGTCAAATTGTATGAAATAATAATAATAATAATTTTTAAAAAAATGAATGGAATGTGCTTCTTGTTAGTTGTTCTAATAGTCAACAGCGTGTCGCAAAATAAATTTTTCGCGTCCTCCATTAGTTATTTAAGACAATAAATAACTGCATACACATTTTTCCAGTGTGTATAAATATAACATTAGAAATTGATGACAATAACGACCAAAATTTTAAAATTGGTGTAATTTTGACTTGAATATCTGATACAAAATGGCTGCTATTTGGCTTGGCTACGATTTTTTTTTTTTTTTTTTTTTCTATTTGTTACCTGAAAACTGAAGATTGGATATAATTGATGTTAAATAAAAGGGAATTTAATTTAAAACATTACTGAAGAATGTGAAAAGAAAAGAAAGAACTTCCCATCGCTGACATGTTTGACGTCACAATCTAAATTTAAGGAGCCTGTTTAATGGAATGATTGTTAATTAATTACCGTAACTTATTACTAACAGTTTTTTTGTGCCAGGGTATTAACCAAAAACAGTGGCATCTCTCAGGCAAAGCGAATTTAGGTATTTTGCAGCCCTAAGTAGTGTAGATTATAAAGCCTCTCTTTTTGATCAATTTTAGGTTTACAATTCAAACTATTCTGAACTTAATTAACATATTTATAATTTATTTTAGATTAATTTTTATTTCAGTAATTTCATAAAAATACATATATTTTTATTTAATTATTATGCCTCATACTTGAATTTTTTCCACGTTTGTATACAGTATTATTTAATCATTATGCTACTGTATGTTAAATATTATAATAAATGAATGGAATATAATATATTGGTATCTAAATAATTACATTTGAAAAAGTTACTGTTTCATAGAAATCTTAGTTTTTAACTTTTGTATTTGTATTTTTTACAAATTAATTTATTTAGGAGCAAGTTAATAACAGTTTTTTAAAAATCGATCTGCCTGTAACTTGGATACCTAGGCAGTTACCTAATTGGAAATCAACTACTATTCACAGATAATATTTAAAAAAATAATATTGAAATTGATAATTGGGCCTCCCATCTCCTTGTAATATGTTTTATTAAAAGCAGTGGTATATAGAGCAAAATATTACATTTTTATTCTTAAAATATTAAATTTTGCTTTAAAAATCTCGTTGAAGGTAATAATATTAATTTTTTCTGGCCACTATTTAAGAATGAGTCATTCCCAACCAATATTTCTTGTTGGTCATTTAAATAAATATCACATAACATAAAAAATTAACAGCCTTTATTTCTTTTGTACTATAAAATTTACATAACAATTAATTTTATAGTACAAAAGAAATAAGTAGTAACTTATTATAAATATAGTAAGTATATTACAAAATTATTAACTATTTACTATAAAATTTACATTGTTTTCTTAATAAAGATAAAACATGCAATTTTTTCATCTTATGAAATATTTAATGCAAGGTTCTGGTGATATTATTAAGTATTCAAATAATTTGTTTATATGTTTCTCTTTTGCAGTTAAATTACCCCAAGATACTGAGAAAAATGATATTTTGCTTGTGAATAAGGAAGTTCCAGAAAAAGCTGAAGAAGAAACAAGTGAAAAACAAGATAACATGGTATATCTACTTCCATTCTTCTTCCTTTTTTTTTATTTTTTATTTATTTTTTTTTATTTATTTTTATTACATCGATGTTGTAGTCATATGTTATTCTTTATGCTATTTCATTAATTTCTTTCTTAAATTAACTATGAATTATTTATAAAAATTTCTTTTTTAATCGTTTTTTTTTATTTGTTGATGATTGTTAGAAACCTAAGAACTCAGTGATATTTGGAGATCATAAATCAAACAAACTGAATGATTATAAATCAATATAAAAATCTTTTAACAAGAGTATTTTAATATTTGATTCAGAAGTTGAGTGCATTTTTTCAACATGAAAGTTTCTCTTTCAATTTTTATTCTTTTTTTACTCTATGCAAATTCTATCATTATTTCTATCTATAGTAATTAAACATTTCAAAAGAATAAACATACTGAGATTAAAATTGTCTAAAAACATGCCTAGTAAACTATTGATAGAAGCAGTTAGTTCAGCAGTTCAATATAAAAAATATTTCCACTTATTAAAGAGTCAAAATTATCGGACAAAATTATGAAATATTAGGTTTCCACCCCACCCCCTCCCATTAACAAATAATTCATTGCATAATCTTGCTTGTCAGACATAAAAATGATCTTTTTTATGTATATGCTTTAAATATCACATTTAAATTAAAATATATATATAAATAGTAATATTAATTATTTTAATGTTGAATTTAAAAAAAGCATGATTTATCTGCTTTTACCAGAAGAAGTATAGAAGTTTCCCTTTTGTTTTTTAGGAGGTGACATGTAGTGTCTCTGTTGACGGTCAAGAAAAACAGGAATTTTCTTTTACACTGTATGATTTTGATACATGTGACCGGTCAAACAAGCAGGTAATTTTAAATTATCACATGATGATTAGCAAATAAAATGAATCAGTGCACATGAATTGAAAAAGATTAAATATATAAATTGTATTTTGCCCCTTTGATTTTTTGAATAAATTATTAAGATACCTAAAATTAAAAATGAGAGGAAGAATACAAATTAATTGGAAGCTATATTGAAAATAACTACTTTTAACTCTTAGAAACTTAAATATTCTTAAGCTATATTATTTTTTTTTATATTGTATCAAATGCAAATAAGGTTCAAATAAAATTTGTCAAATCTTCTTTCTTTTTAAAAATTTCTTTTCTTCTTTCGAAACTAAATTCTACACTGAAACTCTTGCTTTATTGATTATTAATTTCTGTCCTCGTTGCAAATAAATTAAGACATTCATAATTTCTCAGCTTGAATTTTTTAAAAACTTAATCAAATTTCAAATGTTTTTTTAAATTTATTTTTCATCAAATATCAGACTATAAAAGAATTCTTTATTATAATTTTTTTTATTTCAAACAGTGTATGATAAGAGAAAATTTGACATTTTTGGGAGGGAACTAAAAAGTAATTTATATAAAAACTTCAAAAGACAAATTATGATTATTAATGCATGTGGCAATTTATTTATTTATTCTTACATATTGGACAGTTTGTATGTGTGATTGTCAAATAAATTAATTTTGCTGTATTTATGGGTTATATAATTTGTTTATTTTTAGTTTAATTAATTGCCATTCCAAAAACATGATTAATTGCCATTTCAGTATTTTTAATTTATTGCTATTGAAACAATTTTGCTAACAATTTATTATTTAAGTGATATAAACTCCAATTCATTATCTGTTTGAAGAGACCTACTTTAAACCATTATTTGTTAAAAACCATAATCTGTCTTTTATCAAACAGAAGAAAACATTTTTGTAAAATGAATCTTTTTTGAAAATGTTCATATTAAAAAAATTAATTTCATTCACTGTATTAAAATTAATTTTCTTAAAAATGTATTTTTCAACTTGTGTCAAAGCAATACAATGTTTTTAAAATATTAAAAGAAATTTATAAGTATTTTCTTAAATCACTTCAGTTACTTTTACTTATATGTGTAATCAATGAATTTACTCCTTCTTTCTCTCTCTCTTCATGCTGCATCATTCTTCATGTTTCTCTTCATATTGATGTCATCCATATATGATATCCATATGAAGAGAAAAATGGAAGAGGAAAGACTAATATACTATGCTGATGCTTTTTGTAAAACTAAGACAGAGCAAATATACTTTATAAGATAAAATGAATATCCTTGATTTTAATGGCTCATTCTTAGAAAGGTCTTGTAAATTACAAATGGTGATTTTATTCACATTTTACAAGAATGTGCATTTTCTCTTCTTTTTGTCATATACTATTTATATAAATAAAAAAAAATAGCAAGTTATTGATATTAAATTTTGTTATGTTTAACAACACAATACTGAAATTGACTTTTGCTTTTAGGATGTCGAGAAAATTGTTGTTCGTTCCATCTGTGAAGCTCTAAACAAAACCCTGAAACTACCTCCATCAGGAAGTCGCACAATCAAGGTCAAATTAGCCATCTCACCAGACAGCAGCAAAGATCTTGACACAAAAGAACCTTTCATAGACACCATAGACTGGCCAACAGCCGAAGCTCCCAATTTATCTCCACCGTCCAAACTAAATGACTGTTGTAGTGCTCAAAATAAACTCAATGATTGTTGTAGTGCTCAAAGTGCAAACACAACGTCCACATACTTGCCATCGTCTCTTTCGGAAAAGCCGCCCAAATACTCAAGCCCTTCTTTGACAAGATCGCCTCATGTCGTCCAAAAGTCTCCAGCCAACGTGAGAGCAATGCCATCTCCGAAACTACGCCCCTACCGTCCCCATAAGCAAGAGCAGAAAATTCATCTTAAGGATAGGCTTCAAATTCGCATGCATGCTAGCGATAATAGGTAATTTAAAGTTTTAATACATATATTGATTAAATCAGCGGTTTAAAGAGGGAAACAAATGCCAAAAAATTGAAATGTTCCAACCATTGGACGTTTTATAAATCACAGATGTAAAGATTCTCATTTAAAAGTTAAATAAAAATAAATAGATAACATAAATAGGAAGATTTTCTTTTCTTTTAATTCTCCAAGAAAACAATTTTCGGATTCATTTATTTCATTAAACTGCCGGTTCAATTGAGATTTTAATGTTATTCATTTTCTGAAGTTGTAATCAAAATATAATAATGTATATTTTGTACAACATGTAATATTGACTGTTTTGTTCATTCTTTTTTTCATGCTTCATTTTTAATTTTGTTTATGTCCAAAATTTTAGGATTACAATAATTTTTTTAAAAAAATTTTTAATGGGCTTATAATATTTTTGCACTTGAAAAAAAATAGTTTGCACAAATCGTATAGAGACTATGTAAACCATATATATATACAAAGAATTTCATTTAAAAGTTAATTTTAAAAAAATAGATAAGATAAATAGAAAGATTTTCTTTTATTTTAATTTCCCAGGAAAACAATTTTTTGGATTTGTTTATTTCATTAAACTGCTGATTCAATTAGGATTTTAATGTTTTTCATTATCTGAAGTTATAATCCAAATATAATTATTTGTGTTTTGTGCAATGTGGTAAAATTGAATGCTTGCTTATTTTTTTTAATGCTTTTATTATTATTATTATTATTATTATTATTATTATTTTGTTTATGTCTAAAATTTGGAGGTTGCAGCAGAATTTTGCTGATCTAAAAAGGCTCATTATATTTTTGCACTTGAAAAAAAATACAGTTGTTGAAAATGTCTAAAGTTTTGATAAAAAAATTAATAGCATTTTGTCATAATTAAAAAAAATTGACAAATACTATTAAAATTTTTATTTTTAAAATTACTTAAATCTTTCATTTCGACGAAGAATTATTTTCAATTAGATAATTTTGAAATAAAATGTTCCTAAATTTTTTCCAAATAATAACTAATCATTATTTTAATTATACTAGATTAATTATGATATCCAATAGATAATTTATAACCACCAAATATAACCATACATTTATGTTTTGAAACGTGCTATAAGATATTTTATTTTATGCTGTTTGAGTTAATTATTGCATTTTTCGAAAAATATATCAAAATTTTTTATAGTCCTTTGTGGTGAATAATAGCATGTAAGCCAGTCAACAACTACGCTGCACAGGCAATTGCTTTTGCATAATGGTTATGTTACTGGACTGCTAACCACAAGGTCCCAGGTTCTATCCTCGCCCATCCCAATTCCCTAAATTGGTGACCTCAGACGATGAACCTTCAACCTTCGTACAGCTGTTGTGGCGCCATCTACCCACAACTAAAGTCGTCAGACTCACTTGACGCAGCAGCCACACACGCTCGCCATAACGCTTGGCGCTACTCAACTGGGTACAGGCCCATTTGACAACAGCTAAATACATCACCACTCAATAGCCATATCATTCGTCTCACCTCCGATTCACTGAAGGGAGAGTCTGTGGTGAATAGCATATAAGCCAGTTAACAACTACGCTGCACAGGTAATTGCTTTTGCATAATGGTTGTTACTGGACTGCTAACCACAAGGTCCCAGGTTCTATCCCCGCGCATCACAATCGCTAAACCTTTAACACTATTAATCATATTTGTTATTGTATATCATTTTTTAAAACTTTTTTTCCCTAAAACTTGAATGCTTTTTTTTTTCTCATCAGGCATCAATTAGATGACAATGGTCTGAATTTTGATGAAGATTTCCTTCAATCTCATAAACAACCCAGTAGCCGTGACCATGTCCCTGAGTGCAGAGACAGACGGAACCACTATTTAGATCTGGCTGGTGTGGAGAGTCCAAAACGAAACAACCTATCCCAACCTAATCATCATAGTGAAAGTCCACACGCGGATCCATCTCTTGATGAAAACCACCACCATGGTAATACACGCATGGATGCGAAATATCTGTGCCCTTATCGTCTCATGGACAGAACGCATGTATGTTCCAAACCCCATCGAACAAGAGACTGCTCAGGCTCGTCACCCTTAAAAAAATCTGTGAACTACCATGCTAAACTCAATGGCAACAATGAGGGTGGCAGTCCTCATATGTATCGGACAAAAGTGAATCTTGATCCACAAGATGATATACTGAACTTTGATTATGATTTAAATGATCTAGTGCCCGAGGCCAAGTTTGATTGGGAAAAGCCCCATCACAGGCGGTCGAAGTCCTACGATCTTTACGAGAGCAATGTGATGAACTCTGGTGGCTTTTATTCTCCAAAACTGAAGCCAAAAAATAATCAGAACTGGGCTTCCATACTAGAAAGCCAAAAATTTTCTAATCATCTCCCTTCATCGCCAGGACATCACTATCGCCACAGGCATCGGGATCGGGAGCGTCAGCGAGCAATGCAAGAAGTAGCGAACTGGATTGCTCGCGAGCACTCCAATCCGAAGGCCGAGACAGCGAAACATTTTGTGAGAAATAGCATTGTTCCAAACTCACCCCACAAGCAACTTGTGGAAAGACACGAACATCATCATCTTCATGAACACGTGCATCATCATTATCACCATTTTGTTGAATTTTAATTAAAATTAAATTCTTCTGTTGGGAATATCGCGTGCCATTAACATTATAATGGCTTAACCGGATGCTCATTGTTGAATTTCAACAAATCACTGCCTGTGAGATCATTTTAATACTATCTATCATATCGCAGATCATGCATTTTTTTAAAAAAAAATTGTAGCAGTCATTTTTTTGTACTATTTATTTTAGAACTGATATATGGATAATTTGTTTTTTTTGGATATTATATACTTTATAAATTACTTGTATTATCTGAATTTTTATTTATACCGTAACATTAACTTGAAAGACAGATGAATTTATCATCTGCCATATGACAGAAATTCTGTATTTACAAATTCATTGTTTAAATAACAAATTACATGAAAGTTAAGAACAATTATTTCACTATTTGTAAAATTTTCTGTGTGAGCTAGTTTGGGTGTTTTTCAGCGTAAAAACATAGTTTAATCAAATTATTTACTTTTCATACATGACTTGAGTTATATTAATACAGATTTTAATCGCACACATATCTGGCCTTTAAGCCGTGTCCATTTCAGCATTAGGAAAACATTATATATAGTGTATATATATGTGTTATATGTAAATATAGATTTGTACCTAGAGATATTTTAATATAATGTTCAAACTTTTTACAGGGATGGTCAAAGTTTTTAAGTTTAGATTTGAAATGCATGACAATAAATTAATTTGTTTGGATCATGGTAGGATTTTTAAAAAAGTGCCAAAACTTTAAATAGATCTGTCTTGTTAGAAATTAATCCTTTTTTATATTGTTTTTTTTATATTATACAATTTTGAAATGCACCACCTAGTTAAAAAATAGTTTATATTCACAAAGAATCTTAACAGAGGACATTTTATGGAATATAAATAAAGAAACATTTGCTTTAGTTTTGTACTGATAATTTAAAATCACAAGACTCATTTCTGAAACATTCTTGCTGTATACCAGCCATTTTAACAGATTTTGAAAAAAAACATGTTTTATACTGTACGTATATGAATTTAACTTGACGAGATTTCAAAAAAATTAAACATCTTCTTTTATATATTTTACAAATATCTATCTATCAACATTTACTTTGTTATGGTATAGTAATTTCATAAAATTCAGAATACTCTGTTTCTTTGATTTTCTTATATATGTACAATACATCTACTTAAAATACATAATCAATAATATTAATACACTATTGAGTTTTTCTTAAACAAATTTTCATGTCTCTGAAGATATTTCATTTTCCATTTTCAAAGTACTTAAGTGTTGTTTTTATTAAATAAATAAATGTATATTTTATCATATTTGTGTTTTTCGTGTCTCTTTTGTATTTTGTAACAAAATAAAACAGACATTCTGCAGAAATTATTTTAACATTCATAAATTGCAATTATATTTTTATTAGATTCACACACCTCAGATATGCAGTGTTTTTTGTTTCTGAAAATATATAGGAAAATCAGCCACTAATTATATTAGCCATTAATTGATATTAGTGAAAATTAGCCACTAATAATCGAATCAAATTACTTTCTTCCTTCCCAAAAATATAAAAGAATACTAGAGTTTTAAAGAAAATTTAAATTTTTTATGACCTTTTAGATTTTAGTGTACTCATTAAAAATTATTAAAATTATAAATTTAGAACAAAGGTTTTCAAATTGTCAGTCGCGATACGAATCAGTTTATGGTGGGTCACATAGTATTGACTGTATAAGTATATTTTCAACAATTTAAAAAATTTATTTGGACATAAAATCTTCATCAAGCTACATGGTAGCTAAGCGCAAAAAAAGGGGGGGGGGGGAAAGGAGGGGGGAAGGAGCGCAATATGAAAATGAATGACTCGTTTCAGCTCAATACAGATTCTACCGACATAATCAGAAATTTGTTTTTTATATACAATACAATTTGCGCGCACATTAATTTCGAACTGATTCATCATCATATGTGTAAACGTTATATTTAATGGTAAATGTTTTTATCTTTAACAGATGTCCTTTTTTTTTTTTTTGACTTATATATTTTTCAAAAGAATGACTTCTGTTCATCTAAAAAATTAATGCACTTATTCGTTACAGATTTGGTTTCAATAAACGTGGGTTGCAATGCTTAAAATTTTGCAAATCCTTAATTTAATACAATGACATAAAAAAAACACCCATCGTCTCTTTGTAGCTTCTAAAAATAATAAGGATTCATTTGATAGCAGAAGATTAATTTAAAAAAATTAAATCAAAAAATTAAATTGCATTCTAAAGCATTCGTGATTCCGAAAAAATATATATATAATTATGTAAATTAAGAATTAAATTAAGAGCTCACAACGAATATCTTCGCGGCCCAGCAAACTTACCGGTATGAAAATCTTAGGATTGAATAACAAACTTTTTAAGATTTTTAATTCTTAGAAGAAATTTTTCCGACATAGGTATAGAGACAATATCTAATCAAATATAGATAAAAGTTAATTATGATCCAGTGGTGGCCAGATTTGAAGGAGAAATTCAATAGAAACATTTATTAGGGCCAGTATATATTTTAATTCGTGAAATGAAATAAACTTCTTGCCATATCTGCGATTACTGACATTCATTTTGGGCCAGTTTTGAAAGTAATTACTGTGAATAAGATATATCTGAAAATAGAGGCGTAGTATTTGGGGGGAAAACATTAACTTCTCTGTAGTCTTTCCTGTTTCTTTAGTGTTACATTTTCTGTAAACATTGTTTTTTTTTAAAATTTAAAATTTTGTTTGTACAGCCCATGCTATCATTTGATTTTCACACTCTTTCTGTAAATGGCATCTTAGGAATTTGCTAGATTGTTTAAACAATAATTAGGGTACTATTTTATAACATAATCATGAAATATTTCTTCACAAAATAATTTAAATGTTATCCACTTTGCTTTTCAAAAGAAGTATAAATTTTATTTTTGATTTTAAGATGAATATAACTTGAAGAAAAGGGATTTTGACACACTGCATATTTTAAACTTTTACCTTCTTATTTAAATTGACCAATTAATAATCGAAGAAAACGAAAACATGCCACTTGGCACTGTTGTCACGATCCATTGAATGATAAGAGCAATAATTAATTTATTTTAACTTACAATGAAATTATATTATTCTAATTATATTAAATTATATGACATTTTGTCCCCTTATGCAATGCATATTATGAGGCTCCTCTTTTAACAATTGATCAATTTAGTTTCACATATCAACAAATTTTTAATTTAATCAACATACTAATAGTTTTTTTTTTTTTTTTTTTTTTTTTTTAGTATTTTAGTAACTTTGTTAAAATACATTTTTACTTATTTAATTTTTAACATGTTTATCATGAGGATAATAAAGACAATATATAAAATTCTTCAAAACCTAATCATAATTATTAATAAATCATTCCCTTAGTTATAAATGAAAGGATTTAATTATTATGATAGATTATAAGGAAATAAATGAACTTTAAACAAATATAGCATTAAAAATTATTATTTTACAGGACTTGTGAAATGGACTGTGACATAATCGATTAAATGAATAATTAATAATCCATTATATTATAAATAGCAATTAATTATACATTAATTATTAATTAAAAATAAACGCACGTTATAAATTTAATATTTTACCATTTGCAGAATATTTATTTTTTATAAACATTTATTTAGCAATTAAGTTAATATCATTGTTTAATCGGCCTCAGATAACTGTTTAGAAAGAAATGTGTCTATAAAAATTGTATTTAAGATCAGTATTTATTAACAATCTTAGTTGAATGTTTATAATTATATCAAATGTATCTGCAAAATTGGTAGGTTATTAATATCCACTTTTTTTTTATGGCAATCCCTTATGAACAGAAAAATGCTATACACTACATTCTTTAAATTGAAAATATTAAAATTTAGCTTTCGATTTCGATTATCATTTTCATGAACAATCTTCGCAAAGAAGTTGAACTAAATTGTTTGAGAGTATTACATTAATTAAGAATTCATCAAAACGTGTTTTTATGTATGTTTCATTTTAAAGACAATAAACTTGTCCTTTAAATAAAAATATGTATGTATTCCAGAATTTCAACCAGCATATATGCAG
The DNA here is from genome assembly GCF_947563725.1 of Argiope bruennichi. Lineage (NCBI taxonomy): Eukaryota > Metazoa > Arthropoda > Arachnida > Araneae > Araneidae > Argiope > Argiope bruennichi. Next base: position 106,840,807 of record NC_079156.1, read on the forward strand.
GGAGCCCGAACATATCGTGATCCAATAGTTAATTTTTAAACAATTCGAGAATGGTATATATTTCCAGTTCGATAAATGTGATCAAACCACAAAGAATAATATTTTACATTGTTTAAATCAATAATTACAGAAATTCTATTTTTTATATAATCCTGATAATTAGATATATTTAATAACTGTGATGATTATATAGGGTGTCGAAAAATTAACTCAAGATTTGAATTTGTCATCATTCGTGCAGTAAGGTGTTGGCAACCCTATTTTTTAAAAAAAAAAAAAAAAAAAAAAAAAACCTTTTGACAGCTGATAGTTTATGGTTATTAAAAATGGAACGTTACACTATAGAACATGTTTTCATTGCTGAATAATATTTCAAAAATAATGAAAGTCTGGCGACCACAGAGCGAAAATTTGTGAATTGGCCCCCTAGATCGTGTGATTTAACACCATTGATTTCATTTTATGGCGTTATTTGAAATCAAAAGTCTATACCAACAAGCACGCGTGTATTGAAGGTGAAAATTCAACACTGCATGAACGAAATTCAGCCATGTTTATGCAAAATGGTCATGGAAAATCTCGACAAAAGAGTGCATGTGTGCCAGCAAAGCCGTGAAGGCCATTTTCCTTGTGTGTTATTCCATACATAACTCTATCCTGTGTGCTTTACAATTCAATAAAAATATAACAATTTAAAGGGGAAAAAAACCTGTATGTGTTTTTTTTTTAATTTTATTATTATTATTTTTTTCAAATCTTGCGTTAATGCGTTGTTCTATCGTGTAACGTTCCATTTTTATAATCCTGAACTATGAGCTGTCAAATGGTTTTATTAATAAGGTTGTCAAAACTACGATACGAATGGTGGCAAATTCAAATCTTAATTTTGGGACATCCTTTACAATATTTTTGAGTTATAACCATTTTAAACAAACAAACAAAAAAGCACTTAAAAACAATTTAGTGACCCAAACTCACTAAATTATGAAGTTCCGCTATTTTAGGCCAATCAATATTTGTCCCCATTAAACTTCAAATGTTAATTGGACGAATTTTTACGCTTGAATAATTTTAGTTTTGACAATTTTTAGAGTGGAATTATTTTTTTATATAATGTTATTGCCTCAAAAATATGTCGTCGAATATGATTAATATGGCCACGATGATTGAATAAATATTTATTGACTAGCATTCGCAAATAACCAGACTTAATTTAAGCATTTTTATAAGTGTTACTTAAGACTTTACAAAAACCTATTTTATTGTTTTTATCTAACCATTAAAAAAAAACATTTTTCCCCCGTCAATTTCCGCAAGTTTTCAATAAAAAAATTTGTATCTCTTTTTTAGATTGAAAAGATAAATGATTAAACGAAATAAAACTCCATTTAAATATTAAATCATGGTGCTTGCTTCAAAAAACAAGTGTTTATCTAACTTGCTGCAATTATTTTCATATTTATATGCTGATAGGAACTTTCTCATTAGTCAGAAAGTTCTTTGAGTTTTCTTTTAAGGAAAAAATATGGAACAGGAATGTTTAAACGTTCAACTTCTCAAATCGCAATTTCCGCATGCTATCGGCTAGTTAATTGTTAAAATTCAAGCGTCCTGCATTTCTTTTGAAGCATTTAATTAACTTGTTCAACAGGATGTTCTCTTGCGACAAACATGCGCACTAGTTTCTATTCTCCGAGAAAGTGGCTTAGAGCCGAATTATTTTAATTTCTTCCCTGAATTGAAAGAATTAGTTAAGAGGCCAATGTATTCAAATTAATGAAGAACTATATATGTTACAAATCTGTAATGTTGCTTCCTAGCGCGGTTAGTTCAATCACTGGAAAGACCATTTTACGATCAGCTCTATCGAGTGCTGAATGGGTAATCTCAGAGATTGGTGACAAAATAGACACTACTGGAATATTCCAGAATTTTGATGATAGGGCCAATAGGAACCGAGATATGCCTGATTGTTCCAGAGCCTTCTCTGTCCGGCTTCGGAAACTATAAAAGGGCGACAATCTTAAGCCGAAGCCAGTTGTGTACAGAATCGTGGAAAGAGTCAGTGGCGAATAGTTGGATCAGTCCAGCAAAGCACAGGTGTTGTGTGGAGCTCAAGCGTTTGCTGAATTGAGCCGTGTTCCGAATCCTGGTATTTATTATAGAAGCAGCATCGAGTCCTGTGAGGAGTAGCCAGTCGCGTAGTAGTGAGTCGGCAGTTGGATACAGCTAAAGCAAGGAGACAGTAATGAATTGCAGGCGTTTGGAGAGACCGTAGAGAGTAGCTACGAAGAATCCCTCCTCCTGGTGAATTCTGTCTGGTCGCTTTGTGTGCTGGGGTTGTTATTACTGCTTGTGGGCTACCATTTGTTGTAGTGTGCTGCTGTCTGTTGCCTGTGTTCGTCTCGACTGTATATTTGCCATCTGCGTATTCTTGTTTTCGTGTTTAATAAACATCATCGTTGTTTTCTACTGAGAAATGTTGATTGGATTTCTTCATCGACTCAAAAATTGAAAATAACTCCAGAATTCCCTTAACAATATTTTTGGCCAATAAATCCACTTTGTTCTGCATAATTTTTATGGTTCCATTGGAAATTGGGGAAGGGAGGGAGGATGATCTTTGTCATTCTAATGCTGAAAATTAGAAATCAATGTATCACATTTAAACAATCACATAAGTGTTTAACATTCTATAAAAAAATATCTACCTTTCTCAAGTCAAACAGCATAACAAGTGGTAGGACAGCATGGATATCCATTGTGTCATGGTGGCAAAACGTTCATATATTTGTCATTTTTTTTACAGCCTTAGGATTTTATAAAAAAATAAAACGGATTTATCTTACCTCTCAAGAGATACAGTAAATGATAGGGCAGCAAAACGTTTGTGCATGTGTCACTTAGAATTCTATATTGTAAAAAGAGTTAAATTTTCTCCTCAAATCAAGGAGGATAGCAAATGATAGGACAGCATGGATATCCTTTGTGTCATGGTGGCAAAACGTTCATATATTTGTCATTTTTTTTACAGCCTTAGGATTTTATAAAAAAATAAAACGGATTTATCTTACATCTCAAGAGATACAGTAAATGATAGGGCAGCAAAACGTTTGTGCATGTGTCACTTAGAATTCTATATTGTAAAAAGAGTTAAATTTTCTCCTCAAATCAAGGAGGATAGCAAATGATAGGACAGCATGGATATCCTTTGTGTCATGGTGGCAAAACGTTCATATATTTGTCATTTTTTTTACAGCCTTAGGATTTTATAAAAAAATAAAACGGATTTATCTTACATCTCAAGAGATACAGTAAATGATAGGGCAGCAAAACGTTTGTGCATGTGTCACTTAGAATTCTATATTGTAAAAAGAGTTAAATTTTCTCCTCAAATCAAGGAGGATAGCAAATGATAGGACAGCATGGATATCCTTTGTGTCATGGTGGCAAAAGGTTCATATATTTGTCATTTTTTTTACAGCCTTAGGATTTTATAAAAAAATAAAACGGATTTATCTTACCTCTCAAGAGATACAGTAAATGATAGGGCAGCAAAACGTTTGTGCATGTGTCACTTAGAATTCTATATTGTAAAAAGAGTTAAATTTTCTCCTCAAATCAAGGAGGATAGCAAATGATAGGACAGCATGGATATCCTTTGTGTCATGGTGGCAAAACGTTCATATATTTGTCATTTTTTTTACAGCCTTAGGATTTTATAAAAAAATAAAACGGATTTATCTTACATCTCAAGAGATACAGTAAATGATAGGGCAGCAAAACGTTTGTGCATGTGTCACTTAGAATTCTATATTGTAAAAAGAGTTAAATTTTCTCCTCAAATCAAGGAGGATAGCAAATGATAGGACAGCATGGATATCCTTTGTGTCATGGTGGCAAAACGTTCATATATTTGTCATTTTTTTTACAGCCTTAGGATTTTATAAAAAAATAAAACGGATTTATCTTACATCTCAAGAGATACAGTAAATGATAGGGCAGCAAAACGTTTGTGCATGTGTCACTTAGAATTCTATATTGTAAAAAGAGTTAAATTTTCTCCTCAAATCAAGGAGGATAGCAAATGATAGGACAGCATGGATATCCTTTGTGTCATGGTGGCAAAACGTTCATATATTTGTCATTTTTTTTACAGCCTTAGGATTTTATAAAAAAATAAAACGGATTTATCTTACCTCTCAAGAGATACAGTAAATGATAGGGCAGCAAAACGTTTGTGCATGTGTCACTTAGAATTCTATATTGTAAAAAGAGTTAAATTTTCTCCTCAAATCAAGGAGGATAGCAAATGATAGGACAGCATGGATATCCTTTGTGTCATGGTGGCAAAACGTTCATATATTTGTCATTTTTTTTACAGCCTTAGGATTTTATAAAAAAATAAAACGGATTTATCTTACATCTCAAGAGATACAGTAAATGATAGGGCAGCAAAACGTTTGTGCATGTGTCACTTAGAATTCTATATTGTAAAAAGAGTTAAATTTTCTCCTCAAATCAAGGAGGATAGCAAATGATAGGACAGCATGGATATCCATTGTGTCATGGTGACACAATGTTCGTGTATTTTCTGTCACTTTTTACAGTCAAATTTCATAAGGGGGAAAAAAAAAGATCCAATTTTCTAACTGGAAATACCACAGCATGATAATGTCTTTGGATTTAATTTGTCTGTCTTTATTTTATTCTTATCATTTGCTTTTAATTATACATCTCAAGAAGTGGATAATAGTCATCATTTCTTAAATATTTCAATTTGTATCAAGTGTACAGTTATCTTTGCAATCTCAAGAGGTGTACAGTGATAACTTGCACACACACAAAACATTATCTTAACGCGTGCGAGTACGATTCTGATAGCTAAACAAATGAAAAATATTGCTGTGCAATGTGTTAAAAAAAAAAAACCTTACTGAAAAATCGTAAGCGGAAATATGGGTACTATTATGAAAATGATAACTATTTTTTTAGTGATGTAAAGTGATTTTTGTGTGATAATATGCTCCAAAGTTATTAAAAAACATAACAATTTTGATAACGATACAAAGGATTTTGGAAAACATTCTTTACTCCACTTACTAATTGTGAGCGAAATTTGATAGTTCTCAACTAATGATTTCTGTCTTGTAGAGCGTTTGAAGGATTTTCGTAGCATGCATGCCGCAGTTTACAGAGAGTATGCCAACATATAAATAAATTCAATTCAATTCTTCTTAAGCTGCTTCTTAATTCTGCAGTAGCTGCCGCCTAATGTAATCACATTAGGACTTAAGAATTTTGATAACATTAGCCTAATTAGTAACAATAACCATATTGAATCAGATTAGTAATATTTTTATGACCTCAAAGGAAAAAAAACCACTTCAGATCTAGCTATACTTTATTTCAAAAATACCAATTCAATTAGGATGAATGGTCTCCCTAAAACTTTCTCTCATACTCCAAAATAGATGTTATCCCTCAACCCCGTATTAAAATGTGGACCTTGGCTAAAAATACCTTCCACGATGTTTGCTAATAAAGTTACGAAATATACATCTTGGGGGCGAATTAAGCATTTTTATTAAATCTGTCATGAGCTCGTTGGCGATCAATCTCTGCATGCGGTTAATAGTACTCAAAAATAGAGTCCTTATTTTAGATGTATGTGTTTTTTTTCTATGCGACTGAATTAAAAGCTACAATTGTAATAAAAAAAAAAATCACATACCATATTGCATATATTTGAATCATTGCGTTTTTTAGTTATTGTGATTATATGCTTGTGAAAGTACAGACCTTGATGGATTTGGTTCCATGTAAAACCTGTGCACCAAATTTTATCTATGTGTTAAATTTTATTCGTACAGTTGGACAAATAGACTTCTTAAAGGATTTTCGCCCAAATCTTAGAGATCTACAAATTTAATGTAAAGATCATATACCAAATTTCATCCATCAAAAACAAAGCATTTTTAAGTTATCTTTGTTATAGATAGTCAGACATAATATCAAAAATATTATTTTCGAAATCAGGGAGATCTGAAATGTAAAAATTAGTTAAAAATTCGAATTCTAATTTTTTGACAATTACAATACTCATATACAATATGCTCATATACAAGAAAATAAAAATTTATTAAATATTGCTTATAAACACTTATTCCTAAACGGTTTACTTATCTATACCAGTATGAAATTTTTAAATTTTATTAACAATGATTTCATGTTTCAATTCACTCTGATTTCCAGAAGCTTCTTTTTGGTGTTCATTGAAGAGTTTCTTCAATGCAATAGTCCTTGTCAGAACCGTTATCGTTTATTGTCTAGCTTTATTTATAAATATCCCACAATTTTTCAAAATTTCACAAAGGAAATTAAATTTTCAACAATGCCATAGTAACTAATTGATATCATTTAAGAATTTAAATTTCGCATTTAATTCTCAAATTAATTCTTTTTTTTTTATCCATTGTGTTTTCATAACTCAATTGCAGCCAATAATAGTTTATGGCTGTCCAACAGATTTCAGGTCAGACCTGACAGCATAACTATTGGTTTAAATCAATCTATATTCACTTTAGTTCAGAAAAAAATGCATAATGGGAAAATTTATTATTTAATGAATGAAATGCCCCCCCCCCCATTTTTTAAACATACCAATAAAGCAAGTTATTTTAAAAGAAACATGAAAATTTGCATCAAATGATAAATTTTAAATGAATATAAAAATTTATCCACATTAAATTGATTAAAAATTTTTAAAAAACATAAGTAGACTATAAAAATTAAATTTTTCTATCTTTAAAAAGTTTTTTTAAAAATATGCATTCATACAAAAAGTAAATAAAAGTCAATGCTTTAATATTTTGTATTTTACAACAGGAAGAGAGCAACATATTATGGGCAGAAAGAACAAATTTGCATTAAAATCCACAGAATTCCACTTCATATGAGTAATGCAGACAATTTCAACAGTTGTTACAAATGATTAAATGTCAGATCATTTATTATACAATTGGATAACATGCTTACTAAAAATTAAATTTCCTAAAAATTAAATATTCTTATGAAATCAAAAAACAACGTCTATGTACAAATTTACAAATAATTTCAGAACAAAAAAATATTTTTATGAAAATAGAATGCAAATTTACATTAAATATATGTACATGCACACTAATAAAAAGAATTATCAACACACGTTGATAAGCAGAAAAAAGTAATTTTATAGACGATTTAATTAGAAAAATTGAAAATTAGAGTATTCATATGAATGTTACGAAAACAAATATTTTTACCTTAACATGCTCACATTAAAACATACACTACCATAATTTTCAAACAACCGGATGTAGTCAATGTAATGTAACTTTTATTTTTAACACATTTATTTATTTTAATCCATGATTAAATTCCAACATTTTCAATATTACATATTATTTAGTAATCTTAATCAATTATGGTGCATTATCATAATTTATCTAATAATCATGTTCTCATAACAACTATATAAAGGAAACCACATTCTACAAAGCAATTATATATATATATATTATACATTCTAATAAAACGCGTTTGTATGAAATACCTATTCAGTTACATAAACGATGAAGCTCTACAAAATAAGCAACTTATAAAGAACACATTATTCTAATTACAATTATGGTATAAGGTTCTATTTGTTTAATCACCAATCTTTTGACTTATTTTGGAACATTTTAGGATGAATGGATGGATGAATGATTTAAGTAATTAGCCATAACTTATAAGCTAAATTACACTTTTCCAAGATCAAATATTTTTATAATATATGTTTAATTTTTGAAAGGAACTTAATATTTTATTATTTCTTCTCCCAGATCATAAGAAAAAAATTAAATTATTTGCCATTTACCAAGGAAAATATTAAACTGCTATAGTTCAAACTACTAAATATAGACTTTAATGTCTCTTATGAACTGGAAGCTCAAAATCTTGATATTTATTTTTTCTTCACCGTTGAAGTTATCAGTTCGGCATCTAAAATTTTACTGCAGATAGATATAGTTTAATATCATTCTACATAGAATCTATAGTGATTTTAAGAATAGAAAAATACTGTAAAGAAACATGTTTTTTTATCTATCTACATGTGAAAATATACATTTCAACAAAGTAAACAAGCATACATTTCAAACTCAAAGTCTCATAAGAATATAACTAATAGTTTTTTACAAACCCTTCAAAAAGTACTATATCTGTGGGATATCTTTTCGATGTTTAAGCAAATGTAACCAGGCACAAGCTGGACATGGACGGCTGCAGCAAAACAAAAATTCTAATTTTTAAAAAATGGTTATATAAAATATTAAATTATAACTAATTTTAAACTATAATAAAAAGAATTTAATGGTTTTTTCTTATTTTTTTATGTATTCATAATTTAATTTATAATATATATAAAAATTTAGCAGACAATTTCATAATTGATTTGACAATTTTATGATTGATGACACATTTCCACAAAAATTTATATGTGTGGCATAATTAACATATATACTATGAAGGCAAATAATAAAATATAACAATAAAGAAATTCAACATAGCTTGATACAATTTAAATAGTTAATTTTAAATTTTAACTATTATAATAAATTTACTTTCATTTGTGCAAATATGTTTCATTATATTAATTTTCAGAAACTTAGTTAATAGTTTCTCTTCAAATATTGAAAATATATACATAATAAATAATTTATTTGTTTTAATATTCTAATTTGAGCTAGTGCAGTATAAAAGGATAGATATCTTATAGATATATATTACATAATGTACCTTGAAGGGTTTGACAAAAAAAAAAAAAAAATTAAAATAGAAAATGTTTAATTTTGTAACATACAGAACTAAAGTTTACAGATGCAATTAATACATGAAAAAAACATTTAACCCTTTCAGTAGTAACAAGGTCTAACTGGCTATGCAAATTCTAACCTGGCAGACAGGTTTCTGTTTCAAACAAGGGGTATACAATGCAATGCGAGTTATTATCTAGGGTGCCCTCACTTTACACCTTGCACTCCTTACTTGAAACAGTTCACCCTCCTTTATAGAATTTCCATGGGTGGTTGAGTAGGTTCAAGAGTGAAAGGGTTAAAAATGTTGTACAAATCTGATATGTTCCATTAGTAATATTAAATAGCAGAAAAATATGAAATACCAAGGAATAGTCAATTTGTAACTATTATGAAATATTAATACACAATAAAATACTTATACAAAAATTTGTATTTTCTTCTTACAGCAAAAAAATATAACACTTAGATTATGTAAACCACAAGCTCAATAATTTTCTATATGTCCTAAAAAAATCATACAGAAAAATTGCAGTTAAAAAATCAATGTGCTCCTACAAATAAAGATTTAACTTTTTAAGTACATGATTCTCTAAGTATATACAGATTTTTCTTACTCCAAAATTAAATATTCTCTCAGAATGTATAAGATCTAAATATAAAGTATTATTTCACATTGCTGGTGGAACTGATGTAGGACTAGTTTCAAGAAGAGCCTTCCTTTTTGCTGTTTCACGAGCTATACTCTGATGTAATCGATTCAAGCGCTCCTGCAATTAGCATCAAATTAAGGATCATACAAAGGAAAAAGAAAAGAGATTTGCATTTCAGAATTACAACTGAAATGTTAATTTTAAGTCTAAGATGCACAATTATATATATATATATATATATATATATATATTTATAATGATATATTTTATTCTAATTTATATCTTACTTAATTTCCTAATTTTTATCTTAACATAACCCATATTAACTTAATTCTAAAAAGACAAATTCCTAATCCAATTCCCTCTTTTTTATTTAATTAATGCTATACAAGCTCTGTAAAACTGCTTTAATCAGCACTTTCACATGCTCCAAGAGAAGGAATAAAAATCTGTCAAGCTAAGAAAATTCTTTTAAAAGATACCTATATTTCCCTTTTTTAAGTGTACATGTGTCAAAGAATTCCTATCGGAATCTCATATAGTATGAAATCACCAAGGGGAAATATTTCAGGCTTTTCTCACTCTTTTTCATTTGTATCGCAATGTGAACAGACAACAGTTTCATTGTCGCTTCTTTATTGTACATAATTTATGCTTCCCAAGATGGAATAAAAAAATTTCAAAGTGTCTTCTCTCTCCTCTGCCATGAAAATTTTTTAAAAATAATTGTTTGCATTAGATATATAATTCAGCTTAAACATCTAGGTTTAATATATAGGTCTATAATATAATTCTTTGAGCCTGGTTAGTATAAGAATTCCAGCACCTCAAAACTAGGGATAATTTTTCAAATAAGAAAACAGAATGGAATAATTCTTCCTATATGAGTTATTTTTCAGCCCTAGATTTCAACTATGCATATGAAAATATCTTAGTTAGGATTTTGTCTTATAGGGCCATTTGGTTGGCAAGTCCAGGCTCACAGGATTAACTGAAGAATCCTCAATAGAAAAAGGTTGGAAACAAACATAACATAATCCTCACCAATTATACACAAGCTCCTGCTGAAAAGAATCTATTCCATCATCAAAGTGGAAGTAATTAAACTTCTCCACACTACACTCAATACGGAAACAAGATCTTGTTTATTTATCTGGCATGTTTTCATCCATATATTCAAGGTGCTCAGTAAAAGTATTTTTGCTCTATAAATCAAAGGCTACATAGTTCTAAACATAAAATGTAATTCATAAATAAATTTGTATTCACATCAATTGATTTGTTAAAGCAAAGATGGTAAATTTTTATTCATGTCATTTAATCATAAATTTATCTGATGAGGTACTTTCTTGTAAATTAAAATCTGGTTTTATTTGTAAGTATTGTGGGAATTATTTCAAAGGTCAATGTAAAAATTTTAGAATTAATAATAATTGTTTGGAAGAATCATTTTTTCTAAAATAAGCTGTCTTATTATTCATGACTTAGATCATTTTGTGATCATTAGATGAATTAATAAATCAATCGCAGTTTTTAAATAACAAGGGATTAAAAATTGTTTTTTAAAAATAATTATATTTTCTTAAATGCAGCATAGGTAGTTAATACATATTTAATAAGGCAGCAGAAGCTTTCTGAATTAATAATATTTATATATATAAATTACTCTAGCAGGAAAGATACTAGAAAATAACAAAATCTTTAAAATAATTTTTTTTTTTTACAATATAAATAACATTACAATATCTTAGGTCTAACACTAATGTCAAGTACAAAGAATTTTTATTTTGCCAATAACGTTGATAGTAAAATTTAAATAAATATAAGAATTACTTCTTTGTGTGTGGAGAGTGTAATATAATTATGAACATAATAATATCTATTATTTCACAATTCAGAAGAAATTCAGAATTTCAACCAAGTTTTTAAATAACACATTTCTCCTGGGAATTCAATATACTTTTTGTATCCAACATCAAATGGTGAAATCTACAATTTTGTGCATACACTTATAGGAAATATAACAACATTCTTAAGAATTCAATAGACAAATGCAACCTAAACCATAGTTTGAAAATCAATAATGATAAAACTACATAATTACAACTACTTGTACTTGTTTGAAACATTTTAGTTCAGTAATACAATGGCCAATATTGCATAGAATTTGTTTCTCATGACATGAATATCACAGAATGGTTGAGGCAGAAACAGTTTTGTTGACGGTTCAAATGAAATGACTTGTATGATTTAAGAATTCCTATAGCACTGCAGTAAACACATGTAACTGATTTTAGTGCCTTCGGGGCTTAGCAATCATTATCTAGATTTAAATTTCAGTGATTTGATTCTGAAAAAAGGCCCACACCTTAGAATTTGCTATAAAATCATTCCAGAGATTCTCAAATCAAAAAACCATTCTATCTAAACCAAAGCTAGATTAAACTTTCAAGGGGTCTTTAGACAATGAATGTTTCAGCAGCCACTACTTTCTCATACCAGTTTCCAAAACCAGATATTTTTGCACTGATTTTAATTGAATTTCTAAATCAACAGTTTTAAGTAGCAACTTTGGCAAACTGAAATAACAAAACATTGAGCAACTCATTTTCAAAAGAATTGGTTTTTTTTTTTAGAATAATAAAAAGTAGTAGTTTTTTTAGTATAATAAAAATTTTTTTAGTAATATAAAAAACAAACAAACTTAAACTTTAAAATTAATTTTATACAAAACAATCGAAATGAGAATGAGAAAGGCATTAAAAACAATCTAAATTGGAAAGATGTTTCTTTAAATAATATATAAACTTTTTTCAGGAATATAAAGATAACAAAAGATAATTAATATGGAATGTCATTAGAATGATGTTGTCAAATTCAAATAAAACTTGCTTTCAATTTGAATAAGTCTGAGTGCATAACCTTAAGAATTTCAAAAAGTACAAAATTAAATTGCTCTGAAAATACTACATAACATTTCGAGGTAAAAGATCCCCCTCGCCAAATGGCAGAGTTCTTATGCCCATTTAATAAATCAAACTTGACTTGAGACATCAACCAAATAAGAATTGCTTAAAGTATTCTGCAACTCCCACAATACTGATGGTAATATTGCAGGATTAATAATGTTTCAAAATAATACCAATGTTGTATTTATTGTATAATTGACATTACAAATTTCAAACTTATGCAGAATTTGATCTTACTGTAATACTATCAGTTTTAAATGAAAACAGATAGCTTTAATATTTTTAAGTTCTAAAAATATGAAATAATGAATATTACAAATAGTTTATAATAAAACAGCATTAAAATAACTTTGAAAATCGAGAAACACCCATTTCATACAATGCAAATTTATAACACAATAATGAATGACTAATAACTTGTAGCAGTGAATGACAAGTCAAGTTAAGCTAAATCTTGAAAATTACATGCAGTTGTATCACATATATCATTTTAGAATTATAATATGTTTTGTTAACCTTCTAAATCTGTGAAATTTTCTCAGCAATTGTTAGACAACATTTCAGGTTTTGAAAAGATGTTGCTGTATTGATTCAATTAAGTGTCTGTGGAAAAGTTGCTTATTAAAGCCATATAATTTTTGTATAGAGCTATAACAGCATGATTGGCTTGATTTTAGTTTATTAGTTAAAAAATATGATTACCTGACGCACAAACAATGCTCAGGCACCAAAGGGATTAATATCATACATGTTATATATATAAAAAAAAAAAAAAAAAAAATGGATGTTTATTATACAGAATTTTTATTACTGGCATTTAAATTTCAAAAAAAAAAATCAGTTCAAATATATAAATAACTTTTAAATATACAGTTAATTATATATATTGAACTGATGCATAATTTTTAAATAGATGATTAGAAGTATTAAAATGTGTAAAATTATACATTATGCAGTTTTCTTCATATTATCAACTTGAATTGTGAACAACAATAATTTTATATTTAACCAAAAATTTTAAAAATAAACTGAATAAGAATGAAACATTAAATTGCTTTATTATTAAAGCAGTGAACAAACTTCTCATCTATACATAAAACAATACTCACCTGAGCATTTTGTAAGATATTATTGACCAACATGACTCGACGCTTAGCATTCATTAGTTTCTTTACATACACATCCAGGTCAAACATAGAATTATATGTTTCTGAGATTTGCCTTAATTCTGAAAGATTCAAAATTAAAATAAAGATTTAACATATACCTGATGAGCTAAAATTTATAAAATATAAACAGAGAAACAGTTAAATTATCTTTTATCTTTGCAAATCAATTGAAAATCAGATTTTGAAACTATCACAGAACATTATATCTTGAGAAAATTTTAATTATTCAAGGTTAAGTTTTAATGCATTTGAATGCATATAGAGATAAATGATTACTTTCCAAAGAACTTTATACAACACTTTGCTCAATCCAACATTTTAAAAAATGAATAAAAAAACCCTTAATTCTATTGATAACAAGAAATATTTTAATTATCATAAAGAGTATTATAGTGCTTGATAAAAAAAAATATAAAAAGAAATAATATAAAAATTTTAAACAGTCTTTCACTTTTCTAATGATAAAAAATGTTAATTTTTTTTCTTACATATAAAATTTTAACAATTAGGTGATAACAGTCAAAGATTAGCAACAAATTATTAACTTCATCAGTAAATGTTGAAAACATGATTAACTTAGCAAGGCATCAAATTGTCAGCATATTCAGTTCCTAGCATATGGATCAATTCTTAATGTAATCATCAAAGTTTTTTTCAAAAAACTAAAATAAATTTGCTTTAAAAATTCTTTCTCAGAACTTAAAGTTTGAATTCAAAATTATAAGCAGTAAAGAGGATATTTACAATTAGTCAACAAAATGAGATATTGGAATAACTAAATTAAACCACACTAAAGAGACTATGTTACAGATGCTGTATATTAACAGTCTAGAATTCTAACACATTTTAAAATAAAAATTCTACTGATCATGTCAATGGAAATCTGAAATATTACTTTGATCATGCTAATTTATATACAAGACATTATATTTCTTTTTAATTCCTTGATACTTTACAGAAATTTAATTTCTACAATTTCAAAAGATAATAAATATAGCTTCAGATTCACTGGATAAGTTGAGCCAGTGTTTCATATTAAAGAAAATTATTTATAAATATAATGTATGCATGATTCAGTTATTCAATACAGAAGGACTTAGTTCTTTACACAAGGTCAGAAAATGATTAATAACATAAATAAGAAAAAATTAATAAATAATATGCACAGCCTGTTAAAGATTTTATTTATATATATAATGCATAACATTTTTTTTTAAGTAGAAGCAACCATAGAATTCTTTATTAATATATTTTATTCTTTAGGATGTTGCAGAGTAAGTTCAATTTTTATCTTTAAGATTTCTTTGAATGAAATTACAATCAACAGGAGCCTCAGTTTGAAAAGTAATGTAGAAAGTAAAAAAAAAAAGGGGGGGGGACATTGTGTTGAGTTTTGAATGATTTAGAGTTATCATGGGAAAAAAAGAGCTCACATAACTCAGAAGTTAAAAGAAAACCTGAGAATAATTAAAAAGTAATTATTTTTAAAAAGCAGATTAATTAAAAAGATTACATACATACACATATCTCTTCCTCTGACATAAGAATTAATTCAACATAAACATTTTCAAGATAAAATTGAACATTTCCATAAAAATGAAAATGGACTTTTGATTTAGAACTGAGCATTTAAAAAATTTTCATTTAACATAAGACATTTACATAAACTGAAATTTTTTACATAATAATCATTCAATAAAAAGTAATGAAAATGAGACACCAGTAATTTTATATATTTGTATTTGAGCAAAAGTTTTCAAACAAATATAGCTCTAAGATACAATTTTATTATAAAACAATAAAAATAATCAGTGATACCTTCAGACAAACTTTCTATTTGCTGTCGCAATTCCTTTTGGCTGATTCTAAAAGATGGAAAAAAAGTCAATTTTTAAAATCCTTTTAAAAAAAAGTATTTTAATCAATTATATGAATAATATAAATCTAAACAGTTACATTTGAATTTAGTGCTGCTATTTAATATAATTTTATCACTACTGTATACTTGTGATAAATATCCAAAGAAAATTCTTTAGATGGGCAAAAAGATAATCCAATATCTGTTAAAATGTGATATATTATAATATAAAATAATTCAATAAAATCAATCATAAGTCATTTCTTATGATTCACAAAAGGAATACTATAAAATTATTATATTCATAAAATCAGTCTGTTAAGTTGTAAATGGATTACTATAAAGAATTTTGCATTTCTGATCTATGGGCAGATGTGGTAAACTACTACTGCCTACTTATTCAATGAAAGTCAGAAAAAATTGTAAAGTTGATGCAATTCATTTAATTTTCTTTTAAAGTGTTTTATTTGAAAATCATGTAAGATATTATTTCACTTCCACATTTTTGATAAAGAAGAAGGAATGGTAGTGTAAACAGGAAGAAAGTATTAACAGGTGTTTGAATATATTTATGACCATCAGTTTATTGGTGGTTTTTCAAATTATGTTTAGATTGCCAAGCTCATTTAAACTTAATGCAACCATCTAAGTGATATCTCATTTACTTGGTAATGGTAATAAAACTTGGAGATCATAAATATCTGCAAGTACCTAATAACATTAAAGACGGGAATGCAAAGGTAGGGTAATACTGCAAATATATGTAGAAATATATCTCAAATAAATTCTATTCTCTAATTGAAATCAAGAAATATGCACTAAAAAGAAATTTTATTATGCAGCTGAAGATAATTAATTACCTACAAGAATGGCTGATACAGTCAATTTCAATAACTTTTTCCATAAAATTTAAACCCATATACAATTTTTAATTGGTATAGTTCAAATCATACAATTTTTTAGTACATAATAGCCAAGATATATACTTAAAAGACAGTGTAAAAAAGAGGGAGGGGAAGGAAGAAAGAAAGAAATCCATCCAGCAACTTCCTCTTTTCGTTTGAGAGTGTAATATCACATAATTCATTTGACAGACTCGATGTTGAAAAAAAAAAAAAAAATCTGTCAGATATTGTTGACAAAATCTAACATAGAGAAAACTTTAAATGCTTTAAAATGCAAACCATGTCATGCTTCAGTGAGATGACCCTTTGTAGTACAGTCAAACTGACCTGTCTAAGATTATAGAATCTTGTAATTAATTCTTTGTAAATGGTTTTCATGAAATGAAAATTAATTAATCTGCCCAAGAAATGGTTTCCTGAAGATCTCAAACTATCAATTTTATTGAAATCCAGAAAAAAATTAATTCTATCAATCTAATTCTAATTTCTTAATAATGGCATAAAATATAAGACTTGCAGTTCCAATAAAAGGCTTCAAAATGAAAAGTTATACTTTCTAAAGAGCATCTTATTTTATGTGAAGCTATAAATAGTTCAAATCATATAAATATCAAGGTATTAAGGTAACTGTTACTTGTTTACAAATAACGATAATTCTTTTCAGTTAAAGAAAGATTGGACAAACCAGATAGCTAATTTTCATAAAATTCTAAATCAGCAACAGATACAGCAATTCTTTCAATTTTACTTTAGAAATACTCAAGAAAAACATCTGATCGCAATAAGGGACAGCTAAATAATTATCTTCAAAAGCTAGTTTAATGCTTTGCATGGTATAATTCTTGCTTGTGAAACAAATATTAAAAAAATACAATTACATAATTAGATTAATATTTACTTGTTTATCAAAATTACAAAACAAATGCTTAATAAACAAAACATATTGTTTTTGATAAATGTATTAAAATTCAAACAAAAATAATTCATAATGCAATATTTAATAGGAGGATAATTAGATAATTTATTTATTTAAAAAAAAACATCAATAAGAAATTAAATAAAGTAAAAAGCACACATATAAATCTTTAAATAGCAGTAAAAATAGCAAAATTTCTAAAAAAATCTAGAATATTAAATTAAATTCAATATGAATGCAGCTGAAGATTTTAGTAAATGAAGAAAACAGAAAACTAGTTTGCATTGTAAAAAGAGTTTAAACTTTCAGGGAAACATGGAGGAAAAGGGAGCACAGACAATGCATGTTTTGATCTCTTCCATTTTTGACCAAGGTTCCAGAATTAAATATTTTTAATTTAATATCTATATAACCAACATCAAATGTTATAATAAATTAAAATAACAAACACAGTTGCAAACACCATTCCAAAGGGTTAGTTTCAAAATGCTACATATAAAAAAAATCTAACTTTAAAACTAAATTTAATGTTTTAGAAATTGGATCAAATTAGTTTCAAGAAAGGTAACTTTAAAAAAAAGGTAAAGGAAAGTTGAAATCTTTCTAACATAGTTTAAATATTCAAATATAAAAATCTTCAAAAGTAATTAACAGAAGCTCATTCTGAAAACTGAAATCATATCTAGATCACAATTAATGAAAATAGATTTGAAAACACACACAAAAAAACTCCTAAAACCAGCATTCTGAAATTTAAAAGCACTTGATTTCCTTTATTTGAAATTATTATTAATCAGCATGTTCCAGAATAGGGCTTTTTGTAAATCAATGAAAGTGAAAAATCAGAATATCCTGATAACCTCCCAAAATAATTGTATTTTGAAGAACTCTTTCCAAGCCTTAGGGATTTCTCTAAGCTGTGAGACTTTCAGACATTTGCCTATTTAATAATTTGACCCTATAATCTTTATTTTAAAGTTGTATTTTAATCTCTTAATAATTATTAAGTTGATAAAGTAATAAAAAATGCTATATTCAAGCATTCAAATAATTGAATGAAAAGATATTTCGTCTCTTTAGATATATTGGCTTTTCGATTATGATTATTATTTTTACTCATTACGAATCTTCCATCATGCAGAAGACTGAAAAAGATGAGAGAGTAAAATTATCAACACAGTGATTACAAGCATAAACAAATTAGTTCAATGAGAGAAGTGGAATCATAATAACTGACTGCGCACAACAACAGTACACTATTAATAATTTATGATTAGTATAATTATGATTACAGTAAATGTATTTTTAATTGCAACAATTGCATCATCTCATAAGCAAAAGATAAAGATTCTTTTGGCACAAGACATGCACCATAGTACAGAAAAGATTAATAATAGCACTATTATTTTTGAAAAATAAAATTATAGTTAACTACAACTGGGCACAAATTTTATATTTATTAACTTCACTTACACAAACTAATCGAATATGCAATTTTCAGTTATAAGCATGTCAAAATTTTAAAGTATTTAGCTGAAGTTACAATTTTCAGTATTTAGTCTAAATAATATCTTTATGTTAAAGCAACATTATTGAGACTGCTTATAAATATAGAATCTCACTTTACATAAAATAAAGTGGCACACACTTACAAGGTAAGTCTAACATGATCATCTAACTGTTCCACAGATGGCCGTAAAAGTTCCATTAAACCTTCAGCTAACGCATCTCGAGTAGGAGAATCGCCACAGTCATCCGTCTTATCATCAATAGATGTTGTTGTACTAGCCGTATCTTCCATCAGTACTATGCACGGTATGAAGTTTACTGAATGTAATAATTTTCAACGAGCAGACAACAAAAACGAAAATTTCATTCAGAAACTAAATATATTTAACCGTTGCCAAATATTAATTCAAAAAATCTATAAATTGAGAAACATTTAGTCATGTGACCAACCGTCAGAAAATTAATTGACACAAATAAATGTATTTGGATTTCATTGAAATATTTTTGAAAAGTTAAATTAAGAAGCTTTAATTAAAACTCAATTACATGAAAGATCTTTGATTTCAGTCATCAAACGAAATTTAAGGTTTGCTAGATTTCAGTCCGATTTCTTAAGCTCAGAAAATTGTGCTAACCATAGAAAAACTCGCCAAACGTCCACTATTATAGAAAGATATGGGAACAAATATTTTAGTTTCAATACAAAAATTGTCACGACAACATTTAACAAAAAAATCGTCCCCCAAAAAATCCACTCTTTGTAAACAGACATTAATATTATGTTGGGCAAAATGTTATAATATTTTGTAAATTTCCGAGTAATAGAAACTATCTCAGTAAGAAGTTGATTGAATTAATTTGAATAGACAGCGAACTCACTGAACAAATGTAATGAAACTGAAGAGGATTGATTAATCCATAATGTTATTTGCCATGATCTGACTCCATGTAAGGATTTGGGAAACAATCACTCTCCGTTTATTTCAAAAATATATCTTTATTCGACACACAACAACATCGCGCACTCTGTCCCTCGGAGCTACTCTGATTGTATTTCACCGCGTTCCCCGAGAGGCGGGAAACTGAGTCATGCTGCGCGTTCAAGGCCATTTTATGATTAATGGAGAAGAAACGCACGTCACACTTTGGCGCGCTTTCTCCGAGAGAATTAGAACGATCGCTACAGAGTATCCCCCCAGTGACAGAGGATAATACGATGGAACGATACAATATATACATTATGATTACATGGAGCTATATACGAATAATAAGAAATTATTACAAATAAAAGTTGATTATTTACATTGCAAATAATTTAAATGACGATTATTACATTTATTGAAAACAAGACATGAAAAGCAATTTTAGTTTTTTTTTTTTTTTGCATATATAATCAAAGTATTTGTTAATACTAATAGGTGATGTATTTTAATAGCTTCGATAGGAAATGAACTCGTCTGCCCGATCTAGTTGTCACAATTTTATCTGGTGCAGTTTGATCGTCAGACTGTCCTCCCAGAAATTTGCTGGCGAGACAGTTTTTTCTGCATGAAGAATTCGAGTTTTTTCTTCACAAATAGGAATTAAATATGCTGGTTTGACACGATTAGAACGATCGCTACAAAACTCACTTCAATAATTACTTTATTTAACTATACAGAAAAGATGCCAAGATCCTATTGAAAAATTTTGAACTTGCAAAAAATTCAAAAGGAGATAAATTATGTTTCTCTGAATTAATTCGTATTATTTCTTATTTTTTAATTAGTATTATTTCCCATTTTTATTTCTACTTACTATCATCTTTTAAAGTGTTTTTATACAATTAAAAATATATAAAATTATTACGGGTAATGTTTTAATACATTTTTCTGAGTTAACTATTATGAATAAAACTTTCTTGAAGTTTCTTTTCCCTCCCTTTCTCGTGCACGAAGCAGGAAAGGTATTATAACGGTAAAAAAAATTCTAGTTTAACATTTTGATAAATCACTACTTTTTATACCTCCCTGAGTTAGAAAAATACATGTTTCGGCGTTATGTCTTTCTGTCTGACAAAAATAACTTAAAAATGTTTTGAGCTAGACTGATGAAATTTGGTATATAATTTTTACACAAACTTTGAAGATTTCTTTCAAATATTGAGCAAAATCCATACAGAGGAAACCTGTCTGCCTGGGTTTGAAAATATAACTTAACAAGATAACTATAAAGCGAAGAGAACAACGTAGATAAATTTAGTACACAGATTTAACATTAAAGCGTAGATGCCTATTAAATTTGCAACGAAATTCGTCATGGGATGACTGACTGTCTATGGATGTGTAATTTCCTAAGCATAAGTAAACGATATAGCTCAAAAACTCAATAACTTGAATTTATTTAATTTGATACTAATTTTATGATTATAATTTTAATACTATTAAATTTTGTTCTCAATTAGCTAGAAGAAACGCGTTTAAAAACTAATTTGATTTGCGGTCATTATTAACCTCATATTAGGGATTAATAGCCAATAAAATCGATTAAACATGATTAATTCTGTAAACATGTTAAATTTACACCAAATGTCAATATTTCGTAATTACTGTTCACCAACGCCATGCAAGGCATTCATGGCCTTACACAAGGTTTAAAATTTTATGTTGGTTGACGAGGATGACATCCAGGAAGCATGCGAGCAAATTTTGGGCAGACCACTCCGGCTGATTATTTTATGGATGTAACCAAAATTTACCACATAGTGTTTGTATCTAATATAATAATTAGTTATCTCCCATGACTATTACCGATTTGTACATTTTATAAACAATATTAATTTACTTGAACAGCTTATTTAATTTTTGACTATTTGAAAGTATTAAATGTTAAATATAACCAAGAAATAAAATTAAAAACTCAGCAGTATATGGTGGTCAAAAAATGTTTTAGTATTTAAATGAAATTTTGATGCATAAGTAGATAAAAAATGTGATGAATATTTTATTTTTAATAAGAAATCAATGATTTACACTATCACAATCAATTGTTAAAAATTTTTAGATAGAATGCCTTTCCAAAAATAAGATTTAAGTATCGTTTTTTTTTTCTTTGCCATTTATATTTAATCCTTTTGACCCGAATTTTGGCATGATTGAAATTTTAAACCCATTTAAAAATTGTTCTTTCTGCAGTAACCCATATAAAAGTAGAATTTATTTACCCAATATGGACAAGTTTGATCTCCGGAACTCGTATTGCACAAATGCACATTCATTTTACAACCGGGGGGGGGGGCGATATTCTGATTTTCAATCTATCATAGTTTCATTTTCGTATGATGAAAAAGTAGAAATATGTAAACAAATAATGCGTTTCGTTTCAAGAGCTTTGCAATGAAAAATGAAACTTTTTGGCTATATTTATTTTATGACACATTTAGAATGATAAATTGTTTAATTATTTAAGACATGCTGGATGAATAGGCAATATGTGTGAAGAAAAATTCCTTCTGTTACTTTGCAATTTTTGTATATGCATACATAAAAAAAACACTGCAGATAATTTTCTAAATATAATACTTCTTTTGATGATAATAATAAAATATTTTAGAATTTTTTTTTTAACTGTTGTTTTTATGTTGCATTTCAAGTATTGTTTTTTCAAAGTTTAATTTGAATGCTGGAATAAAATATTCTTCATTAATACTCTTCCCTGTTTGAAAAATGTTTTAATATTGATACCATCATTTAACTTGAAAACATTGAAATGCAGCTTAATTGTTAATTCAGTTCAGTTTGAAAGCCTGATAGACATCGAACTATCTCACATCTCTTCCTCAATTGCAACTCTTATATTTTTTGTTTTTTTATAATGGGAAAGTGATTTGAAAACTTTGAAAAATTAAATTTATACGATTTCAAATGGTAAGTAAATAGTTTTAAGAGAAACTAATATTTTCCTCAAAAAGTTGCCAACATCGGCGATAAAACATTTTGTAAGGATTATTCCCGCGGCCTAGTCCACGACCTCCGTGTATTACGGAGGTCGTGCCTAGTCCTACTGAGATCAGCTCTATGGAGAAGATCTACCAATAAGAAGGTCGGAGAGTTCATTGTTTGGTATAAAATTTATAGCGTAGCGTTTACCGGTAACCGGCGTGGTTTGCGTCCCTTCTGTATGCGGGTAGAGTTAACCGGAGGACGTATTGGAGGATCAAGCTAGGTTCCAATTAGTGCCTGTAGACGGCGCCAGCAGTCTACAGCCATCTATAGGCGCTAACAAGAACTATTCCAATTGCAGGATTAGCTATAATCGGGGTTATAAGATTTGGCAAATAAGCACATTTGTGGCGAATTATGCCAATCTTTTTCATTTCCTATTACGCGATTTTGTTTTTTATTTTATTCCGCCAACACTTGGAATCATCAAACTGATTCGTTTCTTTTACTCTTTCTGAAACTTTACTCGTTTTTTTTTACACTCTTTCAGAAATTCATCTGATAATTTTTTATTTTAAATTGATTTTGATGTAAATAAATTCTTTATTATTATTAAAATGTATTTATTTATTAAGAATTTTTTAGGTCATTTGTTAAAAATTATTATTTATTAAATAACTTATTGAAAATATAAATGTATTTATTTATTTTATTATTGTATAATTATTTTTCATTTGAAAGAAAACGTCTCCAACAGTCGATAATAATAGAAATATTTTCATGCGAAATTTGAATAAATAAATTCTTTTATGTTATTGCGATTCGAAATAACATTTGGCTGCAAGGACTCTCCATATAATATATATATAAATTTTTTACTAAATGCAAATTTTTTTTCTAATAAAGGAGAACGTGCGCGTGTGTATGCAGAGAAGAATAAATATGTAGGAAAGGAGGGTAGGAAAGTGTAATGTTTGGTAGAGCAATTTTTTAATTTTTATTATTTAAAAACAGCGAAAAAGTTTGAAGTTTTTCTGCAATAACTTTCGAAAATATTTCCAAATTAAAAAAAGATTTTAATTCATCTTTAAAATAAAAGTATATTTAGACATATATCTTTTTAATTATAAAATCTTATAATATTCTTTATTTTAACAAATTTTTAAATTTTGATTTTCAGCAATATTGTAAATGAAAGACAAATCATTTTCATTTTTCAATCAAAGCTGAACGATTTTTCTTTGTTAAAAAATATGAGATAAAATTATTCATACTTTTAATATAATAAAATTTATAGGCTGGCATGCTATCAATAAATTGCATCTTTTGAGGCAGGTTGTTGGACTTAGAGCTTCCAAATTTGGCTGGCAATTAGCTATTTCTTAGATAGCAATATTAAGAAATCTTGTTTCAAGAATTAAATTAAAATTTTAATAAA
Organism: Argiope bruennichi; assembly: GCF_947563725.1. Classification (NCBI taxonomy): domain Eukaryota; kingdom Metazoa; phylum Arthropoda; class Arachnida; order Araneae; family Araneidae; genus Argiope; species Argiope bruennichi. The sequence goes on from NC_079156.1 coordinate 106,864,981, forward strand.
AAATTAACAAAATTCCACCATTTTCTTTATAACTTCGAAATATATCACTGACCAAAAACATTTTAAATTTTAAAAAAATTAATTTTTCAGTTATCTTTTTTTTTTTTTTTAATTCCATTCAATATTTTTCTTCTTTGATCTTAGTATTTTTCAAAATACTTTTAAACATATTTTTCAAAAATATTTTTCATTGGTTTAGTAAACTATACTTCTATATGAGCACATTGCAGTGATATTCAATGCAATTTTATGCGCATTTTATTGTCATTTTAATTTTTTAAAGATAATATAAAACTAAACAATTAAAATCTACAATCTTGGCTTTCTATAATATTTTGGATGAAGATTCAAATCTACTTTATTATTATCATTTCTATTATTTATTTTTTATTTATTTTATTTCATTTATTTTAGGTTAACATAAAATTAAAAATTAGGTATAACTGGATTATCATCTTTTTCTCTTTTTTTTTTTTTTTTTCCTCATAAAATACAGTTGATTTTTTTATTTGACCAGCTTTTTATGGGTTTTTTCTATCATTTAAAAAAAGCAATTTTAAAAATTAACTTTCTATTAGTTTTAATATATTTACTTCTTAGCCCAATCATTAAATAAGTCCTCTATCAACTGCAAGATAATTCTTTTCGAAGGTTATGTTAATTATTTACATATTATAGTTTGCTTAAACAGTAATTCACATAAAAAACTAAGAATTAAAGAAGAATTAAACTGAAATTAAGTATTAAAAAAATAATTCTCAAAAAAAATTCTCATAAACAGTATTTTTTATAATAATTTACAATTATATGTAACTTGTTATTTTTTTTCAATTCATGCATTAATTTAACAAAAATTAAATTTATTGCAAATACTTTAATTGACATAATTAAAGTAATACTAAATGAATGATGGACAGACCAGCTGGTCACCGAAAGCAGCTGGTACATCCCTAATTATTTCGATTTCGTTTCCAAAGTATACATCTAACAATAATCATCCTTATAATGTAAATGTGTTTTCATTGTGAAACAAAACCGTCTACTTATATCATTGGGGAACGCGGTGTTTATTTATTAAATAGTTAGCTAACATTAGAGCTCATGTTTCTTCTTCGGCTCTAGCCATGTCATACATGGAATACCTGCTTATTTATGCACCGACTCCTCTTAAAATCCAAAATTAATATTTATTGATTGATTCTCTATTTAGCATTTATGTTCAGCTGCCGGGTATGCGCTTATATTGTTATATTAATGTTGAATGTGTCGCATGGACCTTTAATTGTTCTATAAATTTCTATATATCTTTTCTAATCAACTACTATTCTTTGAATAATCTACATTTATTCTCTGAAAATGTAATGAACTTGTTTGTAAATTATTTGATGAAAATAAGCTGGAATGTATAAACCCCTTCAAACCCATAATGGGATTTATGATATTTGATTTTATCAAGTAAATTCTTCCAATCAGACTTCAAATCTTAAGAAATAAAAAATTCAGTTAAATTTGCATCAAAAACTATTGTTATGACTTTTTCAAACGCTATCAATAGAAGGATATTGGAAAACCTATCAGGAAAAATGATAGAAAAAAACCATGAAGGAGTCCGAAGTGGAGCAGTTCTCTTAGTGTTCGGAAAGGGGACATCCTACAATTGCAAATTTTCAGGCACTGTGTTTTAATTTTGTTCAATTAAATCCTATTACTCCTTCCAATAATTAATACATTAATCTTATCCGGTATCAATAACATCATGTAATTGATCTTGACCATTTGTTATCTGCTAGGAGAGAACAGATTAAGGAAAAAAATCTCTTTGACGGTAGATCAAAAAGATCCTTATATTTTCTATAGACTACTTATATTCTCTTTTCAAATTTATCACAGAAATTATACAAAAAATAAATATTAAGGTGATTCGAACCTTTAATTTGAAATATCGTAGTATAATAATATTTTAGGTTTCATTTTAATCTATCTTTATATTGTTCTTTTTCCTTAATTACAACAGCTTAATTACAACAAAAATGGTGTTTAATATCGACAATATCAAATACATTCTTGAGTATAAGACCAAGAATTAAGCAGGATCGGTCTTTAGTCGATTGCTTCCAATTGGGCGACGTTCATAAGGTCTCTTTCATATTTCCTGCATACAGGGTTAATTTTTCTTCTTCCGCCTTGCCATGGACCTTAACAAACATAAAAGAATCCTAGTAGTCTTTTTACGAAGGGTATTGTATGTCCGTTTGTATGGGATTTGTATTCCCGTAACATAAAATTTACAGCTACTTTGTCTATTTAGTAGGGGAAAAAAGGGGAGGGGCACGAGAAGGGTATTGGGACCAGACATTTCTGTACGAGTTAAACGTCCAATAAATCATTCTTAGCTTATTGAAAAAAGGGGCTAGGGAGTGATTAGTCTTTACTAAAAACGCATAAGCCAGCTGGCAAGAATGTTTAGTGAGAAAATGTATTGGTATTTTAACTAAATTTTGATATTTAAACATAAGGAAAAAGCTTCTGTCTGTTTGTACATGTGCTGACTTTACAAACCAGCCTTTTTGACATGTATCAATCAAATTTGGCAAATATTTAGTTTGGTGGGTAAAAAGGTGCTTTTCAGAGTGATTAAAAAATTTTTTAATTAATTAAAAATTAAGCGAAATATTGGTCTTTATTCGGGATAACTTTTTAAAAGTTTACAGTAGAAAAATAGTTTTTATAGCATTATAAAATTAAAATATATACATATATCCTTTTAATGATACCAAATTTGTTTATCATACAATTTTTCTTACAATATTTAATAAATTTTTTGAAATATATTTTAAACGTATTTTGCAACAATATATATTTCACTGTTGAAAAAAAAAAGCTCAAAGCCGTTTTCAATGTTACTACTATATTTGTATCAGCTTTTTTTTTCTTTCTTTTTTTTTCTGTTTCCATCATTGTTATCAGTTTTTTGTCTATCATTGTTTCTATCTTTTTTTAGAATTTACAATTTAGAAGAATTCGGAAAGTTAAAACTCTTCAGCAACGGAAATTATTAACTTCTTTTCCACTTAACATGCTATTTACTAATGGATCTGTGGCGAAACTTTTCATGAGCAGAAAATAAAAATTTCAAGGCATTTCTTCTTTAAAAAATAATTAGAATTTTATGCATTAGATTCTGGTTCATTATAAAAGTGGTGTTTTCTATAGAATTTGAATAAAGGATTTTTTTTTAATTAAAAGCCTTTTAATGAGGAAATGTGAATTTATGAAATTATTATTCTGCACTGAATTTATTCAAAAACAAGATATTTGTTCTTAATTCGAATTCTCCTGTAATCCTAAAGGGTTATTTTTAAGAATTTTATTTTAACTTTTGCGAGCTCACAAAAATAATTTTTTTTTTAAATTTTAAATTTTTTTTCCATTATGGTAGATATCGATATTCTATCAACATTTTTATTTATTAATCACCATTTTAACAAGACGCATTTATCCATATGTCATTAATGGGAACATTTGGAATAATATAGTTTTTTTCGTAAAATAATTTGCAAAAGGGGGAAAAAATCCCATTCCGATTTCTTTTTTGAATGAAAATATGATAGTTGAATGCTTTGTGAGGAAATTGAAGAATGCCTTTGGAAATAAAATAAAATTAAAAATAAAAATAAAACCATGAAAATTTTGAATTTCTGGCTTGTGATAACAGATAAGACGCATTTCAAATTTATATATTCATCTACGGATTCTCTTGACAGTTTCAGTTTCTTTAGCATTTGTAGAAAGAAAGTTTTCCAACTTGAAATTAATTACGATCATTAAATCATTAATTATAAAACATACTTACGATCATTAAATCATTAATTATAAAACAAACTTACGATCATTAATTCAGCAAGGACGCTTAAATTGTTGGACAGTTATATCGATTGGATCTGAAATCAGCTGGATTTCGGATTTATATAAAAAGTTCGCAAAAGGAAATAAAAACAAGAAAAATTGCTCCCTAATAATAAATGACAATAATGATCTATGAATTTTCAATTATTTTTTATGTAAGTCCTAAAAATTATTTATTTCTGACAATGTTCTTGCATTTTAATTTTCTTTTTGTACCAAATAAAGAATTTTCATAAATCTTTGTTAAGTCACTGAAATAAATAGTATAGTGACCTATTTACTTATTACAAATAGTATACAAATTTTTGTCCATTTGTTGGCTAGCTTATGTGCATTTATGAATTAAAAATTAAAGCATATGTTTTAAAGTATATATAAATTTACGAGTATGTTTGGTTTATTAATGCATTTTCCTTATTTTTTGCCAACGCCACTAACCATCGTGGATGCACTTTGATATTTTTAGTCTTTTGACAATACAATCTAATTTCTAACCTAGAGCAAAACAAAAATTGGCATTTTTCTTCATATGAAAAATATTTTAAATATAAATTTTTCAGATTTTTTTTTTTTTTTTTTTTTTTTTTGCAGAATTAGATAATTATATTGCTTACTTTCCTGAGATCAGCTTTGCCAGTCATAATTTTTTTAAAGGACAGAATAATAATTCGCACAGTAAAACGAAAACTGAACATTTTTTTGCAAATTTAATAATAACTTTGGTGTTCATCAAGAATTCTTATGCTTTTGTATAATTATTCTTGATACGCTTAATATTTGCTCAGAATTCTTAAGATTTTTGCTGGAAAATGTGCCTAAAATATTTTTAGAAAACTGATTAAACATGAAAAAAATATTTATACTGCAAAAAATTACAATCATAGAAAAAAAATTCTGAATATATAAAAATAACATTTATACTGTAATATTTTCGAAAGTTATCGAGGGGAAAAAACATCAAGAACTTGCTTAATTTTTAATTATATTAAAATTCTAAATGAAATTTTAAAAAATTGCTCCGAAGTGCACATTTTAACCGTCCAACATAGTAAGTGCGTACTAAGTTTGGTAGCTATATGTCTTACGGTTTGATTAATAGAGCGTCAACACCCAGATATACAGACGCACAAACACATATTCATGTTTATTATTAGTAGAGATCGCTCTACTAATAATACGCTTTATTATTAGTAGATAATGCATTTAATGTATGTAAAGATGAAGTTTTGTTATGGAATTTTTATTCACCCTCTCAAGTGACACAGTTCAAAATTGCACTACACGTTTGTATTATCTATGACTATACATAATTTTGCTAGAAATTAACTTGTCAATTTACTTAATTTTTAATTTCACATGAGTAGTGTCATCCGGTACTGAATATGAGAAAAAAAAAAAAACCAATTTATTTTTAAATTACATAATGCATGTAGGACTCAGAAATCACTACTATTTTAGAACGCACATTTAGGACGATTAGGACATTTAGGATATATATACATTAACATAAAAGAATTGAACATTCAGTAGATTTCGTCGAATACGTCGCGTCTCGTCTCGTCTTTACTTCGTCCAGATCCGTCTGATCTGACACGTCTACACTCTCGTCCAGATCCGTCTGATCTGACACGTCTTTTCTCTCGTCCAGATCCGTCTGATCTGACACGTCTTTTCTCTCGTCCAGATCCATCTGATCTGCCACGTCTTTTCTCTCGTCCAGATCCGTCTGATCTGCTCTCCGTCTAACCAGCGTCAACTCCGTCTAACAACCAGCAGATGGCGCTCGCCAACAGGCGCTCGTCACTACATTCATATAATCTGCACTAATTATAAAGATAAATTTGTGTGTGTTTGTATTGGTACTGTACAGGGAAAATCGTTTGATCTATAACAACCAAATTTTGCACATATATTCAGTGCGGAAATTTGAAATTTCGGTGGGATTTTTTGAATTTTCAGTTAATTAAAATTTGTGAAATTTTGGTGTTTTTGCAATAATCTCTGAAAATATTATAGCAGAAAAACAATTTGTACAGCATCTTAAAATTCAAAACATTATCTTTTTAATGATAAAAAATTTTTTGCCATATAATTTTTTTTTATTTTTTAAAATTTTTTAAGTTTATTTTACAACATTGTATTTTATTACTGAAGAGAAACTGAAACCATTTATATTGTTGCTCCTAATACTTCATCTTAGTCTTTTCCCACTGATATGACCAAGATATGAAGGTTTGGTTTATTTTCCCATGTTGAGTTGACTTAAATATGAGACATGCTTTTAATAATTTTTCTATATATATTTTGTTATATTATATAAAAAAAAGTTCGCCCTTATGTGACCAAAACTGAGTGAATTATGACAATTTGAATGTCACTGTTTTATAAAAACGCGGAACTCTATTGACTGCCTCGAAGATACAAAATCAGTGCCCTGAGTTTCCCCAAGATTGATCAATCTAAAATAATTACATTTTTGATTGTCCTAAAATAAGGATATTCAAGGCTTTATAACTCGGGCAGATTTGCCGCAAAGATGGAAACGTTAGATGGTCAAGATTATTTTACTGAATAGGATTCCTAGGTCTGAAGGATCGTATAAAATTTAGACTTCATAATCGTTTACAGAAGTACTTTTTTAATTGAAATAAAATAAAATATTACGTCATTTAAATCTTTTAGAAAGCAAAATTAAAAATAAAATTTTATGACGAGGCCAAAGAAAATATTATTGAATTATGTTTTTATTTAATTCATAAAATATGTAAATATTCTGTAATACAAATTATATATTAATTCTGAACTCATATATTTTTTAAAGACGTGTTTGGTTTTAAAAAAAATGTATTTATTGAAGTTTTATCAATTCCGGCTTCAATTTCAAGTTTACATTTTACGGGAGCTCATAGAAAATTAGAGAAAGGCATCGAAAAACGATTAGAATAAGGAAAGGCTTCTATAAAAGTATCGGTGATATGTTTATAAAAATTTGAAGCTTAAAAACATTTTGCTTGAGAATCTATTAAGAGAGCAAGTTACATAAAATATTTCATTGAAAAGCAAATGTTGATTCTAGGCAAACCAGCTAGTTGCCAAAGGGAAATAGTAACAATGATTTAAAAATTTTTAAAAAATCAATTAAAATTTTTAAAAATCTACTTTTAATTCACTAATTAGAATATCTTTTAAAAAGTGTTTTTTTTTTACAAAAGTTATTTTATATAACTGGTAAAAATTGTCTAGAAATAAGTATTATAGAAAATAGTTTCAGACTGGGCCTCGCGTTTTCTAAGACCAACCCTGTAACAAAGGTACTAGAAAGTATTATTATAAAATATTCTTTAAAATATTTTCAAATATTTAATTAAAATATGAAAAGAAATTACACAGAAATAAAATTGATATCACTGAATAATTAATATTTTGAATTTTAAAATGGCATAAGAATGACTTCTATGCAACAATAGGCTCCGAAGTTATTGAGACGAAGGGTTAAAACGTCAATAAATTTTTAAAGAAAAAAAACCCATTTGCAATTTTAAAAACTTTTCTTAGTGAACATTTATTATTCAAATTACGAACCAACTTTCGGCCGAACGGTCTAGCCTTCAGAAATCTCGAATATGTTTTTGCCTTATAAATGTTCTAACTTAATTCAGAGACAACATCCAATCTATAAATTTAATCATGTTAAAATTTTTGTAAATAATGCAACATCCTTTTCAGAAAAATTAGACATATCAACCGACTGAAAAATTGAGCCCAATAAAAAAATAATAATAAAAGAATAAATAAAAATCGATATTTTAACTTGAATTTATTTTTGCAAACGATTGCCTTTATTTGAGAAGCTACTTTTAAGAGATTTCTTTCTTTGATGAATACAATACCAAACAAGAAAGGGGAAAATATAAAACTCATGTTATTAAAATTTTTTGGTTAAAAATTTCATCATTAAGCAGATTAATAAAAATAATAAAAAATTTGCTATATGCTGCCTTCCAAATAGCTCTTCTCGGTCCTTTTTAATGAATATTAAATCAACAGAATAACGTTAGAGTAAGATGCTGATACCCGTTCGTAATTTCAGTCTTACTGAAGAATAATATAATTATTAATGTGTTTATCTATATGTTAACATGAGTTACAAGACAGACTGCAGCCCCAAAGCTTAACATTTAGCAAACGTGATTTAGAGGATAAAAATGTGTACTTTTAGGCAATTTATCAAAATTTACAACTATAATTTTAATTAATCTCTCTCTCTCTCTCTCTCTATATATATATATATATATTTATACATACTATAAATTGAAATAAAACTCATTCGATATGGTTGTATAAAAAATGGTTTTGTCCATTATTGCTATCAAAACATTAACTATATTAAAATGCAGCTCAAAACAGCGAACTCAAAAACTGACTAAAATACATCGATAAAAAAGTATTAAATAAGAAATAAATCGTAATAATAATTCCAATATTCTTTATCGTTTGTAATATTTATATGCTACAAGGGAAAAATAGATTCAGTTTAATCAACTTTACTTAAAAATCATCCGTTCAAAATGGATATTCACAGACCAATGCGAATGTCAAATACTTTGTTATATCATTTGTGTAAACAAATAACTGTCTGTTTAATTATTCCTTAATTTGCCTTTTTTTAATTCAATAAAAATTTATTCATTTGCCTTTATAAAATGAAGGCATTTGTTTGAAAGAAATTAGATCATGAGTTCACTGAATTTTCCCATCTCCAGGCATGGGTTAAAGTGTAATTATCAAGTTTCGCGTGGGAAAAATGTTGATTATCCCATAAAAAAGAATCATTATCCATTAGTCACTCACATTATAAGAATGAGAAATATGCATTCCCTACAGCTTTTCTAACTGTTTACCAAGTTTTCTCTAAAAGGTAATTAAATTCCGTTAATCCTACAACTTTAGCACATATGATACTAGATAAGAGCGCATCTGCTTACCACCACCCGGTGGTTTTGTTGCCGTAAGCAAATTGGGGTAGCTTTTCAAAAGCAGCAGAGATAGATAAGTAGATGGAAGTGGAAAAATCAATTACAGAACTGTCATAAGTATCTATTTTTCTTTCTTTATGCTCATAAAAGCATCGGTTACTGCGCTATCTAAGAAATACTTTTCTGCAAATAAGCTTTCTTTGAGAAACTACATTTAAGCAATTTTATTTTGATGATTAAAATGCTAAAGAAAAAAGAGAAAAATATCAAAATGATGTTTATTAAAATTATTTGATAAAAAAAAAAACCTTCACTTTTAAATAGAATAGTAGATGAATAAAAATTTTACAAGATGCTGCATTCCGGTGGATATCAAATCAAAGAATAACATTAGGTCAATATACAGATATGCAATTGTAATTTCAATCTTACTGAAGAAATATATAGTTGTTCATATATTTATCTATACTTTAACATGAATTAAAAGACGCTTCCAGAAACTGAAAATCTATTAAACATGCTTTAAAAGATGAAAGCGTGTGCTTTGATGCAATGCATCAAAATTTCCAGTTATAATTTTAACTAAAAAAAATGTTGATGTTTTCCTCTTATAATTCCCAAATATATTATTCTGCAAAAATGATACTAACACCATTTTCCAAACTTAATATCAAAATCCTTTTATTGATATCAATTTCATTATCATACAATTGTCTTTTTAATATAAATAAACTAAAAAAATATTTTAGAATGTATTTCTACAATAATTTTTATTATTGTAATAAAATTCATTTCATTCCCAAGACTATCAAAATTTAACTAATCAAGTAAAGATGGATTTATTCTTTTGTCATTAATTTAAACTTGTTTTTTCTGTCACTCAACATTACGCGTTTGTTTGTATGCAATATAGTGATTACAAAAAAAAAAAAAAAAAAAAAAGTATGACAGCAATAATATTATTTGATAACAATAATCTTTGAAAAAAAAATGGAATATTATGTTTGCAGTAGTAGCTGAAAAATCTACAAACGAGGTAAACAATTCCTTATGACATCTTGAAACAACACAATTTCTCGTACCCTTCAAGATATTTTATTTGTTCAATAAAAATGCTTAGGTAAATTAACACAGCCATATTCGAAATTTTGTTAAAATACCATTTCATCATTCAGATTTAGTATTTAAAACTTCAAAAAATACATTTGGAAATTATGAAATTTTCTTCTGAAGCATTAACCAAGGTTTCTTTTATTCCCAAAATAATTATTTTTCTTCAAAAGTAAAATTTTCTTTTAGTGCGAGTTGATTAGTGATGGCATTCAGGTATCTAATTTTAAGGATAAATATCCACAATGGTTATTTATTTTTCAATTAATTGTATTCATATAAAAAAACTGTATGATCTTATATGCTAATGTTATAAAGAGGCAGAAAAAGTATAAAGATAAAAGAGAGAAAGGGAGGAAAGCATATAATTTTTTTTACTTCATAAAATTTTTAAAAAATTAATAAAAAAACAAAGAATAACACATACATTTAACATACTTAATTTAAATTCTTTTTAGTTACAATGAATAATAATGAGGTAGACGATTTTTTAAAAAGTAATTTTAACTAAATAAAAAAGAAAGATTTTTTTTTTTTTTTTTTTTTTTTATTTAAAATGATACTGGAAACAAAAGTGAAAGATACTGTTTATAGTTTTTTCCTTTCCAATTTTCAGGCTGTGGTTTAAGCATTAATAAGAATCATGTTTTAGAGGTAGAATTTGAATTTTGAGAGGAGTTGCATAGATTATCAGCTTTGATACAATATCTTGAGAATATATTATATCATATATTCCAATTGTAAATGATTGTGCTTTCTCTTTGTTCATTAAGTTTTTTTTTTTTTTCCTGTCAAATTCTCTTTAGAAGTTCCCAATTATATGATACATATCCAAGTTCAACTGCTCTTTCATATGCTAAAAGATTTCTTTTTTCTTCTTTTGTGAATACAATGGCCCAGGAAGTTCTTTCAGTTGCATTTAAAATGTACAAAACTACTTTGATTTTTAAAATACTGGTTTCATACTAACTCCTTCATAAAAACAATGATCAGAACATATTTTGTGATCCTTCTGATATTATTCATTCTCTGTAATGAATAAAATCTGTCTTCAGTTGCCATCTATTTTCTTTTATTGATCCAATTGATATATGTAAGTTAAACCACTCAGACAGTTTTAACCTACTTCTGTCAGTAGTTTAAAATTTTTACTGAAGGTGAATTGAATCAATACTAAATTATTTTTGGAAATTAGCCTTTCTTTACATTTTTGTAATGGGGGCAATGGAAGTTGATTTAAAGTCTCCAAGTGACTAAAGTCATATTCTCCAAGTTATTAAATTCCTATTGAACAAATAAATTTGCAGATAATTTGATTCAGAGATTATGATTATTTTTATTATTGATTCTAAATTGTAAATAATTTTTTTCAATTTAACATAAACAGTGTTAAAATTCATTATTCCATTGTAATTATACATTACTTTAAAACAAAAAAAATTATTTTCCCCTTTTATTTTCCTAAAACATTTTTTTTCTTCTATATCCTCATAGAAATTGTCTTTTTTAATAATTTAGTCAAAACCTTAATTTTAAAAGATAAAGTAGGTATATAAACTATATAAGTTTTATAGTTTTAAGGATTTTCATCATCTTTTATAATTTTTTTTACACAATATCTCAGAACTATTCATCACATGGTATTTATCCACTCATTTGAATCAGTTAAAACAATATTAGTATAGCATTTTTTAAGGTGGAGTAAATGTTTATTTTGTTAATGGTTTGGTTAACTAATATACATTTGTATATTACAATAATGAATGCTTGTGAAGCAAATAATTTTTATTTCATGAATTATTATTGAAAATCAAAATGAGAAGAAATTAAGCTTAAAAAAACTAAGAAAAAGAAAAATTTCTTGAGAAAATGTAAGTGTTGAATAAAATATGACAAATATTATGCAAAAATTAACAAATGATATTTTACAATTTAATTGAAAATTCTATTGACTAATTTAGAATACACTAATATTTTTATATTAAATTAAAAAATAATTTTTATTTTTTGAAATTAAAAATTACATTCCAAATTTTCTTTAAAAGTTTTAACTTCTGTGCATTATTATAAAAGTAGAAAATTCAACATTTAGAACAAATTTATCCATGATATTAGAATTTTTAATACAAATTTTCTTTTAAAATATTATTACACCAATCGTATAATTAGAAATAATTGATTCTATTACCTTTTCAAATTTAGTTTGGCTACTTTCAATCAAAATTCTGATTTTTAGCATTAAAAGAAGAATTAAATTGCTGTATGCATAAATAAATGTATTAAGCATTTATGAAAAAAAAATTAATAAATTAGAATAAGAAATATATGTATTGAAAAAGTACTTTTTAAAATCATGTAATATTAATCAGCTTATGCATATAATTTTTAATTCAATATAAATCTTATTTTAACAAAACAAAAATTAGTTTTTATTAAATAGAAAATATTGAATATTTTGATGATTCCTTTGAGGATTTTTGGTTATCATACTTTCTTAACAGAGAATAAGCTATATTTTATCAAAAACTTAGCTAAAATTATATATATATATATCTTTACAATGCATATTTTTACAAGTATGAATTATTCAATTTGAAAACAAATTTTAAAGAGTTCATCTTGCACATTATCAACATTAAAAAAAAAAAATGGACAAAACTGGAAGAAAGAGATTACAGATTTTTATTATTGCAATTTTTAGACCACAAAATATAAAATGCTTTATTGCTACTATAAATACTAGCAAATAACAAAATCAAAGCATGCCTGCAGTTATAAAAAATGTTTTAAATGTTCTATAACACTAATTTATTACTTAATTAGGTAAAAAAATATATATAATTTTTTAAAAGCATCATTTAAAAATTTTTTTAGCTAATTTTTAAAAAAAAAACATTTAGCTTTGTACAACAACAAACAAACAAAATATGGGCATTAAAATTAATAGTATAAAAAAACTAAAATACTTTCCAATGAATACAGCCAAATTGCAAGAAATAAAATTAAAACTACATCGAATTTGTATTCCGAATAAAGCATCATTTTTAGCTTCCATTAAAAATTTAAATGAAACTTGTAAGTTCATTCCATTACTTTGTGAAAACTTTAAATTTCATTTAACAAACCAATAGAAGATAGAATTTAATTATGAGTTAACATATTAGTTTCTTGCCATTTAATTATAAATAGAAGGCGCCTGTAGAAAATTCAGCTTTCCCCACTGTTCTCAGACACAGTCAACATTAATTTCTAATCAAAAATTAGATTCATAAAACTTAACTATGAGCGAAAATAAATATATTATAACACGGTATTATTCTTTTATTAAAAAAGATCGTGCATAAATAAGGTCTGCCTTCATCATAGATCCACCCGACATTCGTCCACACTCCAACCTATACATTCCAAAAATGCGCGATAAAAGCTTTTCCGTAAGCAACCATACATCGATTCCCCCATTTCCATCACTACCGGAATGAAATCCGTCCTCCAGTGCTGCTTCCCCCGACTGCTCCCCCCCTTTCAACTTCAAATGGGGGGTTCAAGCGTCCTCCGGTTAACGAGTCTCAGCGTTTACCGGTAACCGGCGTGGTTTGCGTCCCTTCTGTATGCTCTTTGTAAAGTAGAGAGTGTGTATGAATTCTTTCCTTTCTAATATTTAAACCACGTGGTGGTTATTATATTAATTAAAAATGGATAATATTGGAGAGATTGATTTAGTTAGTCATAACGAATATAATAAATCTGCTATACTTATGAGGATGTCCGATGATGTCTTGAGCTTACTTGAAAAATATGCTCTTAACCAGGTAAGTGGCTCATGTTAAAATCCTTGAAGATTTTTGAAATGTTAAAAAAATTGTGAACATTACAAATTTTTTTTTATTGTTTGATTTCAAGTAATTAGATTCCTTTTTGAAAATCAATATTTTGATAAGAAATATTGCGATATGAAAACAAATGTTGTTTTACTGATAGTTAGAGTTATTCTAAAATAGCTTTGTTGTAATAAATTAGCTTAAACGAAATTGTTTAATTTTTTTGAATTTTTCAAAACAATTTTTTAAAAACATTTTAAAAGCAGATTTTTCTATGCTGTACATATTCACTCAATTTGTAATACTAATGTGATGGATATATACATGTAAGTATATATTTCAATTTGTACATTGAAGATTTTCATCAAGAATTATTTTTGATAAACCATAGATTATATACTATGCTTTTTTTTTTTGCAAGATGTCGAATAAAATGCTACATTTGATCTCAAAATTAAGTGTTTACTTACTTTGTGTTTAACCTCTTCTGTCCTGAGGTACACAAACCTGCAATTTTTATCATTTTTCTTATCTGCTAAAGTAAAATTTTAACAGAACAATGCATGCATTTCAACATTTATGAATGTAGCTTGCATTTTTCATCAATAAATAGTACTACAGTTTGGTATTTTTTTCATATCCATCGCTATTAATTAGAGACTTAAGAAAATGGCGTTGAGGAGAAAACATAGCAAATACAAGTTCATTTTTTAAATATTTATTATTAAAATAAATTCATATTTATTTTTTTAAAAAATACTTAGTGTCTGGTAAATGTCATTACCAAAGTATATCTTCTTATCTATAATAGAAATGGTGAAAATATAAATTTAACTAAGATACACATATGTGTACCTCAGAGATTTTCATGCCCATTTCCTGATTGCTTGTGATCCATTGTGATGTTTATCTTTTGAGCGCTTGTTTTCAAATTGTTACTTCTTGTCCTAGAATATATTGTATATCTTTTTAATAATAAATAATGCTTATGTTCTATAATGTAATAAGATATAAATTTAAAAATATTTATTTTTTAACTTTAGTAAGAAAATTTATTTTATAGCTGTCTTGTAGTCAGTAATTGATATTTCAATCCTACATCATATGTAGAATGTACAGAATTTCATTAGCTAATGATTTTTTCACATCAAGCAGCTTTAACTTTAGAGGAGATTATTAAACTTTTAGAACAAAGTGATTTTAGGGAAAACAATAGAATTTCTCATGTATCGAAAATAATGAAATCTGACAAATGCATTAAAAGAGGAAGACAAATGCATTAAAAGAGGAAGAGGATGAATGGTTCACAGATGATAGTAAAATGTGCCTTGTCAAGTAGAAAGATAATAAATTTGTGACTCTTTTCTCCGTATGCATAGATAATGAGCCACTTGAAACAGGCAGAAGATGGTCAAAATAACGGAAACAAAAAGCTGATGTAAAATTATCTGCTACTGTAAAGGCATATAATCTGCACATGATAGGCATCAAACATTATTTTGCACATTACTGATGTACAGGAAGGACAAAAAATGGCAACGTTAGTATTCACACATTTTATAAATTTAGTAATCGTTAACTGCTGGATATACTATAAAATGGTGTCAAAGCAAAAGCATAGATGTCAGGAATGAAGCCTAAAATATTATGACCTTATTGCAATTTTGAAAGCATATAATTCGGTCCCTGTTGAAATATGAGGGAATTCTCTTCCCCAGCAAGGAAGCAAATTAAGAAAAAGTAAAAAATCATCTTTGGATGAAAACAATTTAATGGAAGAATGGTCATCAAATGATGGAAATGCAACTAAAAGGCCATTGGAGATTACTTTACCACCATCTGATGAAAATACTCCTAAAAGAGGAAGAGAAATTGTGCCTACCCCATTAAAAGAAATAAGACTTGATATGTCAAGCCATCTACTACAAGACATGAACGATATATCTGCATCAAAATGCAGGTATTTGGGTTGTAAATCTAGGGGTGGAGTCAAATGTAAAATCTACTTATGTAATATTAAAAAAATTAGTGGTTTTTTTTTGAAATTTTATTCAAAATAAGATTTAATTAATTATTAATATAATAAATTTTTGTATTTTTTTTCACTTATAAGGCCTTAAAATAGGAAAAGCATAGCTATTAAACAACCAGAAATATTATTTTTTATCAAGGATACTTTAACTTGCTTAAGATCTGAGGTACACATATGTGTACTTTAAAATTATGGGACTTAAAATTGTTTGATCAACAAGTATTTTTTTCCATGAACAATTGAGATGTAACAAAAGTAAAAGATCTTGAAATCAAATTTTTTAGTCAGTTTTAAAAAATTCAGGTTTCAAGAGATTAAAGAATATTAGCCTTTTTTTTATATATATAAGCTTGTTCATTCATATTTCCTTTCATTATTTGTAGTACAGATATGTTTTGATCTAAGATGTACTTTCTGTTTTCTAAATATTCATAATACATTAACAGTATTTAAATTGTAATAGTATCTTAAAAGACACTCGGCTTTATTTTCAAATAAACGAAAGAGGATAACAATAAACAAATAGAGGTAATCAAAAAACGTATAAATCACTTTAAATTTTATTTTTACTTTTTATTTTACTACTTTTTTTCTACTGTTTATCAATTGTGATTCTTTTTATACTTATGATATCAGATTTCTTGTTAAAAATTATTTTATAGATTAAAATGATAATATTAAATAATTATTTAAAACTGAGATAATTTGCATGTTAGATGGAAAATTTTTTTTAGTAATTTTTATTCAGAGTTTTATTTTTTAATATTAAATAAATTGTAATTATTGTAATTTTCAAATTATAATTTATTTTGGAAATTATTGTACAGATAATTACATTGAAATGGATTGTTTATTTTGACATAAAAAAAAGTGGTATCTTTCACTGTAACTTTTCCATCCGCTTGTTTTTCTAATAATTACTTCAAGTAAATTTTGCATTTTAAAATTAAATAAGATGAGTTTTAATTCTTTAAATAAACAGTTTGAAATTAATTTAATAATTATACTTCCTTAATGTAATATTGTGCTATTTTATTTTATTTATTAATTTTTTTTTGTGGAAGTTTGAATCAAGTAATTTTTAAAAAGTTAAGTTGCTGTTTAATTGTATCGATATTAATTTAGTATAAATTTTTTTTGAATGATAGGGTTTGAATGCCATTAATTCAGAACATTATATGTTGTAGTGTGTTAGGCGAGTTTAATATTTTTATATTTTTCTTAAACACATCTTTTAATTTTTCAGACCAACGTCTGAACAAGTTAATCAAAATATCATTTTCAGCTCTTTTGGATTTTAGATATTGGTATTGGATTTAGATATCAATCTTAAATGAGCTCTGAAATATTTTAAAAATAAAATATATTAAAATTATAAATAAAAATAAATTGATTTAAATAGCATTGACAGTGAAAGTTATCTAACAAATTAAAAAGATTATTGATATCTTCCATTTTTTTAATGCTTTTATATTTGGTTTATTTTTATTTCATATTTGGTGTGTATTTATTTCATAATTTTCTGACTTCTGTTTATAATATTCAAATATCTATTTACATTTAGACTTTATCAAATTAATAAATATGTTATTGTACCTGTATATGTTATTATTCCTGTTTTTGTACCTTTGATGATTAGATATGTTTTACTACCATCTTTTAAAAGTGCAGTGTTTCAGTATTTAGACTTTCTGTGTTAGTCAGTATTTAGGCTGCACACTACTAAGATGATTAAAATTTATCTAATATTGTTTTGCCATTGGATTCTAAAACCCTCTGAGCTTTTGTTCTTGTATTAGGATGGGTTTAATTCTTCAAAATAGATGAAAGAAGGGGATGTTTACATTTAACAGTAAATTAAACTCGGATTACTCGTAGACTAAATTAAAATAATGAAATCAGAAACAACATGATACTTGCATAAACATGAAAAGAAATGGAACAAAAAAGTATCTGATAGAGTAGAAATCAAGGTCAAAGAATGACAAGGAATTCCGCAAATGCGCTCATCCTTTCTCGTCTCATCCCTTAGTGAGTTAAAATCGTCGAAAAGTGGTTGTCTCAGGATACTGAAACGAACAGTACATTAAGTTTTCACATTTTTTGTTGTATTTTTTTTAAATTAGTAAAGACTAATAAGAATGAAAAAACTTTTGTCCACAATAATTGTTTGAAACTATGTCTAAAGTGGGAATTTTTTATAATCATATCAGTATAAAGCATATAGAAAATTATTAAATGTATATTTTAAGTAAATATGAGAGTTGTAACCTTCTTTGCCTCTCCCTCCAGCCTTCCTAATGCAATTTTTTTCAGAGTGATTTTTGTGATTACTGATTTTTTATTACATTTATACAAAATTTAGTTTTCATATAACAAGATATTGTAAGGGGAATCTATATATAATAAACACTAACATTTGTCCCACAGAAATCGCCCTTATTACTTGTTGTTGATGGGCAGCAGACAAATGTAATCAAAATATCATACAAATTTTAGACTGCTTCATTGAATATATTTATAGCTGCATTAAATTGAGCACCTTTCTTAGCTAATTGATGCAGCTGCAAAATATTATTAAATATTTTGGAAAGGATTCACTGTGGTGTCAAAATAGTCCATTTTGTTAGAGGAAAGAAAGAAAAGGAGTAAACTTCAAATAGAAAGTTTAATCCAGTGCAAAAATAGGCTTAATTATCATCAGATAGGTAATCGCCGACTTCTTAATGGAAATTGATGTTCAAATCTTCCAAAACAATTACTTTACAAAAATTGTATTTCGATCATTTTAAGATTTAAAAAATTGCAGAAATGAAATTGATTTCATTAAGTAGGTTTGCTTTTTATCTGTTAATGTTAATAATATTATTTAATTCAGTTGGAGGCTCAGTGTTTTTAAATGTTACATTGAAATTTAAATTCAGGCATCAAAACATTCAATCGCATTCTTTTGCTAGTCATTAACTCCATAACAGGATTTTCACTTCCACTATTATTTCATTATACATATACTTTTCAATTTGCAGTAAATTGATTCAATTTAATTCATGTTTATCAATTCATATCAAATAACAAAGCGAATTAAAAAAAAACACCTTTATTACAGATTGAAAAGTCAATAATCTAAGTAAACAAGTTGGTCACTAAAGGCAGCTAGTAATTTGAAATTATGACTAAGATGATATTTAATATTTTTATGTATTTAATCATAATTTTTGAGTAAAAAAATTAAGGGATTTATTAATGCAATAAGGAAAAATCAGTACCTTCTTTGGATAATTATTATTTAACATTGTTTTAAATTTTAAACTCTTTGCATTTTATTAAGTGAGATATACTTCTAAGTTTTTTTTCCCCTTCCGATCTTAATTTTTTTCCCTTTCTGACATTATTAATTCTATCATTGATATTATATTTACTGTAATTTTAATTTAGAAAACTATGCATAATTCTAATTGAGATAAAAATTTAAGAGACTGTCCATAATTTTTACTTTCTCTTTTCAGAATGACTCTTCATCCAAGCTGACAATAAAATTTGATGATTCAACTGGAGTAAGTATTGCCATGTTTACTTTCTTTATTAAAGAGTGAAATAAGACAGTATAAAAAGTGAAATAATACAGTATAGAAATTTATCTTTATTAAAATAAATGAAATTTTAACTGATTTTTGCAATAAAGTAAAAGTTTACTAAAAGTGGCTTAAAAAAAAATTTTTTTTTCAGGTCCCCCCCCCCCCTTCTTATTTTAATTCCTAGTTATGTAACTACTACGACTATAATTTTAAGTACTTATGTTTTTATAGATAACACACCAACTGTCTTAAATGGGAAATAAAGAAAATATTTTTAAAAAAAAATCGGTATTATAAGAACTAAAAGTTTGAACTCTGCTTAAGGATTTTGGGATAAGATTCTCAAATTACTTTAATTTTGAAATCTAAATACAAGAATAATTTAATTTTAATTCTCCCAAATGACAGAATGTTGAATTAATAGACACTATACTTTTTATATTAAATTCAAGAAAATTTTACGTGCTGCTTTTCTTATACAAAAACTCATTAAGGAGTGCTTATTATTTACTGGATTATTGTATTAACTATTATATTAAATTATTTATTAAGTTTTAATTATTGATTAATAACAATCTTTTATATTGCAGGTTATAAGAATACCAAATGATGGAAAGGATGAAGTTTTTAATTTCAGCTTTACAGGTAGCACAGCAGGCCGCGATTCAACTTATTGTGTCCAGGAAACAGAGAACAGGTGGGAAATATATATATAATCATATTTTTTGTTTTCTTGTGAATCATAGTATTGGGAGGGAGGATAAATGTGAAATTTTATATGTGGATGCTTAAGAATTCTAGCATATTTCTGCAGAAACTGATAATATTATATAAATATTTTGGTATAATGTGAGAGAAAAGTGAAATAGCTTAATGTTCTCTCATATTCATTAGAAAAAAATTCATTAGAAAAGCTTTTTCAGAAAAAAAGTTTTTAAAGTAGTTTATTGAATAAAATTCTTTATTTGATGAGTTTTGTTAAATTTTAAAGCAATATGATATATTGTCTTCCAGTGTTTTCAAAAAGTACTTGAATTTCTATTAACTTGTTTAAATATTGATCTTTCTATATAAGTTTACTTCAAAATTAAAAGCCAACTATTTCAAATCGTACTGATTTGTATATTTTTCTCATTTATATAACATGAAATTAGTCCACAATCTTCCTGTCTATAGCATTGTGTAATCTGTCCTCTCTCTGTAGAAATATTTAGTTTTTAATGAATATAAAACAAAAATTTGCCATTTTTTAAAATTTGCATTTAAATTGTAAATTGTGCGGCTGCATGCTTATTACTTGTTTTGTTTTTTCGTAATTATATTTGTAGTAGAAAAAAAAATATGGAGTGATGTTTAAAATGGTAAGGAAAATTTGTTCATTAAAAATATAAAATACTAAGTTGAAATTATCAAACATTGACATGAAAATATTTATATGGGGAAAACTCTTATTATTGTATATATTTGATAGAAATTATAACTCTTAATATTGTATGTATTTGATAGAAATTATAAAAATTATAAATTTATAAATGATTTAAGGATTAGTTTGATTATAATTTTTATTATAAAAATATCATTTGGATGTAATGGTTTTTTTGTGTTTTAAATTTTTTTACATTAATTTTATGAAATTGGATTTTTAGAACATTGGAAGCTGTAGCCCTTGTGGAGCGACAAAAAATCAATATTAAGCCGAGTGTTAATAGTTTTGAAAAAACTAGATCAAAAATAGCAAATCAACGTAAAATAAACCGGTAAGTAATAGTTTTAAATTTTATACTTATAAGATTTTTATGTAATTATTTTCAATGTTTTATTTTTAACCCGTTTCTGTTTCTTATTTTTAGGTGCAGAGAAGTTGAAATGCCGAATTCACTTACTAGTATGTATAAAATTTATTGTCTAGTATCCTTTATTACTGAAGATTCTCTAATATCTGGTTCTGGACATCTATTTACCTACATCTCTGTTAAGCAAGCTAATAGCATTAATTTGAACTGAAGTTTTCATTTTTTTAATAGCTAATGATTTTTTCTGAAAGAATGTCAAAGTTTACATTGAATCCAATATTCATGATGCAAAAATTTGAAGGGAAAAAAAAAAAGTAATTAGCAAGAAATCGCATCTTTTAACTCAAAGAATTATCAAAGGCTAGGTAAACAATAAAAATAAGTTAATTCTTAAGTACTTTATTAATGATATGAGCAAATTCCATTAATTTTCATTTTGGGGGAATGTATCTTGTGCTTTTGAGAAGAGATGGGGTATATTCTTAAAAGAATAATTTGGTAAATTAAAAGTAAACATCAAATATTAATTATAATCATGAATTTATATAAGTTTGATCAATGTAAGGTAGGCTGTTAAAAGGTAAATGCATGGCAGTACATGCAAAGTTATTTTTATAATCTTACAAAATCTTGAACGGGAAAAATAAAAAAGTCACATTTTAAAGTTTAGTCTATTTCCATTAAGTTTTATATTATCCTATTTAATTACAATTTAATTATATTATCCTATTCATTACTATTATGTTTAAATGATTTTATATAAATAATTACTTGTTTCAGTTTGAAAAATTTCAACTGTGAGAGAGGAATTTAAATTTGGATACATAGCAGTTTTTTGATATGTTATAAAATCTGTCTGAGATTAACATAGGAAAGATATAAATATGAAACTGTTTAGGAGGAGCTGAAAAAATTGTCACTATTATGTACAAGTTTAATCACTTGAAGAATTAATGATCATACAAATTCAGAATAATTGCAAAAAACTCTCTTATTCCATCAAAAATGTTATCTTTATTATTACATGCAATGTAGTATTTTATTTCTCTAGTGTTTAAATGAAATTTAAAATTTTCTTTTAATTAAGCTTAATTAGCTGTTTCATTCCTTTCTAATTTGTAATTTTTCTTATAATATTTCTGTGTCAAGCATTTATGAATGTGGAAACTAAAACAGGACAGAAAGTTTGTAAGGTTGTGAGAAAATTT
Source organism: Argiope bruennichi (assembly GCF_947563725.1). Classification (NCBI taxonomy): domain Eukaryota; kingdom Metazoa; phylum Arthropoda; class Arachnida; order Araneae; family Araneidae; genus Argiope; species Argiope bruennichi. Next base: position 106,887,399 of record NC_079156.1, read on the forward strand.
TGTTTTAATTTCAATAAAACATTATAATTTATTTCTGTTTTAAAAATAGGGGCCAAGAAAGTAGCAGTAAAACGCTCAAGAACTTGCACAAATGCACCTAATTCTGTGACCATAAATGGCAATGAAAAGAAAAAGTTTATGCCCTATAAGGGTTTTGATATTGTGAGCCAACCATTAAGGTATGTTTAAAAGTGTATGAACTATTATTACTTCTTAACAATGCTTCTTTCTTCCTTGACTTTAAATGAAAATATAAATTAATTCTGGTATAAAAATCTAAAGCAGTGTTTGCATTTGGCTACCTGAAATGTTTAAAATTTTCATATATAGTATATGATAATTTATATTAGAGTATTTTTAAGTTTTATGTGTTTGTTAAAATTGTTTTCTTGGTAACATATATTTTTGATTTTAAATGACCTATTTTTCAAGTTCTTTCAATAATTTAAAAAATTATTTCTACTTATTAAAATGGAAATATTTTGTAATTATTGAACTTGCATATAATTTTTGGATGTTTTTTTTAATGTACCAATTTTTGGTTATGAATTTGAAGATTGTTGCTACACAATGCAATTTCAGTTTGCTGTTACAAATAAATGTGTTTCTGTTGTTTTATAATGAAAACAGTTTTTTTTAATTCAGTGTGTCCCTGATTTTAAACTTTAAAGATAACTAAAACTTTAAAGATACGTAAAGTAATGTAAAGAAGCATTTTTTGTATAGCAATAGGGAGTTAGAAAGTAAAAATGTTGGCACAAAAATCAAGAAATATGGTGAGGGAAGCAGCATGCAAGCAGTTCCTGGAGTGATTGGAATGAACCAATCTTGTAATGCTGATAGCATAAAAATGGGAAAATTTTTATGAATGAGTTTTACTGTAGAAGCATAGGACAAAGCTCCTCTCTTCCGTTACAATTTACAGCTCTGTGCAGAAGATGCGTGTCTGCTTTCTCAAATCATAAATTTCTTCGTCCCACAAAAATATTCTCCAGCAGCAAAAAATGGTTTGAAGCTCCTGTAATATCATTCAAAATTTGTCGACAATTTGAAAATGCCAGCTAAATAAATTTTCATAACAATTCAATATTTTTCTTTCCAAAAATTCAGTTTTAATTAATCTACATCATTAGATTTTTATAATGTCAGTTCTAAAAATATTGCTCAAAGTGTCTCCCCTTTTTTTTTTTCTTTCCATTTTCCCAGTACTTTCTTTTCCCCCTCTACACATTTTATCTTGCAATTCCACATTGCTATACAAAAAGAAAAAAAAAAAAGCTTTTTTATACAGGTTTTACCTATTATTCATTTTTGCCCATGAATTCATGGACACTTTTAACTTTATGTTAGATTTTAAACATATATTTTACTTTATATTAAATAGAATATTTGACTAGAAAAAATAACCTGTATTTATAATTCCATTTTCAATAATTTTCATTGCAAGAACAGCCCAACCCTCTTAAGCAGAGACGGAATAATTGCTGTTTCTTGATTATTATTATTTTTTCAGTTTTCTGAAAAGAAATTATTTAACTGAAATGTATTTTTTAACATAGAACCAAGGATGCATTTTATTGTCATTCATATATGTACATACTTTTCTGTATAAAATTATTATTTTGTGTGTGTGTATATATATATATATATATAATTTTAATTCTTTTGTTTTTTAATTAATTTTTTGTTCCTTTCTTTTTGAACAGAAAAAGGATTATACATATGTTAGCTTTAAAACCTTGTAAAAAATCAGAAATTCTGGATAGGCTGATGAAAGGTATGTTGAATTCAAAGTATATTTAATTTTATACATTTTCATATCAAAGTCAAGTTTCTATTGAACAAAAATATTAAAATGTCTTCTTTTATTTATACAATAGAAACTGTAGGCATATATTACATTCTGTTTTTTTATTTAGTTTTATTCCATTTAGAAATTTCATGCTATAATAATAAACTAATGATTCTATATTAGATTAAATTATATAGAATTGTGAAGAACTTGTATTTAAGATGCACGATTCTGAAATTTGTGTGTAGCCAATTCATACTATGATGCCGATACTTTGTACCTTGCTCATTTAAACGATAGCTTTATTCATGCCATTGTTTTTGTAACTTTGTGCAAGTAATTTCTGGTATTTTGATGATTTTGTTTTAAAATTTATGAATTTTGTGTGCAGAATTTCTTTGTTTTTTAAAACTTCCAGTTAATGTTTAAATTGTATGAGATGGCGGTGATTTCCATAATTTATTTACTCATTTCAAACATTATATTTTATTTCAAGAAAGAAAATTAGAAAAGTGTATTTAAAATTTAAAAATTATTTTGCATTTTAATTAATATACTGAGTTTTATAAGATAACACTATATGTTTAAAATTATCTTTCATATTTTAAAAATACAAAGGGATAAGTATTCCTTTATTTTCTGTATGAAAAGATCTGTTTTTATTTGGAAAACAGAGGACTTAAAAACATTTAGATTCTATTTACTCAAGAGAGTGATATTAATTTTTTTCCTTTTTCCTCACATATTATTCAGCCGAAATCAGTGCTATTACAAAAAATCAGATCAGATGTTTTTATCACTTTTTCATGCATTTAATTTGTAATTTTAATTATATCTTTTGAATTTTTAGTACAAACTCCAAGAACATTTGAAGTTTAATGTATGCATGAAAAAGTGATATAGCTAAATTTTTGTAATTTTTATATAGATAAGAGATAAAAAAAATGTTAATGTATATATTTTTTATTCTAAAAGGGAATGTTTATGTATTAAAGAAAAGCATGCATGACAGTGCACTGATTTTAAATCTGGAAATAATTGGTTGCAATATTTTAATGTATCCTTGAAAATATTTTTTATTATCCCCCCCCCTTTTTTTTTTCTTTACTCGGTACCTTGTATGCTGATTCTACTGATGTTTTTTCTTTTTTAGAGGGTATCTCTGAATTTCAGAAGAGTAAATTAATTGTCATATTATATGAGGTTGGTTTTTTGAAGAATGATATATTTCATTTGGATCCCAAAATGTGGAAAGAAGTTGAAGATGACTGGAGTTTTTATTCAGCAGAAAATGCAGCAATTGTTCAAAGGTAGGTGATTCACCCCTTCCCTCAAAACTTTATTTCAAAATCAACTTTTTTTAGGTCTTTTTCTGGGCTAAGCAACAATTGTTTGATGATTTATTTAGGGGAAAATACATTTCTGGTATCTGTTAAAGACAATAGATAAATGGCAATCCTTCTTTTGGACTGCCATGCCACCAGGATAACCTTGGAAACTGGGGAAGCACGGAATTTAAAAATCATCTTATAAAAACAAAAAAGATTTTTATTCTAAAGTTTTATATAAAAATGCTGCTATCTAAAGAATGCAAGACTAAATGATCATAGTCATAGCTTCCAAAACTGAAATAATACCATTCACAATTGTGTAACATGGGAACTCTCCCCTTCTTTTCTTTATAGATCAGTGCAGTTTCGATATGCTCGGCAGTTGTTTTACCATGAGATTCTCAAATTGTAGCTAATGAGCATGCGTGAGACTTCTATAAATGCATAAAGGAATAGAATGTATTTCTTAAGCAGGAACATTTCAATTTGCAGAAATACTTGAAGAAATACTTTGTCTACCATACTTGAGTTATTGATTGGTTTGATTATTTGAGAAATTGTATGCTTTTTCAAAGTAGATTAGAGAATTTCTTTAAAACAATGAGCTGCTCAAAATCTGTATTTAATACAAATTTGACAAGCAAAAAAAATCAATCAAATGATTTTGTTAAAGGGGTTGTAAAAGTTCTGCAAAATGCATTTATTGTGTACTGCTCCCTTTTTAAGATAATAAACTAAAGGGAAAACAAGAAATTTGTCATGGTTGCACTAAGAAAGGGCATAAATAATATTAGACTTTATATCTAAAAGGAATCAAGGAGGAGATGATATATAAATGAAAGAATAGAATGTATTTCTCTTTTTGGAACATTCAATCTGCCAAAGCAGTGATGTTTAATCTATAGTACCTGAATTTATTGAATGTTTTTTATTATTTATTTATTATTATTATTTGGGAAACTGTTATCTTATTCAGAGTAGATTCGAGAATTTTTTTTATCAATGAATTCTGTCAAAATCTGTATTTATTACGATTTAAAAAATTCTATCCTGATTTTGAAGTTTTATTTTCATATCCATGGGATATAAAAACAGGGATGGGGGAGATTAATGTATATCTTCTGAGAAAAACTTTATATTTTGTTAAAGTAGTGATTATTTTTAATTAAAAAATTGTCCTGACAAAATATTAATGGAGGAAGCAGAAAGTGAAATTTAAAAGTGCATGGATATGTTAAAGTGTCAAATTAATTTTTTGCTCTAACAAATTCCTTAGACTATTCATTGTTTTGGCCTTAATTGCTTTAAAAAACTTTAACCCCTTTATTGTGGTAGTATTGTGTATTGAATTGTAATTTTAAGTTACTGTTAGCCATTCATGGACATTATAATTTGACAAAAGTATGGGCATTCTATGAACTATTAATTGATTCAATGCAAAAATATATTCTAAAAGACAAAAATATTATTGTAATATAATTAAAAGTATTTGTGGCTATCCTTGTAAGTAATTGGGCTAAATTCAACCAGGCTTGACACATTATTATATAAAACATGAAAAAGAATATTAATTTTTCAAAATACAAAAACTAATTAAAAAATAACTATAATTTTTTTTTAATAAAGTTTTGAACTATTCTACGATAATTTTTAAAAATGTTTCTTTTTTAAAAATTTGGCTTTTGATAATTCTTTTATTGATTTTAAAGTAATGATTTAACTGTGTTTAAAAGTAAGCTTAAGTCATTTGATCGAACAAAGATAATTGTTCTAATATTCTGTATTTGTTAACAAAATTTACAGAACTAATATAATAAATTGATAAAATTATTTATCAGTAGTTTTTAAATATTGTCTGTTCATTTAATATTCTAATTTTACTTAAAAATGTTTCAGATAATACAAGAAATTTGTATGTTACAATATTTTATGTAAATATAGTTTTTACATTAAAAATATTTTACATGAAAGATTTTAATCATGAACAATTTTGAGTATATATTAACAAGTCTAATAATGGAGATAATAACATAATTGAGGAGTTTAAGTTCTCAAGGAAAATGTTATAAAAAATATATATTGCATATCTCTTTATAAGATCGCAAGTGTGATATTATTGTAATTTAAAAAAATTATGTTGTTTATTAATCTAGTTGTAATCTGAAACATTTTGATTCTTATAATTTAATATAAAATTTGGTTGTATAGGTCGTCAAAAAAAAAAAAAAACTGCCATTTTTAAAATTTATATTATTATTATAGATTTTGAAATCTTCACATATGAAACATTTGTATATGTTTCGATTGCATAAAACGCTCCATAACAGAAAAAATGTCTATTGCTATGCTATTCTTTCAGTAGTTCTTAACAGTATAGATATTTTCCTTATGTTTCAATAAATTCTTTTCAAAAGTGCCATCAAGCAGTTTATGGACAGCATGCAAAGTTAGCATGTTATAATCTATCAATAATAACATGTTAAATGTATCATGTAATTCACCAGAATTTTCAGTGTGTTGAAGATGCAATAATAAATTATGAAGTTACTGAGTTTTTTTTTTCCGTTGTTGCAGATTATACAAATAATGTGGAATAAATTTTATGTGGTATAAAATGGAATGAATTTTATCTTCTAGATATATATTATTTGGTTTTAGAATATTTATTTTCAAAACCTATTTTTAATAATTAATATTTTTATTATAGAAGGAAGCAAAAGGCGTCTCAAACTGGTGTAATTCTAGAACCCCAAAATCCACCAAATGTTCTACCTCCAAATGTAAGAAATTTTTGATTTTGGTTGTTAAAAAATCCATTGAGATTTCGATTACATTGTATGACAGGCTGCCAAAAACTATTAAACTATCAATAATGTAAAAAAAAAAAAAACTATATATATATATATATATTATTAAAATGTGTTTGTTGCTTTTGATTACTAAAAATATTAAATGTTTGCATGCATTCTACCATATAAAATTGGCATTGACTTATTTATCACTATCTTCGGAATGTTGATATAGAATCATGTAAACGCTATTGTTTCAATTTTTACATATTACATTGTTTTTTGTCTCTCTATTCAACTCGTCACTTTTCATATTAATATAATTTTTTTAAAGCAAACATTATTTAAGTAAAATGTTAAATCTTTAGAATTATTGTGATTATTTTCCTTCTATTAAATTGAAACCCAATTCAAAGTTCCTATGATATTCAGTAATAAAATTAATAAATAATTTTGTTTAAATATCTGAAATACCATTATTATAATTAAACATTTCAATAATTTTTTGACAGAAACGCTCATTAGTAGATGAAATCATTGCCGGTTCTACGCCTATCCAAAAGAAACAGAAGACAATTGTTAAAGAAGAAAACCCTGGTATATATTTAATTCTTCAGTTTTTTTTTCTTTCATATCATAACATTTGCTTATAATAACAATTGTTTAAATTTTTTTAATTATTATTTTACTATTAAAAATAAAAGTTCCATTAATTTTTTTTTATTAAATGGATATCTTAATTTAATCTATACTTATAATAAAGCTCAATGTGTGTGTGTGTTGGCGCTCTACAGGCCAGACCGTTTGACATACAGCTACCAAATTTGGTGCATGTATACCTTGGAGGTTGGGAATGTGCACCTGGGGTTTCTTTTTTCGAATTTTTAATTAGAATTTTAATTATTAATTAAAAACTAACTTTCCCGCCAAAAAAATCTTCCATTTTCTCCACCGCCAACTTTTCCGCCAAAAAAATCTTCCATTATCCCCAGCACCATACGAGAAAGGCTTCAGTTTTTTTTCTCCCAACAGTAATGAGGCTAGGGTTAAAATTTTTCGGCTGATTATTTCAATCGGTTCTGTTTATTTTCTTAATGTTTGATGCATTTAAAATTAAACATTGTTAATGAATCAATCTTTCAGATTCATTCTAAAGTACTTTTGAATTAAAATAAAACAGAATAAAGGAAATTAAAAATTTCTAATCCGCATAGCGTTACCCCAACTGGCATAGAAAAAATCACGTACTTGCATTACGTAACCGGCGAAGAAAATTCACGCATGCGCATTCTGTTCTGATTGTTGCCATGGCAACGTTATCAATGGATGTTTTAAATTATTTTTGGGTTAGTTGCATGCTTTTCTAAGTAAATTGTATTTATGTTAGTTATATATTTTTTGTATATGCTTATAGTTTTAAGTACATCGTTTTTTAAGTAGTTTTTTTATAACCTGTTTTCAACCGTTTATTTTAAACGATTCGTTTTATTTTCTTAGTGTTTGATGCATTTAAATTTAAACATTGTTAATGAATCGATTTGCTCATAATGAATCTAAGAAAATTTTGTTGACCAACTCTTGAGATATTACATAAATTAAAAAAGATATTCTTTAGTGCCCATAAAGTTTAAACGCTGAGTGACTCTATTTTCAGTAATCAGATTATAAAAAAATGCTTTGTTTCAGTAAAAAATATTATTATATTAATTGAAGATAAATTCTTTCCACTTTAATTTAAAGCATAAATTCTACCGTTTTCAACCGTTTATTTTAAACGATTCGTTTTATTTTCTTAGTGTTTGATGCATTTAAAATGAAACATTTTTAATGAATCGATCTGTTCAGGATGAATCTGAGAAAATTTTGTGGACCAACTCTTGAGATATTACATAAATTTAAAAAGATATTCTTTAGTGCCCATAAAGTTTAAACGCTGAGTGACTCTATTTTCAGTAATCAGATTATAAAAAAATGCTTTGTTTCAGTAAAAAATATTATTATATTAATTGAAGATAAATTCTTTCCACTTTAATTTAAAGCATAAATTCTACCGTTTTCAACCGTTTATTTTAAAAGATTCGTTTTATTTTCTTAGTGTTTGATGCATTTAAAATGAAACATTTTTAATGAATCGATCTGTTCAGGATGAATCTGAGAAAATTTTGTTGACCAACTCTTGAGATATTACATAAATTTAAAAAGATATTCTTTAGTGCCCATAAAGTTTAAACGCTGAGTGACTCTATTTTCAGTAATCAGATTATAAAAAAAATGCTTTGTTTCAGTAAAAAATATTATTATATTAATTGAATAAATTCTTTCCACTTTAATTTAAAGCATAAATTCTACGGGTGCAAACAGAAAATGGGAGAGATACATATTACGTTATGACTGAAGGCCTTTATAATATTATGAATGAATTATATGATAATCAAAATTTGAATTTTAAAAATATTTTGATGAAGAAGCTATTAAAGTAGAAATTGCATAAAATATTTAATTATTAAAATTTTAACGAAGATTGGCGAACCGGCTGGTCGCCAAAGGCGGCTAGTTCATCTATAACTCCAAGAACTTGGATTTGTTATTATAACTTTATTGTATAGTTCCTGATTATATTAAGATTGTAAAACTTTATTATAAGACTTTTACCTATAAATATAATTATTGATTAATGTATAGTTTACTGAATTCTCTTTATTTCAGGTCTTCCTTCTTTAGCACAATATGCGATGAGGAATTCCACACCTAAGAATAGCACAAGTCCTACTTCTGAATCCAAAGAATCTAACATTGAAGTTACATCTCCTCCATCTTCTAAGAAGAAGCGTAAAAAGAATAAAAGGAAGAAGAGAAAGAAAAACAAGTTATGTTTGAGCAATTCGGAAGTTAAGAGTTATTTGCCTTCCACTGTAATAAATACGACAAACCCTGTCCTTCTTAAAGATTCTTGCCTGGTAAAGAAAATTACTAGTCCTCCAGTAGCACCGTCTTCAACAGTTGATGACACAACATTAGATGCTAATAGAGTGTCTTTAAATAACTCTGGTTCATTTTTTTCCTTTAGAAATGATTCTTCTTTGGTACAAAAAACAAAAGTTCCATTTCTGAAAGAGACTCAAAGTAATAATACTTCGCAAATTGTGGGGAAACCTACTCTTTCTCCAAAAGAATTTCAGAATTTGGATTCATTTAATCCGAAATCGGAAGAAACTCGTAAAAAAGACATTTTTCCATCAACTGTTGTGAAATTATCTGAACCTCCTGTAACAAGAACACAAGAACTTTCTTCACATTCTGCTTCTTCATCCTCACGTTCTGCTGTTGTGAAATTACCTGAACCATTTCACAAACAAGAAGAGTTTGTACCTACTGATTGCATAAGAATTTCTGAATCTCCTGTAACAAGAACACAAGAACTTTCTTCGCATTCTGCTTCTTCATCCTCACATTCTGCTGTTGTGAAATTACCTGAACCATTTTACAAACAAGAAGAGTTTGTACCTACTGATTGCTTAAGAATTTCTGAACCTCCTGTAACAAGAACACAAGAACTTTCTTCGCATTCTACTTCATCACATTCTGCTTCTTCATCCTTACATTCTGCGTCGTCTTCTTCATGTTCTGCTTCTGCTTCTTCTTCATCCTCACATTCTGCGTCGGCTTCTTCATGTTCTGCTTCTGCTCCTTCACATTCTGCTTCATCATCACATTCTATACTGTGTAGTATATATAAAATTCTATCTAAGCAAATTATCAAGTCTGCAGATCATGATGCTAATGATTTTAGAAGGTAAGTATTTTGATTTTTAAAAATATTTATATTAGTCATTTTAAACTGTTTACTTAAGATTTTTACATAATCCCAAAACAGATGTTCATATAATTGAGTTAATCCTCAAGAATAACCAAGAGAAAACTCGCCACATTTGTGTCAAAAAGATTAAGTGAAATCTTCATACTTATGGTTGTCCCAAATAATCGTAACTTAAAATAATTCTTTATTCCTATCAATAGGAATTGGAAGTTCTGCTAATATGTAATCAATAATTTTTCACAAATGCTGTTTTTAAGAATCCCTGTTTAAAATAAAAATATTCTATATTCTGTCTTATTTTAGTATTAATTGTATCTTTTTAAAATATATATATTTCAATTTTTTTTTTTTTTTTGTTAATCTTTTTTAATATATATATTCAATAACATGTCGTCTGTGCCTATAAAATAATTTTTTAATGTTGCTTAATTTTTTAAAAATTGAACTACTTTAATTTATGAATCCTGCAGATCTTTTGTTTTCTCCACCTTTTTTTTTTTTTTAAAAAAAATTCAGTTATTAACTAGTACAAGACTGTAACTTCGAAAAACTGCAATTCTTTCTTGCCATCTCTACACCTCTAGTCAACTCAACTTTTATTTCGCTTTCATATATACTAGGGGGCTTCTCTCATCAAACTGCGTTGTTTCCCAGTACTGTGTGCAATATTCATCAGTTCTAGTTAGCAAGTTTTTAATCTCCTCTGACTGTTTGTTTAATGCAGAAAGTTTAATCTTTGCATGATGAGAACATACATGTTCCAATCGGCCTACTTCCAATTCAAAACTCAAAGCCCCACAATGGGGACATTCTTTGCTTATATCGCCAATATCTAAATATTTCATCAATTTTTCACGTACTGCGACCAACTTAGCAGCTCTCTCTCTCTCTCTCTATATATATATATATAAATATATATTGCGGTCCACTAGCTAATTTCTAAACATTTAGATATACAAATGTAGTTCTAGTTGGAAAATTGCTTTAACTGACAGGAGGAATAATATTTTATGTTGTTGGAGTCAATAAACATATTTCTCAAAAAAAGATAGAAATATAACTTTTTATTTAATTTCCTGGTCTTAACACACATAATTAGTAAAATATTCTACACTCTGTAATATTTTCAGTTCTTCTATAACTATTCACTAACTTTCCATTCTTCTATAACTAAAACTTGTTGACTTGTAAAACTGTGAAAATCAATATTTTAGACGAAATTTATTGATAAACTTTGGACCTCGAGAGATTTTAAGAGATCTTTTTTACAATAGAATGTTAGCTAACAAATGCAAAGGCAAAGGATTGTTTGCCACTGAATTAAAAGAAATGGATGCATCACAAAGATTACATCAAGGATTGTTTCTAAAATCATGGTACAAATTTCGAGACGTGGTATAGCTTATTAAAAACCTTTTTGAACAGAAATATGTGGACCGGAATGATTATGTTAAGGCATCGCACAGTCAAAAGAAGATGAAAAAATAGAATTCTTGTAAAGAGATGTTTTGCAATGCTATAATTAAGCAATGTTTTTCTTTCCTTTCATATCTTTATATAAAATCGTGTGTGCCTCCACACTTCAGTTTTGCCGATATATAAAATATTTTTTTAATATGTTCTATAAAAAAATATTAATTTTATTGAGCTGTAGCATCACTTAAACTTCATCCCATGATTCAAATTTATTTTTTTTTTTGTAAAATTAAAATGTGGCATTTTTTAAAACTCTCTAGCAGACAGTTTATTGTAGCAGTTTTTTGCTTTTGCAGCCTGACATTCTGTTGTAAGAGTGATTTTTTTTTTTTTTTTTTCCATCTCTTTTTTTCTCTCCTGTGTGTAAATTTGTCGCATGATTTTAGAGTCCCTTTTCATTCATATATTATTTCAAATTAATAGTTGAATGAACTAATTGAATGACAGTTCTATTGAATATTTCTTTTGCATCTTTTAAAAGAACATGTGTGTGTACTAAGTTTCTCTAAAATTAAGGAAGAGATATATTATATTACAAGATTTAATGCTGAATTTCACTTGTATGAATTATAATGTATTGAATAATTGAAAATTTTCTCTTTTAGGAAATTTCCTAAAATTACTTCTTTGGAGCAGAGAAACAGATGTAAAGAACTTTTCGATTATGAATACTCTAGTTACATAGTATTATTAAAATCTGTGAACAAGGCAATTGAAAGAATGAATGATTTAGAAGAAAATTTGAAAACTTTAAAAGAAGGAACCCAAGAATATGAAGTAAGCAGTTTCTGTTTAATTATTTATTGCAACATATCTTAATGGCCCTCTGCAGGGCCAATTATTTTGATATGATAGCTATCAAATGTTAATGTAAGAAACGTTTAAAGTGTGCATACAATTGAATCTTTAAACTGAAGAATTTCTTTGAATGAGCAGTTTTAAAGAAATATATAGCATGTGTGGATTTTATCTCTAGATTTAAGGGTAATATTCGTGTTTAATTTCTTGAAAAATTGATATAGAAGCTTTCAATATATAGCATTTTAATTTCATTTATATATAGTAAGCGTCAAAATTTTTTTTCGTGATTTATTTGTTTAGACATCATGAGTTTGAAATATGCATTTTTGGAATTATGTCTATCTTTGCACATAAAAAATCAAAATTGAATATAGCAAAAAAAAAATCTATTTTAAAAGCCATGCTTATTACAGGGTTGCACTGCCACTGGGAAAATCTTAAAAACACAGGGAATTTTTCAAAAAAAAAAAAAAAAATGAAACTGCAGAGAAATTTGAAATTTATAAAAACAGGGAAGTTTAAGTTTCTTAATTATTTTTTTCCCATCTAAAAAATTCTGATCTTTAAAGGTTGCAAGAATAAAACATCATAGTCATTGCTTCCAAAAACAAAACAAAACAATTCCAATTTTTTAATGCCGAAACTTGCACTTTTCCTACTATTTCCTCCTTTTTTTTTCTGAATAGATCAGTGCAGTTTTGATTTGTGAAACAATTGTTCTTTTTCCGTAAGATTCCCAAATTGCTGATAATGAGCATGTGCGAGACTTCTGTAACAATATGAAAGAATACATTTCTCTAACAGGAATAGTAGTATTCAATCTGGTGGTTATTAGTCACTCACATGCGAGTTTATTGAATGGTTTGTCATTTGAGAAATTGTGAGCTCATTCAGAGTAGATTGGAGAATTTTTTTAAAGAATAAACTAAACAAAATTCGTATTTAATACGATTTGGACAGATAAAAGAATCAATCTTGATTTTGCTGAAGGGATTCTAGAAATTCCGCAGAGTCCATTTGTTGTGTACTGCTGGCTTTGTAAGAAGATAATAAACTGAAGAGAAAACTAGCACTTAATAGTCATGCCAAAAAAGTGAAACATACAAAATTGCACATAAAAAAAATTGTAATTGACTTTGTATCTAAAAGAAATGAACGAGGAGGTGGTATTTCAAATTCGAAACCATCAAATTTAATGTTCAAAAATAAACCAATTTCGAACATTTTAGTTCAAGAACAATAATTTAAACAGAGCCTAACTAAGGCAGGGGCATGTGAGGCAGTTGCCCTGAGCCCCATATCAGGGGGGGGGGTGCAAATCAAATAGAAAGTTTATTGTACGTTTCCTTCTGTATGTTTTTTATTTTTATTTACTCGTATTATTTTGAGAGAATAGTAATTCTTGGTTAAAACTGAGTCAGTAATAAACATGTGAAATTTTGTAGATTTAAAACTAAGCATAATCATTCAAGGTCAGTATAAATTTTATTATTCACAGTTTTTCTTACATAGTAATAGTACAGCCTAGCATAATATTGTGTAATAACTTTAAAAGAAAACATTATTTAGTGTTATGATACAAAAGTACAAATACGTATTTACACAAATGAAACTTTTTAGTCTCATTTTTCATACAATGTTCTGTAACAGTGTAGTGTAAATAATACTTTATTTCGATGTATCTATGAAGTAAGATGCAAAAAGGTTTTAGTTGTTTTTTAAATTTTAAAAGAAAATTATTTATCGAAATTGTTGACCGTTTTATGCATCTCTAATTCAGTTAATGGGAAGAAAATAATAAATTAGTTAAAATAACATTGCTTTTCAAAGACAAAAATAACAAAAGTATGGGGAATTCCCTTTCCAGTTTTCCTTTTAAGTTTTGCATGCAATAATTAATTGAATATAAATATATATCCACCTTGGATTTAAAATTTATCTTTAATGCATGTACATTAAAATTATTTTTTTTACTGGAATTTGAATAAGAATTAGTCTGGATATATTTCATTCTGTTAAAATAATTACCTTTCTTAAATAATGAAATTTGTTTTGTTTGTATGCAATAAGTGCAGGAAATAATTAATTCTGCATATGAAAATAACTGTTGAGAAATTTGCATACTTTTCATTTAAAAATGAATTAATATTTAGTTTGAGATTTAGGAGTTTCTCTTATAGGCAGATGCTTAAGACAGTTGTAGAAAGCATTCTAATATAAATCTTGTCTTAGCATTTTGTCAGATTGCATTTTAAATTCATTAGTTAAATATGGTACTTCGAGTTAAGACTAAGAGTGTTTTTAGTTTTAAGTTTAAATAGCATTTTGAATTATTTAACAAAACATACCATAGACAAGTTCTATGAACAGTTCTTCATTACTAAAGTAGTGAAGAAGAGTGAAACCCCCAAAGAAGTTTTTGGCAAGTCGTACCCTGAATTTAAAGCAGAATTTTTATTGACATTAAAACTCAGTGCATCGCATTCGTCCTATAATACATTCATTGATATGTTGGAAATATTTCCACACATGTTCACTGAAAGTGAAATGGCTAAAAAATGTACTCTAAACCGTACAAAAATGTCGTACCTTATTTGTTAAGGATTAACTTCATAAAACTGATGGCCTTGGCAACTTGATGTTTAAATACATGAATTGGCAAAAATAAAAGAATAATAAAAGCAATCTTGTATTGTAAGGTTTTCTTCTGAAATAATTGTTAAATGTTTTATATCATGATAAACAAAAATGTTTTGTTTTATTTCACCCAATTCTTTAATTTTGTGTGATTTACAAATAAAGAGCATGAGAGGTAATATCCCCTCCCCTTAATATATATATTATTTTTGCTAAATTCTAGATAGTAAATAAAGAGATTTTTTAAACAATGCAGCAAACTAGATAAATAAAATTGGTTATTAAAATTACAGAGTGGTTTCAAAGTTTCGATCCAAATACGCAATGTAAGGGGTCCAAAAAATATATTTCTGACTACTGCATAATGTTTTTGTCTAGATGGATTGTTATCGATGGATATTCTGGTTAATAATATTTCAAATTAGCTAATGAATTAGGTAATTTTAAAAAAATTATTGCGAAATCGTTAAAAAAAATCCAATTAATTATCATGGAATAACCAAAAACTAAACCAGTTTCCATGCTTCTCATAAGATGTAAAAATGTCTGAAATCATTGTAATGCATTTTTTCCCCTCCTCCTGCAATTTTATGTAATTAAGATTTACAAAGTTTTTTTTTTTTAAGACAATCTTACATCCTAAATACATTTTATATGTTATTAGTATTCTTTTGTGGTTCATTAAGATTATTAAAATGACCAAAATGCGTGAAAAAATCTAAGAAAACAAAAGGCAAGTAATAAGATTCATGGTTGCAGTTCAAAAAAATTCAAATTAAATAAATAAATAAATAAACTTTGCATGTAAAGAACAAAAGGAAGATCATCTGTCCAAACTCTTTATAGAATATTTTTAACATCTGGGTTTACTCTCATTAATGTGTAGAAGTTTTATTGTATTGATTATTTTACTTTTATAAGTAAGTTAACTTTTAAAAATTTTATTTTTCAGGCTGCTTTGTTGAAATTGTTTCAAGTTTATAAAATGTACCTGGAAAATTCCCAGCACAGAGAATGTAGTCAATTAGTGTCTCGTTACCAAAAGAAATTATCTTACATAAGATCTCTTATTCTTGAATTTGACAATGAACATTATGGAAATTTGTCATCAAATAATTCTGAATAATTTTTATTTTACTTTCTAATTTCCTTTTGGAAGGAATCGAGATAGCTATGTATATATTAATTAGAATGTTCTTAATGCCATTTGTTACTTGGTGCTTGTCTTGCACCAAACTTTTTAAAACAATCTTCTCCTGGCTGTATTTATTTTGTAATAGATATTGATTTCTAAATGCTTCTCTTTCCCCATTTCTAGTTATTGTCCATTTTCATGTTGTTAAATTAGTACCTTTCCCCATTATCACCATCAAATCAAAGGTATTCATTTATTATGAAGAAAAGCTCTTATTGTATGATTTTTCTTTATTAAATATTAAGCATGTGGTAACAAGGTGTTGTAAAAATTTTTCATAGTGAATTCTGCCATATATTTAGAAGCCGTAAATCATTTCCATAACATCTGTTTCTTTATGAGATTTAGCGTAGAATGATTAAAATATGTGAATTTCCTTTTCTTGAAAGGAAGCTTGTTTTATGAATTTGAATTTGAGAATTCGAATCTAGTCGATGTTTCAGTTTTGTGACATTTTTTGAGCGACTAAACAAAGAAATTTCCTTTATAAAATCTGTAATCTGAAAAAAGAAGAAAAAAAAATTTGTTTTTAACTAAATTTTAGGTGAAGAAGGCTAGATATTTGTACAAAACTTCAGGCTATGGATGTTTGTACAAAATATATTTGTGTGAAACATTCTAGTCAATGTTGTAATAAGTTCCTATAAAAGCATTTATAAATAATTATTTATTATAAGATGGGCAAATAAATGTTTGAAATCTTTTATTGGGTTCTTATTAATTAATAGATAAAATTATTTAAATAATTCAGATGACATTTTAAAGTATTATTGAAAAATAATTACTTCAGTTGCATTTTTGTTTTTCTGTGAATTTGTAAGAATCTGATAGTATTGATTTTTTTTAGTTATTTACCCAGTTCTGGTTGCTTATTTTATCTGCAATGTTCTTCTCAAATTGCAAATTTCTTGCCGATTACCCAAATAGCTCTGTATGTTGAGTTTTTACAGTTGTATATGCAATTGTAAGATTTTTTTTGTAATGTAAAGTTTTTTTTTTTTTTTTTTTTTTTGAATAAAATCTTTTAATGTTATTACAGAAAGTATTTAAAATTATGAATGTTATAGAAAATAATAATAATTATTATTATATCTTTATTAATCTTTAAAAAAAATAGTCTGTGGTTACAATAAACATGAGAAATCAGCCTTTCTGCATGCTTCATTGGCAGTTGGTTCATTGTACTTTAAAGCAAAATTCTAAGTTGCAATAATTAATTTGACTCTTCGTGCTACATTTAATGTCATTCATATTAGGAATATTATGTGTGTGATAGTTGTAAAAACTATGATAGTGAGTTTTTTAAATATATTTTAAGAATATAATTCTAAAAACTTATATCTAATTATTATTATTACATTCACATTCTTAATACTTAGGTTTTTGTTTTAATATTTTGAAAAATAATCTAGTTAATAAATCTATTCTTCAGCATGTTTAAGTAAAAAGTGATAAACTTTTTGTGCATAGTGCATACATTATTTAA
Organism: Argiope bruennichi; assembly: GCF_947563725.1. Lineage (NCBI taxonomy): Eukaryota > Metazoa > Arthropoda > Arachnida > Araneae > Araneidae > Argiope > Argiope bruennichi. The sequence continues at coordinate 106,904,723 of NC_079156.1, forward strand.
TGATTTATATGTTTAAAATAAAAATTTCCGATTACTTTAGTTTGTAATTAAGGACATTTTAATGAGTTTCTTTGTGCTTTATTCTTAGAAAGTTAAATATTTGATACGTAATTTTTTAACTATTAATAATAATTGTTGTTATTATAACATTAAAGTAAATTTTCTTTGTACCTTATTTTGAATGAAACACAAAATGGAAAATGTTTTCCAAAGGTTTTGTATGTCATTTGACCAAATTTATGATTATTGACAATTTGTGTTTTGAAATGTAAATGATCATTTTCAACTTTGGTTGAGTGAGTTGGTTTGACAAAATATGTATAATAAATATTTAGTAACCTTTGGTTTGGTTTGTAAATTGGCAAGGTTTAAATACAACTGTGATATATTGATTTTAGTCTTCATCCTTATTCAATTATATGTTCTGAATCATATGCATTCATTTACCAGCCTGAATGTTTAATGAAAAAGTTAAACTTCATTATGGTTATTTGAAAAACGTCATTTGTTTTATTTTGTATATATTGTTTCCAGTTGTGATAGCTTACTTTGATAAGCAAACGTCACAAGATGATATTGGAACATTTTTGTATAAAGAGCTTATGTTATTAACTATGTCCTTACCTAGAATGTGAATTCTTGAATGTTATCTGGATGCGACCTGTGCTATTTTTTGATGTTTGTCTTGTCATACAGTAATGAATGTTTTGTAATAAAAATTTTTTTAAATGTATTTATGTGTTGTTTGTTTTACTTGTTCCTGTAGTTTTCTAAAACTATCAATATTTGGCTTATTTTGCAAAGATTTTTAGGTGGGAAGTTTTATTATTATTATTTTGCATATTCAGGTAATAAAAGAACAATTAAAATAAACATTAGAATTTGCTTTATTTATAAGCATTTCATTTATAAATATATGATATATTACAAGGTGCATAGCATCTTAAAAGTGTTTATTTTTGAAAAAAGGTGCTTAATTTTCTCAAGAAATGCTAAGAAAACTTTTTGAGGGTTATCATTACATATTAATATAATATTTAATAACTTTTTCTTACTCCCTCTTCAACAATGCACATTATTGTTTATCGAAATATTGGGAAGGTTATCCTGAAGGGACAGTACAAAAACATGTACTGTGTCATTCTTCTAGCAACTTCAAAAAGTATTTGAACTTTAATAAAATTCAAAGATGATGAAAAATTTATTTCAGTTATGGCTGATAAATGTAATGCTAACTTTTTAATGTGTTAAAGAAAAATACGCTAATTAGATAACAAGTGGAAAATAAAAATACAGCAGGATGAATTTAGTACACCAAAGAGATATATCAAACATGATCTAAAAATACTTACAGTGAAGCCTCTGTAGTCCGTTATACATTCAATCATTGTCCTCATCAACATGTTTTTCTTGGATCAATCTCTCGGACAACCTATGTAAATGAATTTTACTGTTCAATATTGAAATGCAGTTCATTGCTGTAATTATTTTAGTCAATTGCATAAAATTTAGTATAATGAAATTTTAATTTGAAGTCATAGGTTTTCAATTGTCATGGGTTCTTTCATTTTTTTTATATGTCCTTATCCATTTATAAATTTTTATTTTTTAAACCAATCGTGACAAATTTTAGTTTTTATATATAAAAACGAAATCCTGCTAGATCTAATATTTATATTTGGAAAAAAAAAAATTATAAGATTTTTCCTTCTTCTCACTGGTAACTGTTGCAGCCATTTTTTTTTTTTTTTTTTTTCAAATTAAATTTCTCTATACATATAGAGGTTTGTCCCGATTGACAGAGCAATACGTAGCACAAACCATTGAAGCTATGAAAATGAAATTTAGCAGAAAGTTACCTCCTGATTATTCTGTAAAGACTGTAGCTCTCAAAATTTTAATTAGAAGTTTGATTAAAAAATAAAAACAGAATTTTAATAACTTTCTGCTCTAACATGGAATCTTATTATCACATACAAATTATTTTCACACCGTTTAAAAAGGTAGCTTTCCAATGATACTATTTTTTTTAAATGAATGCGTTTTAGTAATTTTTGGAAAATTAGTTTTGAATGTAGTTTGTAATAATGACTTTTATTGTAATGAAATTTTAAATAATGTCATTGCTTCATCGATTATTTAAGTCACGTTAAACATATTTAACGTTGTGATTCCAGCGTTGAACGACTGGTCAGTGGAGTTTAAAAACTTTAATTACTGGAACTGACGAACTTCGCATACAGTATCTGACAATATCGGGGTTGGCGAGAGAAAGCAAGCAGGGCCCAAAGTCCACTAATGCAGGGTGTGTACTGAGCACAAACCAGCGTATTTTTTTTAAGTATAGCATGTTTTCTAACGTATAATAATGCATTGTCAAATTTACAATCAGAAATAGAAATTCGATTTGAGTTGGATTTCAAAGTAATTTTCTATTTATGGCGAAATATGTTATAACAATTTTGATTCCCTGAAGTAATAGGGTTATACTCTTTCCTACGTTACCATTAAAACAATGACTATGGTTTTGGAATAAATCAGCGAAATATTTATTCATCAATTATGTATTTAATACGCATTAATTCTTTCCTTTTTCAATAAATTAACTTCCAATGTGTCTTTTAAAAACGATTATTTTTGAAAAATTATTAATTAATTTAATAACCAGAGCAGAATAGATTGCTAATAAGACAATAATGGCCTTAAATTGGCATGAAATGTTATGCTTTTCAAATATGTTATTTAAAATTTTGCAAGTGTAAAACTTTGTCAGCTTATTTAAAATTACAAAGTCTCGAAATATTTGCCATTTGCTCCATTTATAAGTAGATCTTCTAAATTTTGCGGTGTTAAAACAATAGTCCAAGTAACTTGATACTAGTTTTCCTCTGTTAATGATGGAGGTAATCAGTTTTAAGTATTCTATTTTATTTTTAATCCTTTTGAATTGGCAACTGTAGATCTTGTAACCATGTGAGCAGATTAATCAAATTAAGTAATAATTTCAGTTTTCTATAATACTGCAATCATATATCTTTATAAAAATGCGCTCAATGGTTTTTTTTTTTTTTTTTTTTTTTTAGTTTTCTAGTATTTATCAGTTTTTAAAAGTGGTCGATATGCAAGCAATTTCTTTTCTATTTCTGATGGGAGAATTCGTACTGTAATGAAAAGTGACAAAACTTGGACCGGTGTATTTATTTTACTAGAAATGCTTGAAAATTATGAAATGAAGGTAAATGGGGGGGGGGACATTACGGAGAATGTAGTACAAAAGATCTTGTACGTAGATGAAAGGGAAAACCAAGTGTCATAACAAAATTGTCAGATATGCTACGTCCAGGGTTTTCGTGGTGTTTTGAAACGTATTGTAATGTTTATTCAATATTTCGATATTTGGTAAATTTTCCGAAAAGAACAACATCGAAATTACGAAGCTGTTCAAAAATTTAAAGATTATTGTTCATGGAATATCGAATCTGAATTTGTTAATGAAATGGTACATTTTAAATTCTACATGTCACAACTTCTCGAAATAAACGAAGGAAAAGTACCTGCAAAGAATTCTTATTAACTAATTTGTGGTAATATGGTGTAATGGCTGTGTTGAAAATTTGCAAATGCTTAAAGGTCAGAAATGCAAGCAGCTTCTACAAACTAAAGCTGCTGAAGAATTATTATAGTTTGTCGATAATTCAAGAATGCCTAAACTTTTTAGCTGTCAAGGCCAATAAATATGATATATGAAAAAATTTGATTTCCAAGATAGTTTAAAAGAATGTGTATAAAACAAATTGAGGTAGGTTACAACATGAGATTGTACATAATATAATAATAAAAGATATAAACCTAAAATATGATTCGTTTTATAATTCTATTACATAATATTGTTTTTAATTTCAAAAATATCCATCGTATAAGTAAAAAGTGTTTAAGTGATGCTAACAAGTTTTGATACATTTTTACTAAACAACATATTTCGATTTTGAAACTTTTACTAAAATAAAATATTTTGATTTATTCTCACTTTTTTTTTTTACATAAAATTCTTAATGAAAAATTTTTAAGTCAACAATTTTTAAATAATTAATTTAATCCGTTAAATAATTTTAAATTATTATTTCTAAAAATTATAAATTTACTAACTTAATTTTAAACTTTAGTATTAATTAATTAAAGTAAGATAATAATACAAATTTAATTATTTTCATATGCATTTTCACTAAAAAAACTAAGATACAGATATACAGTTGAATGAAAGATACCATTCAGTTCATGGGACAAAGAACGTTGGCACTGTTTATTCCAGTTCGAATGGAGTTCAGTTATATTAATGTTCCGTTTTAAAGCAACACTATTTTGAGGTGGATCTAGTAATTTTGAAACCGTGGTTAGATGATGGGGACGACACCTGAGCTGGCACTCCCTCTCCAAACTTCCACACCACACCAGCGGGATGACGTCTGGCCCCGATGGATGGATTTAACGTGCATCAGATCCGCTTACACGACGGTTCTTCTGTGTAATTGGGTTTCAAACCTGAAACTCTCCGCTTCCGCAATTCGAATGGAATATAAATAGGAATATTTTCGCTCAACAGGTTTATAATAAAACTCGTAATAGTTAATGAAAAAAATTGGGGATTTATGCAACTCAAACTATTCTTTAATTGAATAGATTGCTTCAGGAAAAACTTAAATAAATAAAAACTAAACTCACGTATTTTTCAAGAATAATTTTTCAGCTTCAAAATTTGAATGCTTGGACACTGTAATGTCCATCCTAATGTAATGTAAATACGCAAAGACAGAAATAAATCATTGTCACGCTATCATTTTATTTTACCAAAAAAAATTAGTATAAAAAATAAAAATAAAGGGCGGCAACTTTATTAATTTATCGAATTGACGTCCTTTTACAAGTGATACAAGAGCAGAAGCGTGAAAGAGACCGAAATATTTATTCCCGGTGATTATATACTATGAGATTCTAATAGGGATTTCTTTACACGTGTCAATTTAGGTAAGGGAAATTTAGAAATCTTTTAAAAGAATTCGCTTAGCTTGACAGATTTTTATCCCTTCCCTTGGAGCTTGTGAAAGTGCAGATTTAAGCATTTTTACAGAGCTCGTATAGCATTAATTAAATAAAAAAATATGGAATTGGATCAGCAAATAAGAGCACTTTAGCATGAAGTTACTATTGGTTGGATTAAAATAAATTAGGAAATTAATTAAGATTTAAATTATATATATATATACGAAACACATTTTGGTTTAAGTAGAATGCAGGTCGAACAAACAGTGAAGAGACTTTGTATCTTCAATTTCGTTTTATTCTATTAAGAGTGGCAGGCATGATTTTAACAAGACGCAGCGAGGCACAAAAAGCAGAAGGTAAAAAAGGAAGAAGGGACGAAACCAATGATCACTAGTCTTATATAACATAGGATTTCTGGACAGGCGCCAAAGGAATAAATGTGTTGACCATTGACACCTTTTCAAGGGCAAAAGTATCACTTTCATTTGATATGTATGTCATAGTTCTACGTCAACCTTTTTAAAATGCATCTGCTGCCAAAAAAACATACGGATTAATAAAGCAATATTGGCAAAAGCAGGTCGACCTTTTAAAAACGGATCGGTTTTCAAAGAAGCATACATAATAATAATGCAATATTAGTAAAAGTAGGCAAAAATATTTATGCGATAAAAGATGCTGAAAATTGCCATTTATGCTTTATTCATTGATTACACGATTTCGAGTTTCAAAACTCCCTAACCAAAACAACATTCATAAAAATACTTATTTTAAAAGAAATGTTATAAATTGTAACATGCTGACAGTGCTTTGGCATTGACGCACTTTATCAAAGGGATTTTAACAAAATTATTTTCTAATTGGTTTTATTCAAAAGAAGACAAATGTTTTTATTATATAAATCGAAACTTCCTTTTAGTTGGTGTCATTCTGATCAGTCAGTATTTTAAGAGGTGCTGTTTATAACTTATAATAGCTATAAATAAATAATGATATCGCGATATATTGAAAAATATCGACATGTATAGGACGATATATCGCAATGATTAACTTCCGTCATCACCCATCCCTACCAAGAAGCCGAAAGCAGGGAACTATTTATTACTATCACACATTCTAGGAAATGCGCTTGTTCAATTACTGGTGTTTCTCTTTGTGCCGTTAAATGATTCGCTGAGAATGATCTTAATCCAAATTTTTCTTCATCTAAAAAATGGAACGGGATCTTTAAAAAAAAATATTGATTGATGAATTTGACTGCAGCGTTATAAGGTGAATAGTGTATGATTTTGTTTAGTTATATTAACGTCTCGTTCAAAAGCAACACTAGGGCTATTTTGAGGCGGATCTAACAATTTTGAACTATGGTCAGATGACGAAGACACTATTTTCACTATTTTTTTTTTTTTCTTACCTAAATTGACACATTTTACAGAATCTCAATTCACACAGAATTTCCCTAATAGAAATATTTTTCATTATTTGCAGTCTCACTGATCTAGAAAATGAGCTAAAATAGCTTATTAGAGGAATTTTTCAAAATTTTTTCTCCGTAAGTAGACAGATACCTTAATATATTTGGTTGATAAAGGCTATAATGTTTCTATTCCGAAATAAAACGAATTTTATTGAACTAGTTTTGTTCTAAATGTTAATTCGTACCTTATGCATTGCCGCACCGTTCATCTAATTGCGGTGAAACTTTGCCAACTTATTGCTTGCACTTGCGAGAAGGTTAGAGGCATAGTACAAATATTATATCTAATATATAAAAATGAACTTTTGTTTGTTCGTATTTTATGTGCTGCTTGTCATCTGATGGCGATAAAACTTTGTCAATTTATTGCTTTGAACCTAGAAAATCCATGTTTTTCACATGGTCCAGTGTATGTTCGATACTCATGACTCGGTCAGCCAAGAAATTAATCGTTTTGCTGAAGACGGAAAAATATATATATATATATATATATATATATATATATATATATATTGTCTACCCTAAAGCACTTGAATAATAACGACAAAAAAAGTATATTATTTATACTTCTTTATATATCATTCAATTTCAATGAATATATTCTTGCCGATAAGAAAATAAATATCATTCTTTCAATCATTCCTAATTAAGCAAGATAGCTATTTCAAATTTCAAACGATATTTCCAAAATTATTTCTTCTGCGGTAGCAACGCGCCGGGTATCCGCTAGTGTATTATAATTATTCCTATAATCATATCTGCATCAATGTACTTCAAGCTTTTAATCATAGGTGAAGCAACATATTAAAAAAAAAAATACTTCGTTATAGTTAAAGTTCTTTCTTACAGAAGCAATTTATCATGAGCTAGAAGCGGCGAGAAAGTAGATGTAAACATGTGGATTTTCCTCTTCTTTGAGTAACTGCCAGCAAAGTAAATACAAGAGAATGGGGAACCACATGGTCTGTAGAGATTGAGAGCGCAGAGGGGTCTTCTGTTGGAAACTTCACTTGGATAGAAAAGGGGAAATTTGCCTATTGTTGGGTTACTATTGTTGAGCTACTTATATTCTGCGAATTGTTGAAGATGTTTTCTGCCAATCTGAGCATGAATTGCCGAATGGGAGAATCTTTAAGGCTTTTCCTGTCTCTTGCGTTTCGCTGAAACCTGAACAATAATCCCATTTAAATTTTTTTTCGCTGTGGAAGCCCAGATCGGGGATGCAGAATAAATGGGGTGCAGACGGGTGGGATAATTGGGCTATTCGTCGTCGGGAGAAGGGCTAGAATTTCTACATGTGATTGAACATTGGGCATCGAACCTTGTTGTATATTTCCCTGAAAATTTGAACAGGGGATTTGAATTTTAGCTGCTTATCAAAGATACCAAGTATTTCACTTCGTTTTTCCAAACAATTTCGGTACATTAAAATTTAATCCTTAATCAATTGTTTAGGCTTTGGCTGAAGATATATTCTGTTCCAACCTAATTTGGCAGGAGTGTATATTTTATGTATGCCAAAGCGCAGCCGTTGTCATGGGAACTGGGTTAGTTTAAAGTACAAAGTTACCAGAAATGTAACTCGTTAGCCGAAACTTAATCTCGCAAATTTTTTGCCAAATAATAAATATTTATTAACTTTATTATATTATCATTTTAAGTCAGAGAATTAATTCTTTCCTTATTTTCACTATTTTGTTTAATATTATTGGTGCATTATTTTAATAAATCATTAAAATTATTTTGTTTTAAGTTAATACTTATTTATACGCGATTGAAAGACTGATTCAAATCCCATATAACTGAAAGCAATGCATAAGTGAGAATGGCTCAGGTTTCTATTTCTTATATTAATGTTTTTTATCAGGTAGTATTATTCTTTATCAGGTATTTATCAGAGACTGAAGTTTAGAAGAACTATTAAACAAAATATAATAATAGTTTTGAGTAATAAGCATTGTATAACAACAATGTATGACATTATTTGCAATGAAACAGTATACCATGCTTAATAAAAAGCAACGTTGTAATGTTAAACTGAGAATTTTCACAATTGTTTTAGGATTTTCTCATTTAAGTCTAAAAATAAACAAAAGAAAGAAATTTAATAAATTAAAATTTTTGAATTAATACAATAATTAACGGATTTATATTAATAATAGATAATTTTTCATAATATATGTATATAATGATATTTTAAACTCTTAATTTAATCCAAATTAATTTCCAAAACTTTATCTGAATTTAGCCCATCGTAACTTCATACTAAAATATTATCTTATTTCGTGATCCAATTCCACTTTCGGTTTAATCAATCCCTTTGTAAAAATAATGCGCCATCAGTACTACGTATCAAATGAAAGTGATACTTTTGCCCTTGAAAAGTTGTCAAAGGTCAACACATGTATTCCACTGGCGCATGGCCAGAAATCCAATGTTATATAAGACTAGTGATCATTTATTTTCGTTCCTTTTTGCCTTCTGTTTTGAGCCGCGCTGCGTCATCTTGTTAATAATTATGCTTTCTCGAAATGGATATTAATACGAAATTAAAAATACCAAGTCTCTTCACTGCTTCGAACCTGCATTCTGCTTAAACCAAAAATATGTTACATATATATATATATATATATATATATATATATAGATAAAATTATTGACTTAAAATGTCTATAGTTATTGATTTATGAAAATCAAACATTACAAATTTAATCCAGAAAATAAAGTATTTACAAATATATAAATAAGTTTCCGTCCTTTATAGTTGCTTCGTTTATTTGTCATTTAATTTTTTTCCCACATTGTCAGCCAATATTCTAAGTTCTTTATAAAAAAAATGGAGAGGAGAGATTTGCATTGCAGTTTTGCTTCGTACTAGGAAAACCATATCATCGGATTACATGCTTGTCATAATATTTTGACGTATATCATAGCGCTAAGAGGCGATTTTTTTTGGTCCACATTTTTCCCTTTGATCTGGCTGGCAGAATTTTCTCCCTTTACCTTTTTCTAAAAAAATGAATGTATAAAAAGAGCCAAATGAAATGATGAAGGGAATAAATACAAACGGAAATACAGAGGAAAAAAAAATTCTAGATAAATCATCAGTGATGGAATGTCCGCCCTACCACCCCATTTTGATAAGTAAAACTCACAGAAAAGGAGAAATTCCTCCTTCTCTGTGGTAAAACTAACTCTGCCATAGTGCATTTTTTTCCCCTGCTTGTATCAAAGTTGCCAGTAATGAGGAGATTTTAATTTATTTTATTATTTCTTTTACCTCTAAAGTATCATTCGCTCAAGGAGAGTATTTCCATTTTCAATAACCTCAGATTTCTTAAATTAATGAGAATAATATTACATTTTTTCTCTAAATTAATGTAAACATTCTGAATTCAGTAAGTTATAAATGATGTTTAAATATTTAAGTAAAAATTCTTTGATTGCTTTTTGTTTAGTTTTCACCAAACTGAAATCTAATGGAGAGTCTGCCATATCGAATCTGTAATGCAAGTTGAGATAGACTGTTTTTTCTGTTCTAAAATAGTCAAGAAATATTTGCGGAATAGCATTAATCATTTGTTTCGCTTATTTATTAAAAATGATATTATCAAAGAATTATTCACAAGTTTTCCGAATTAAAAGCAGGAAAAGTGACATTTTGATATTTGATGCCATTCAATAATTGTTTCTATGTTTGTAAAATTTTTACTATCAGCTTTTTTTTTTTCATTTCTTTTATTGTTATATCAAAAGCATAAATTTAATACTATGCAATTTGCACTTTACTATTCAATATGCACTCCCTTTAAAATTTAATTAATTTTTTTTTCTTATTTGGACTTAATATTTCTTTATCGGAAAATACGCTAGATTATAGAATATATTCATTCAGATTAAAGAAAGCTGACATTGTTTATTATAGTTCGAAATTCAGTTTAGTTTAGTTATATTAACGTTCTGTTTTAAAGCAACACTAGGGCTATTTTAGGATGAACTTTGTAATTTTGAACCTCGGTCAGATGACGAGGACGACACCTGAGCTGGCACCCCCTTTCCGTACCACACCAGTGGGAGGACGTTTGGTCCCGCCGGATTTAACGTGCACCAGATCCGCTTACACGACGGTTCTTCGGTGGAATCGCATCTCGAACCAGAAATCCTCCCATTCCGAAGCCGAGACCTTCCCACCAGGGCACCGCCACACTAGTTCGAAGTTCAGAAAGAATATAAAATTTTCCTCTAATAACTGTTTATTAGAGTAAATTTTTTTATAATTAATAAAATAATCTCGTAATTTTTGAAATCAAGCCCATTTTTACTTACTTGTATAACGAAATATGCAAGTTGAAATTATTGTAATCGCCAGAAATTCAACACAAGATTTTGACAAATCTCAACATTTCAGACTTCCCCGTATCCATAAAGTACAGTTTGGGAATTATGTCTGTCTATACGTCTGGGAACACAAAAGTTCAAAAACGTCTTAAGGCAAACAAATTGAAATTTGGCTGTGTAGTCTTTACAACAAATTTATAGATTTCTATCAAATTTAGAATGAAATCTGTTGACATGAAGACTGTCAGTTTGGTAGTTCGAGTACAAGTGAAAACGATAGACAGTAAATAGCTATACGAATAAAATCAGTATACTAATTTAACATCTAAAGTTAGTTTAGTTTAGTTATATAGACGTCCCGTTTTAAAGCAACACTAAGGCTATTTTGGCATGGACCTAGTAATTTTGAATCACGGTCTGATGACGAGGACGACCCTTACGCTTGCACCTCCCTCTCCAAACTTCCACACCACACCAGCCATTTAAAGTTAGATACTTATCGAATTGTGAATTAAATCCATCAGAGTTGATCATTTGTTAGTCTAATTTTGCATACATTTTAGTTTAGTTATATTAACGTCCCGTTTGAAGCAACACTAGGGCTATTTTGGGATGTAAGGCTAGCGTAATTTTGAACCGAGGTCAGATGACGAGGACGACACCTGAGCTGGCACCCCCTCTCCACACCACACCACATCAGCGGCAGAACGTTTAGTCATGACGGATTTAACGTGCAACAGACCCCTTATTTAACGTGCACAACGGTTCTTCGGCGGAATCGGGTCACGAACCTGAAACCCTCCGTTTCTGAAGCCGCTTTTGCATACATGTGAACATGATAACACATGTAAACATCAATGAAATTTGATATGTGATTTTGATATTAAAACTGAATTCGGTTGTAAAAAAAAGCTTTCGAAGTGCATGTTTGATTTTCTTCACCGTACTATGAAGCGCAAAATTCATTTGCGGGTGTTTCGAAATAAAAATCTGAGGACTTCTGGCTTTGAAGGTATTGCCCACTGTCCACGATTTTATGTGGGAAGGGAGATTATGCCTTTCTTAGAGAGCATACAGGAAAGTTACGAAAAGATCATTCCTGCTAGTTAAATTGAATAAGCTTCCTTTTTTAAAACTTAATTCAAGAAAAAAAAATGTTATATTTATTAAGTATATATGTATTTTTCATTTTGTTTCCATTTAGTATAAAATTCGAATGCTTGAACATTGTTGTGTCCATCCGTGTTAAAAGTTCAAAAGAAATCACTGTCATTTCATTCTTTTACAATATTTAATAAAAGTGTTTAGAGTAAAAAATAAAAATAAAGGAAACAATTTTTTTTTACTTATTTAATCATATACATATATATTCAAGAAATTCGATCAATCCACAACGAATATATGAAAATATAAGTGTATGTATGTGTATGTGTATGTCTATGTATGTGTGTTACAATTTGCAATTAATTTATTCTCTAAAAAATATTTCCAGTATCTTTAACTTCTGAGTTGATCGTAATTTTTTCACTGAATGCATTGATTCTGAAAAGGCTGCGCGGGCAAATTCTTCTCTAAAACTATATAAGCTCAAAATATTTTCTCAGCCTTTCTTCCCTATTTTCTGCCTACCTATTCTTATGCTACAATTACTCATCACAGCTTGTACAGAGGATTTTGACAGTATATCAAAATTGGACTGTTTCCTTGGAATTACAAAGAATAAAAATCGCAAAGTATGTCCACGACTTTTGCTTCAAATCAAATTTGTTCATAAAATCCCTTTTACATACATATACAGTGGCTCAAAAAATTGAGAGTACACCTTACTTTTACTTGATTTTTTTGGTGGTATCTGAAGATATTTTACCCGATTCTTCTTGCAAAACTTGTTTTAAATGGGTTTTGTTCCTAATTTTGTGTTTTTGAACTACTTTTTCGAGTATGACCCACGAATATTCAATGGCATTGATGTTGGGGTACTCTGGTGGTGTGTGTAATTGCTGTTTACAATGGAAAAGACACCATATTTTGACGTTACGTGCATTCTGTTTGGGGTCGTTGTCTTGATGGAAAATGGTATTTCCATCTAAACCCTAATTTTTAACACTTTCTTTTAGATTGCTGCGACCATATGGTTCATCCAACTTGTTGTAGAAACGTTTCAAATCATAGGCAGAAGTGTAAGTGCTGAAACTACGCGAAATGTCATTAGACAAGCTGAATATAAAAGTCGCATTGTTAGAGAGAAACCGTTCGTCAACTTGCTAATTCAGAAAAAGCATTTGAAGTTTGCAAAAACTCATCAAATGAAGACCAATAACCTTTGGAAGAAAGTAATGAAAGAAAATTCACATTTATGGCAGTGACAGACATCGTACTGTATGTAGAAAACCTAATACTGCTTTGGATCCAAAAAATTTACGTCCTACAGTTAAACATGATGGTGACTCCGTCATGATTCGAGATTGCATGGCTTCATCCACGGTAGGAAATTTAATTCTTACAGACGGCATTATAAACCATATGGTTTACTTGGATACACATCGCAGCAATCTAAAGGAAAGTGCAAAATATTTGGGTTTAGATGGAAATTCCATTTTCCAGTAGGACAACGACCTCTAACAGAAAGCACGTAACGTCAAAATATGGTGTCTTTTTCATTGTAAACAGCAATTACACACACCACCAGAGTACCCCGGCATCAATGCCATTGAATATTCCTATGCCATACTCGAAAAAGTGGTTCAAAAACACAAAATTAGGAACAAAACCCATTTAAAACAAGTTTTGCAAGAAGTATCGGGTAAAATATCTTCAGATACCATCAAAAATTGGTCGAATCGGTACTGTGATATTTAGAGGCTATTATAAGAGTCAAAAGACATGCAACTTAATCGTGACATTTTCTTTCTATGCGAGATATTGCAAAAATTTCATTAGTGTATTCTCAATTTTTTGAGGCAAAATTCTGCATATGTTCATTTAAAATACTTCTGAAACTTTTCAATTTAGAAGTTTTTCGTTGATTTTTCTTTATTTTTACTCCTAAATTAAACCATTTGTTATGTGTAAAAATAAAAACATGTTTGCACTTCACGGTAATGTGTTATTTATATTGAAAGTCGGATTTATCAAGTAAAAGTAAGGTGTACTCTCAATTTTTTGAACCACTATGTATGTATATATTGTGTCAATAAATTGTGTTTTCTTTGTACAACTGAGGAGAAATCAGAACTATAGATGCGTTAAATAATATACAGGAACTGCCTTCAAATTAGAAAACAAGCATGAAGATAAAGTGAAAAGCTCAAATAAGTTAAGTTTCTATTACTTTTTGTCATCAATATAATTTTTCCAGAAGGGGCCTCAAAATATTTCAGTGCCTTTGGCTTCATATTGTCAAAATCCACCTCTGCCCGCGGCGGTAGTGGGACAGATGCGTACAACGATTTGCGTACAGTTCATAAAAAAGCCAATAAATCACACGTAGCTCTTTGAAAAAAGGGGCTAGGGAGTAATTATTCTAGGTTTGCTAAAACATATGTTATCTGTTGGCAAGAGTATTTGGCCTAGAAAATGTATTGGTATTTTAACTAAATTTTGATGCTTAAACACAGGGAAAAAACTTTTATTTCTATGTGTATATGCTGGCTCTGTACACACCAGGCCATCTGCCTATCAAATTTGGCAAATATATATTTTGGTGGGTAGGAAAGTGATTTTTTGAATTTTTAATTAGAATTTTAATTTATCAAAAAATAAGAGAATTATTTGATAACTTTCTAAAAATTTACAGTAAAAAATAGTTTTTACTTCTAAATCATATAAATTCTCTGCATTATTCATTCAAAATCAAAGTATGCTAAATATAGTTCTCATGAAATGAAAATCAATAAACTTTAAAAAAATCCGAAATAGAAATTCCATTCTAAAAAAAAATACACCTGAACTTAACTATTACCATCACAAACGATTCCCATTGTTTTAAAATAAGTGGATCATTTAAATGTGCATTTCAGCTAATTAATAGCACATAAATCAATAAGAGAATTTAACAGTGATAAATTTACTACTATTTGAAATTAAATCTGTTCAAAGCTTTTGAATTTCTGGAACTCAAATAAATAATTCAAATACACATGAAATAAATAATTTAAGAAGCCTGATATAATAAAAATACATCTTATTTTATATTTAAAAATCTAGTATTCTCTTTTATGTGAAAACTTTATCTTTTCGTACGTAAATATAAACGGAAGATCTTGACTATAAAACATACATGCTATGTAAGATCTGTATTCTTTTTACAGAATAAAATTAAGCAAAGACTGATAAACCAATAAAATTAATGAATTTTTTAAAAATTTTTAAGATAATTTACGTAAGACATAACAGTATTTTTTGTATTAATACTTTTAAATGCACTGAATTGCATGTTTTTTTCTTCCAAATATACGTGTGTTAAATTTAGTATCTCTACGTACAATGGCCTATATTTTAAATAGACCGATAGACGCATATATATGCATTCACTTTTATTTTTGGAAGAAAATCTTATTTTGTTAATTAAAAGTTTTAGATTAAAATCTGAATATTCCACACTTAAATTTTTTAAATAATTTTAAACGAAAAATTTGGAGATATCTGAAATTTAAAGTATATGCTTCCATGTTAAAAGCCAATTTTTTCCATTCCCTCCCCCCCCCTCTTTTGTGTGTGTGCGTATGTTATCAGGTAGTTTGTTATTTGAGTTCCTAAAACAGTCCTTAATTTATTTTATGAATTAAAAATAAAATTCGGGATATTTTAATGGAACATTACAACTGAAAATGGAATAATAATAATACGTAAGAAAGCATTTTTTACTATTTTTTTAAACTTATCCCGCATTTACTATTTATTTGATTTTTATACTATTGCAATGTATTGAATATTATTTTAAAATATTCTCAGTGCGATTTCTTTTGTCTTTTGTGACTTTTTTACAAATTTAGGTCATTTTGAAACGCTGTATTCTCTTATTTTTCCATTGATGATGTAAATTTTGAAAGTAGAATACATAAGAAGATTATATAGAATACTTATATAAATGTTTGTTAATTGGAAAATGCATATGCAGGTAAATTAACATAATATTCTAGTTGGATGAAGAAATATTTAAATATGACGAGTCTGATTAAATGACAAATCTTAACAAACAGTGATTAGTTAAAAAAAAGCAAAAAAGAAAAATACCCTCAGCTCTTGATAATTTTTAGTAGTTGTAAAAAGGTATTTAGTTCTATACTCTCATTTAATGTCAGAAGGCCCTGCAGTCAAATTTATTCAAGTTATGATCAAGTATTGATTAAATTAATTTTAGAACTTTATTCTAGTAATATTCCTAATTACCATTTACAAGTTATTCGTTATGTTATTTTATGATTCTAAAAAATTTGGAGCTTCACAGTTTAAAAAAATTTCCCTCCTTATACAATATTGTTTAGAGTGTTATAGAAAGTTTTCTTTTGTTTTCGATATTTTGCTTAAAATTAATTTTACGTTTTGACTATTTTTTTTTTTATTTGTACAATATTGAAATGGACTAGAAAGGAACTTGTGACTTCAGTTTTCAAAATTTACTACTTAAAATTGCTGAATAAAAATTAAATTAAAATCAATAAAAAATTTGGATGGTAAAAGGGGCTTCGAGATTTATATTATGTCAGGACCCCTGGAAGGTTTAAAACGGCCATGAATTCTTCAGCTGTTAGAAATAATTATATTGCTTAAAATACGGAAAAAAAAAGCATAGCTAATTAGTAAACATTTTAATAAAGGTGTAAATGTATACTGTTGAAGAGTGTATTACCAGAACTTCATTTAACACTATTTTTAATGACTTATTGTACATATATGACCGATCTTTAATAAAATTAAAGTTTCTGAAGAACATATGCTACATATATTAATGTAAAAATCATTTTTCTTAATTCTTGTTTTATTTTTTAACAATAGATTTGGATTTGGATTTAATAAACAGTGCAACTAGAAGAAAATTAAATTTGAATTCAGTTTGTAGGAGATACTAATTTTCGCAGATACTTCATATAAAAATGCAAGGTCATATAATGAAAAAATAATTTATCTTAATCAGAGTACAGATTTTTAAAAAATGTAACATTTAAATTAAATCTACGGTGATAAACAGAAAAGTTTAAATTTGTAATGGCGTTCTACTCTGGAAACTGATTTTTTTAAAAACAAATACAAATCCCTCCTTACAAATCCTTCCAATTCCACTAACCTCATTTAATTGTACTTTAAATTTAAGAAATAATTTTTAATTGCCTGTATTTAAATAACGAACTTATTGAATTAAATAAACGAATCAAGAAGAAATAAATCAAAAATTAATGAAACGCAAACTCTTTTGTTTAATGCAAAGCGTTATATTTATGTAAAGTAATGCATTTATATTTGAAATCTAGAAAAAATGATTATTATTTCGAAGTGGGTACACTATTTATATGAGCAGAAATATCATTCCCCAATGTTTTTATCTTACATTTTTAAATATATACATTGAAAAGCAATCCATCTTTCATAAAAAGCAAAGTGGAAATGACTCCTATAGTATTAAAACGCATGAAATTATATTAATGAACGTATCGTTAAGTATTCGAAATTGTGTCAAACATCAGGCTAACTCTCGCCAAATATGACACTTTTAGATAACGTTTAAGATGTTGTAACCTCTTCTAGAACTGAACCTTATCAGTAACACAACCGCATTGTAAACGAGACAACTGATTGACAGTTTTATGATTCGTACGCAAAGTGTATTGTACGCAAAAGTCATACAACCGCCTGCGGCGACGTTCTCTGGAACCATTCTGTGTCGTAGTTTTGTCAGTTCATCTTCTCTTTCTTCGTTTTCTGGGGCAGTTTTTCGGCTCTTTCTCCACTTTCTTTTTGGGACGTTCCTCTACTGTGTTATCGACCATTGTCTTAGTATCATCTTCAACATAATTGAGATCTGAGATGATTGCTTCTTTGATCTTAGGTTTGGTTGCGCTTGCATCCATTGTTAGTCCCAAATCTTCTGTAAATTTTAGGAAATATTCCTTTTTTTTTATAAGTAGATAAGCCATTTTGGAAAAAGAAATCAAAGTGGCGATTCGGGGAACAAATTTAATTTTAAATTCAGTCCAATATTTCTTATAAACTTTCATCCTAAGGAGAAAAATTAGTTAAATAATACATAAAAGTTCACTTTTTCAAAGAAGAAGAAAGATAAAACGTAAGTAAAAGGAAATAATAATGATATCTGGATAAAATAAACAAATATTGAAAAGTTTTGAAATCTAAAAATGATACTAACATTATTCATAAAACGAAACTGAAAAAATTATAAAAGAGTAGTGTTTTTAATAAAAATTTATTCGTCTTGAAACATCAACAATAAAAAGATATTGAAAAATGTATGGCAAAATAATATATATATATATATTGTTCATAGTAATATATCACCAAAAGGAAAGGGGGGGGGGGAAAGGAGAAAGAAAGAAAGAAAACAAACACACAAAATATTCCTAAAAAGGTATTCCCAAAAGCAGAACAAAATATATCTATCTTTAATTGGCAATAAAAATATTATCTCACCCAGTGTTCCCATACAAAAAAAAAAAAAAAAGCATTTAAACCTTTTCTACAGTTGCGAAAGTAAAAAAAAAAAAAAAAAAAAAAAAAAAAAAAAGACATTTATTTACGCTTATTCTTTAAACGCTTAGTCGTAACTCCCGTTGGATTTAATAAATATACTCTTTATATTTATATGGAACTGGAAAAAAAAGATAACTCTCTCATATATATAAATAATTTTCTTTCTTATATATATATATATATATATATATATATATATATATATATATATATATATATATATATATATATATGTAATGCTATTTTAAACTCTTAATTTAATCCAAATTAATTTCCAAAACTTTATCTTAATTTATAGCCCATCGTAACTTCATTCTAAAATCTTCTCTTATTTGTTGATCCAATTCCACTTTCGGTTTAATTAATCCCTTTGTAAAAATAATGCGCTATCAGTACTACATATCAAATGAAAGTGATATCTTCTGTACCCTTCAAAAGGTGTCAAAGGTCACACGTGTATTAAATTGGCTGGCGCCTGGCCTGAAATCCTATGTTATATAAGACTAGTGATCATTTGAATAGCATATAATTAAAAGACGGGGAAAAAAAAAAACAGTATGGAAAGTTCAAATGAAAATGAGAAAATAATGCATATATTTCATATTCAAAATGAATCAATATCGATGAGCGGGTAAGGTCTCGACGTTGATCTGAAATAGGGATTGCAATATCGGACCAACATTTCAATACCGGTATTCGGTATTTTTAGATCATAATACTGGGATACCGTTTTTAATATCGGTATTAGAAATTAAAAAAAAAAGAAAGAAAACACAGGTGTTTCTTTGTTTTATTTGCCAGTTTTATTAAAAAGTGTAAATATCACAAAAAATAATTTGTAACTTATAAATTATAACAGCATATAAAGAATCACAAGAAAGTAAAGGAACATCTTATTTATTTAAATCACAAAAAAAGTGTAAATATGACTATTCAGTCTCTGGTATTATTACAAATTTTTGAAATGTGATCTTAAAAAACATAATGCTTTAATTGTACTGTCATTAAGCCTGAAAAGTAATTTTGTCTAAAAATTACCAGAGGTCGAACACACTCTTTCGGCATCTATGCTAATTGGCGGTACTGTTAGCAATGCGCGATATACTTTTCCCAAGTATTTACCTTTAAATCTCGCATCTTCAAATAAGTCGATTTCTCGTCGGATGGTTTTGGATATAGCTGATTTCTGTATTGTATTTTGGTTCGTTGAAACATTTTTATTTATCTCTAATTCTAATTTTTGTTCAAGAGACAATTCCTTTTCAGTATCGACATCAGTGTCATCATAATCTTCGATAACTGAACCGAATTCTTCTTAATGTGGATAGATTTGTAGGTAAAAATTTTTAATAAAATTTACTCTAAACTTAATCAGATTTGAATTTGAATTTTCTTTTCTTCTTTTTCATTTTCATTGTTAAAATCATTATAATTATGTAAATACCATAAGACATTTTCTATTTCGGTAAGCCTTTCTTCTGTGCGATTTTACAATGTAATATATAATTCTTCAGATAGTGATGTGTGCTGTTCTTTCAATGACTACAAAATGAAATTTATTGTTGCATTAGCTGTTAATAAATTAGAATCTCTCCGACATAATGCCTCAATAGTCAGTTTTATTGGAAGTAGAGCTGATATAGTTCTGGATATAAGGTCGAATTCACTATCTGAAAAATTAATTTACAGGTTTAAATCGATTATTGCTTTTTGGATTCGATTTCTCAGTTTCAAAACTCGTTCCATCATTAGGAGTAAACGGTTCCAACGTGTTTTAGAATCTAATATTAACATATATTCTGTTTTATTTTCAGTTAGTAAATATTTTAGTAATATATCATTTTTTATAGAAGAACGTTTAAATATCTTAACAATTTTTCGAACTTTATAAATTATAGGAAGCAATTTTTGATGGGTTAATATTTTATCCTCATTAGCAATCTTTTCTTCAGCAATTACATTGTCATTATCTTCATTGTCAATATCTCACTCTTACTCTGTTCAAAGTTGGAATCCGAAGTTTCTATATCCACAGTATTTGGATTCTTCTGTTCTTTATGTTTTTGGTATAATACATCTATTACTCCTAATTGAATCCATGTGCATAGCACAGTTGCTGATTTCCACCAATCAACTTTCCAACTTTTTTCATAACTGTTGCTCCATCAGTTGTCATGGTTACAATATCTTCCTTCAGGGACAATCCATGTTTCGCTGATTTAGATTTAAGCATTTAATTAAGCCGTTAATTAGCTAATTAAATTCACCCGTTAGGGAGACATAAAAACAAAAACGTATACTATTTTGCTATGTTAGCGACCCTGAACATATAATGGAGACAATTTTAAAAACTTCTAGTAAATACCGAAAAACCGGTATTTAAACTTGTGAATACCGGTATTACAAAATTGTACAAATGCCTCAAAATACCGGTATTCGGTATCCCGGTATTGCAATCCCGTATCTGAAAGTGAAAACCGTTAAGAGGTGACCCCCCCCCCCCAAATGCTCCTAGTTAAAATTTTAATCTAATTAAATTGAAAAATAAAAATAATGATGTTTTTAGGCAAATATCTAATGCGAGTAAATGAGTTTAAATCCCGGGGCCGAGTTCCCAATTTGTAGGACGGTGTTTAGGGGGTAAAGTGAAATTTGAAAAAAGAATAATAACAATAAAATTAAACAAACAACTAATTTATTAAGCTTAAACAAAATTAAACATTTCAATATTATACATACAGTGATTCAAAAAATTCAGAGTACACCTTACTTTTACTTGATAAATCCAACTTTCAATATAAATAACATATTACCGGGAAGTGCAAACGTGTTTTTATTTTTACATATAACAAATGGTTTAATTTAGAGTAAAAATAAGAAAAATCAACGAAAAACTTCTAAATTGAAAAGTTTCAGAAGCATTTTAGATAAACACACGAAGAATTTTGAATCAAAAAATTGAAAATACACTAATGAAATTTTTGCAATATCACGCATAGAAAGAACGTGTCAGTATTTCGTTGCATGTCTTTTGGCTCTTATAATGGCCTCCAAATGTCATGGTACTGATTCGACCCATTTTTGGTGGTATCTAAAGATATTTTACCCCATTCTTCTTGCAAAATGTTTGTTGTATTAAATGGGTTTTGTTTCTAATTTTGTGTTTTTGAACCACTTTTTAGTATGGCCCATGAATATTCAATGGCATTGGTGTCGGGGTACTGAGATGGTGTGTGTAACTACTGTTTACAATGAAAAAGGCACCATATTTTGATGTTAGGTGCATTCCATTTGGGGTCGTTGTCTTGATGGAAAATGGTATTTCCATCTAAACCCAAATTTTTAACACTTTCTTCTAGATTGCTGCGACCATATGGTTCATCCAACTTGCTGTAGAAACGTTTCAAATCATAGCCAGAAGTGTAAGTGCTGAAACTACGCGAAATGCCATTAGACAAGCTGAATATAAAAGTCGCATTGTTAGAGAGAAACCGTTCGTCAGCTTGCTAATTCAGAAAAAGCATTTGAAGTTTTCAAAAACTCATCAAATGAAGACCAATAACCTTTGGAAGAAAGTAATGAAAGAAAATTCACATTTTTGGCAGTGACAGACATCGTACTGTATGTAGAAAACCTAATATTGCTTTGGATCCAAAAAATTTATGTCCTACAGTTAAACATTATGGTGACTCCGTCATGATGTAAGGTTGCATGGCTTCATCCGGGGTAGGAAATTTAATTTTTATATACGGCATTATAAACGATATGGTTTATTTGGATATACTTCGCAGCAATCTAAAGGAAAATGCTTAAAATTAGTTTAGAGGAAAATTTCATTTTCTAGTTGGACAACAACCCCAAACAGAATGCACTTAACGTCAAAATATGGTGTTTTTTTCATTGTAAACAGCAATTACACACACCACCAGAGTACCCAGTACTCCGACGTAAATATCATTGAATATCTGTGGGCTACACTCGAAGCAGTGGTCTAAAAACACAAAATTAGAAACAAAACCCATTTAAAACAAGTGGTGTAAGAAGAATGGGGTAAAATATCTACAGATACCACCAAAAATGGGTCGAATGAGTACCACAACATTTAGAGGCCATTATAAAAGCCAAAAGACATGCAACGAAATACTGACACGGTCTTTCTATGCGAGATATTACAAGAATTTCATTGGTGTATTCTCAATTTTTTGAGGCAAAATTCTGCGTATGTTTATTTAAAATGTTTCTGAAACTTTTCAATTTCAAAGTTTTTCATTGATTTTTTTTTATTTTTACTCTAAATTAAACCCTTTGTTATTTGAAAAATAAATACATGTTTGCACTACCCGGTAATGTGTTATTTATATTGAAAGTCGGATTTATCAAGTAAAAGTAAGGTGTACTCTCAGTTTTTTGAGCCACTGTATATATATATCGTATATGAAGTATGCAAAGAAAAAATATGATTATCTCCCCCATAAAAAATGACACATACACACCCAAATGGTATAATGTCTCTCTTTGTGTTCGGCTGTCTTGGAATGCGATAACTCAAAAGCGGTTTGGGCTGGACAGATGAAATTTGGTTCATGTAATTACACCAAATTTGTTTTCTACAAAATTTTGAGAAAGAAGTAGTTTTCCTCTCCGGCTATGCAAATATAAGTTAACATGATAAATACAAAAGGAAGACAGCTAGATGGATAAAATTTGGTACACAGATTTAACACGTAAAGTGTAGAAATCTATCACATTCGAAGCATGTGCATTCTGTTTGGTCTATAAATGTGTGACTACAATTGTAGTTTTATATGAAATTTTATTTTCAATGGATTGGGGTAAAAACTCGTCTAAAACACAAATTCGACTTCTATTAATCACATGCTAGGGAATAATTCCCCCTATAGACCCGTCGCGAATCACACGACAGATACAGTTAAAACACTAAATTTACGCCAAAGATTTATATTTCATAACCATTGTTTGCTTATGTTATGCGAAACGACTTTATCCAAGGTAACCGTAATTTCATCTAGGAGTAGGGAAAAGGATGAAACCTTTATTAGAGCATGAAGTTTTTTGGAGATTACTCCCATTGCCATTTTTAATATCAAAATAAAATTTAATTTAAAAGAATGTATTTCATTAGACAGGTGTTTATATAGTTTACTAGTATTCTTAAGTCTAATGTTCATATTATTTCACAAACTCTCCAGACTATAATTTTTACCCGATTATCAGCAAGAAATTGTAATGTTTCTTTAGTAAATAAAAACAAATGGTTTTTCATTGTCCTCCACCCACCCTCAAAAAATCACAAATCTAAATGACCTAATTTTAGGGCAATTTCGAAAATATGTTTTTTACATTCGTGAAGCAATTTTTTTTTTTCAAAAATTATTGAAAAAGCAGAATATTTGGATAGTTTTAAAATCTGTTGTAACTTACACTTTCATAGGTTTACTTTAATTTTCTGCACCATTTTAAACAAATATTGTAATAATAAGTTATTTATAAATAACAGTGTTTGATGTTTCTTTTTAAAGATTTAGTTACAAAACAAATATTGAAATAATACATATAATTATTAGTATAATCAAAAATGTTAGTTTATCACTATAAAAAGATATTGTTCTCAATTATTAAAGTTTGTTGAAATTTTTAGTTTTAAAAACTTTGTTTTGTTTCTCTAAATAATTTAACAGATAAAGTTTGATCAATGCAGCTGTTAGAAATATTTGATATTTTTGATTAAATATTGATATTCAATTATTTATTTGACGGTCTAGGCTTTTTTTTTGCCTCTTTTATTCATTAATTTTTTTAAAGAAATTATATAGTCTACCAATCGAGATATTTATTTGAATTAAATAGTAAAAATTAATTGACTATGAATTGCTTTATTGTTCGAATTAATCGTTTGATTAAATTGAAATAAACTGAATATCAGAAATTCTGTCTCTTCTCTCCGGGGTATAAAATTCCACTTTATTCTGACATTCCAATTATTCTTTTTTTGAAGAGAAAAGTCATCATTAAATTCACAATAATATCATTTATCCATTTGGTTCAACTACCTGTTGACTTGATCTGATTCTCCAAAAAAATTTTTTGTTAAAATAACAATCATATATTCTCGAAGTGACCTTTTTTCATTTTTTATAAAATATAAACCAACTTCACTTTTATAAAATATATAGAATATATTATTATAATAATATATACCAACCCTTAATCCTCACGTATGCTCTGTCAAGAGATAAACGTCACTTTTATTTATTACGAACTCTCATGCATAGCCACGCCTACTCCAATATGATTGGCATGGTAAATTCTGTCACCGTTCTGGTGAGTAAACCTACCGGGATCTGGGAAACCTGTTAACTCAGAGAAGGAGAACTCTCTCTCTGTACTTGTTAACTTCATTGTCCACTTTCTGTTGCGGTCTCTTTTTATCTCTCTTCCTTAATCTTCATTCTGTATAGTGGGAATTCTCCGCATCAGCGTAAGTGCTCTTTAACTCCTAACTGACTAAAGCTTCAATTTGTTTTTGTATGTGTACTCGCTCTTGTGTTTATAGATGAAAATGCTTGTTCTCTACATCTGGAAACTGGGGATGACAGCCATTGTTGCTATAAATCCTTACTTCTTACCCCTTTCAAGTTGAAGAGGAGAGGATGAAATCTGAAAGTTGCATTTTTGAAAAAGTATTTGTTTAGGAATGTCAGAAATTATATTTCTTATTCTTCTGAAACTGTATTCAGAATCAAATTTTTTCATACCACGAAAACAAACACAGATGATAATGATTCTAATCTAATGGAACAGTGACTCCAATGTACTAATTCGGATTTTTCGCTCAGGTGCTTTATAAATTGACATGATGCAACTCTTAATATAGTTATATCAGATAAAAATTTTTATTAACTTGTTTAAAATATTGATCTTTCTATTCAGGTATTTTTTGAAATATTAACTGAAAATCAACTATTTCAAATCTTACTGGCTTGTATATTTTTCACAATTATATAACATGAAATTAGCCCATAATCTTCCTGTCTATAGCAATGTGTAATCCACTGTAAATCTGTGGAAATATTTAGTTTTTAATGAATAGTTTCTTATAAAACAAGAACTGAAATTTCTTTCATTTGCATATAAATTGTGGGAATGCATCTTACTGTTGTTTTGTTCTTTCATATTATATTAATGGTAGAAAAAAATAAGGAATAATGTTTAAAACAGTAGGAATATTGGTTAATCCAAAATATAATATACTAAGTTGAAATAATCAAACATTGACTTGAAATTATTTACATGAGAAAAGCACTTAATGTTGTATATATTTGATAGAAATTAGTAATTTATGAATGATTTAAGAAATAAAGTTTATTGTTTTTATAAAATTATAATTTGGATGTAGTTGGTTTTTTTGGTTGTCAATTTTTTTACACTAGTTTTATGAACTTATTGGATTTTTTAGAACATTGGAAGATGTAGCTCTTGTGCAGCAACAAAAAAAATCAGTATTAAACCAAGTGTTAACAATTTTGAAAAAAACTGGAACAAAAATAACAAATCAACAGAAAATGAGCCAGTAAGTAACAATTTAAAAATTTATACTTTCAAGATTTTTATGCAAATTTTTTTCGATGTTTCTTTTCCCTTCTTCTTTTTTTTTTTAGATGCAGAGAAGATAGAATGCCGTATTCACTTGCCAGTATGTATAAAATTTATTCTCTAGTATCCTTTATTATTTTATTACCAAAGAGCTTCTTATATCTGGTTCTGGACTTCTATCCACCTACATCTCTGTTAAACAAGACAAGTAGCATTACATTGAACTGGAGTTTTTACTTTTTAAAATTAAATATTTCTGATTTTTTTTGAAAGAATGTCAAAGTTTATATTGAATCCAATTTTCATAATGTGAAAATTTGAAAAAATCTCGTTAGTAATTCTTTACTAATGAGATTTTACTTATTTACATACTTATTAATGATATGAGCTAATTCCATTAATTTTCATGATGGGGGATGTATCTTATATTGTTGAGAGAAGGTGGAATATATTCTTAAAGAAATAATTTGAAAATGGAAGATAAATATCAAACATTAATATTAATCATGAATTTGTATAAGTTTGAAAAATGTAGTCAAAATATAAATACATGGCGGTACTTGCAAAGTTATTTTAATAATTGTAGAAAATTTTGATGAAAGGAAAAATAAAAAAGTCATGATTTAAAGTTTAGTCTGTATCAATTAAGTTTTCTATTATCTAATTACAATCTCAATTTACTTAAGGATACTACTATGCTTGAATGAATTTATATAAGTAGCCACTTGTATCAGTTTGAGAAATTTCAACTGTGTGAGAGGAATTTAAATTTGGATACATGTTTTTTTTTAATGTAAAATCTATGTAAGATTAACATAGAAAAGATACAAATAGGAAACTGTTTATAATTAAGAATAATTATTAGAATTAAAAACAATAATTAAAAAAATTTTCTTATTCTGTCAAAAATATGTTATTTAATTTATTATATGCAATGTGATATTTTATTTCTCTAATGTATAAATGAAATTTAAAATTTTCTTTTCTGTCCTCTACTGCACTTATTTTAGTCTAGTTTAATTAACTGTTAATTTTCTTTCTAATTTGTAATTTTTCTTATAATGTTTCAGCATTAGACAATTACTAATGTTGAAATTAAAACAGAACACAAGGTTTGCTAGATTGTGTAAAGAAATTATATAAATTTCTATAAATCCTTATAATTTCTCTTCTTAAAAACAGAGCTCAAGAAAGTAGCAGCAAAACGCTTAAGTACTTTCACAAAAGCATCTGGTTCAATGGCAGTAAATAGAAAAGGAAAGAAAAAGTTTATAGCCTATAAAGGTTTTGATATTGTGAGCCAACCATTAAGGTATGTTTAAAAGTGTATGAATTGTTATTCTTTCTTAACAATGCTTCTTTCTTCCTTGACTTTAAATGAAAACATAAGTTAATTCTGGTATAAAAATCAAAAGCAGTGTTTGGATTTGACTACTTGAAATGTCTAAAATTTTCATATATAGTATATGATCATTTATATTAGAATATTTTTAAGTTTTAGGTGTTTGTTAAAACTGTTTTCTTGGTAACATATATTTGATTTTCAATAATTTTATAAAATTTTTATTTCAAGTATATTAAAATGAAAATATTCTATATTCATTGAACTTATAATCGCATGTATTAATTTGTGATGTTTTTTTTAATGTTCCAATTTTTTGTTGTGAATTTGAAGATTATTGCCCAACAATACGATTTCAGTTTGCTATTACAAATAAATGTGTTTTTGTTGTTTTATAGTGAAAACAGTTAATTGTTTTTTTTAAATTCAGGGTGTTCTTGAATTAATGGACCGAACTTTAAAGATAGGTAAAATACATGTAGAGAAACATTTTTTGTATAGCAATAGGATGTTGGAAATGAAAAATGTTGGCACAAAAATCAAGAAATACTGTGAAGCAAGCAGTTTCTGGAGTGGTTGAAATGAACCACTCTTGCAGTACTAGTGTAAGCATGGAAAAATTTTATGATTGAGTTTTATTCTAGAAGCATAGCACGACATAGCATAGAAGATGAAACACCTCTCTTCTGTTACAATTTACAGCATTGTGCACAAGATGCATGTCTGCTTTCTCAAATCATAAATTGCTTTGTCACACAAAAATATTTTCCAGCAGCATTTTGAAGCTCTTGTAATATCATTCAAAACTATCAACAATTTGAAAATACCAGCTAAATGAATTTTCATAACAATTCAGTATTTTTCTTTCCAAAAATTCAGTTTTAATTAATCTGCATCATTAAATTTTTATGTTGTCTGCTCTAAAAATATTACCTAAGAATTTTTTCTTTCATTTTCTTGACAGTTCTTTTTTTTTTCCTACATCTTTCAACTTGCAACTTCCTATTGCTATACAAAAAATGCTTCTTTATATGGGTTTTACCTACCCTTATAGTTTTGCCTATGAATCCAGGGACACTCTGTATATACTAACTAATATCCTGTAACATATATTTTTTACTTTACATTAGATATAATATTTTGCTAGATAAAATACCCTGTATTTATAATTCAAATTTCAATAATTTTCATTGCAAGAACACCCTAACCATCTTAAGCAGAGATGGAATGGATTGTTGTTTCTTGATTGTTGATATTATTCTTTCTTTTACGGTATCTGAAAAGAAATTATTTTATTGAAATGTATTGTTTGGCATGGAATTAATGATAAATCTTATTGTATATATATATATATATATATATATATATATATATATATATATATATATATATATATATATATATATATATATATATATATATATATATATATATATATATATATTATTTTAACTGCTTTTATTTTTTAATTAATTTTATGTTCCTCTCTTTTTAAACAGAAAAAGGATCATACATATGTTAGCATTAAAACCTAGTAAAAAATCAGAAATTCTGGATAGGCTGATAAAAGGTATGTTGAATTCAAAGTGTATTTAATTTTATAAATTTTCACTTCTAGGTAAATTTCTATGACATAAAAAAAATGTTAAAATGTTTTTTTATTTATACAATAGAAATTGTTAACATATATTACATTCTGCTTTTTTTGTGTGGTTTTTGTTTAATGTTATCCCAAGTAGAAATTTCATGTTATAATAATAAACTAAGAATTCTATATTAGATTAAAATTGTCTATGAACTTGCCATTGTAAAGATATATTTATGTATTTAAATGTTTGTGGAATTTGTGGGTAACCAATTTAAATTATGAAATATATGTTTTGTACCCTGCACATTTAAATGATAGCTTTATTCATACCATTGTTTTTGTAATCATTGTTCAAGTAATTTCTGACAGTTTTCTGTTTTTGTTGTTTTAAAATTCATGAATTTTGTATGCAACATTTTTTTTTTAAACTTCCATTTAATGTTTAAATTGTATGAAATGGCTGTGATTTTTATACTTATTTTACTCATTTCAAACTTTACTTTTTATTTCAAGAAAGAAAATTATAAAAAAATGTATTCAAAATTTAGAAAATATTTTTCATATTAACTAATATATTGAATTTTATTAGATTTACACTATATGTTTAATGTTACCTCTCATGTTTTAAATGTACAAAAGGGATAAGTATTCCTTTATTTTCTGTATGACAATATCTGTTTTTATAACTTGGAAAGCAGAGGACTTCAAAAACAGTTAGATGCTATTTGCTCAAGAGAATGATATTGATGTTTTTTTTCTTTTCTCTCTCTTGTTATTCAGCTGAAATCAGTTTTAATACAAAATATCAAAGCAGATGTTTTTATCACTCTTTTATGCATTTAATTTGAAATTTTAATTGTATCTTTTGAATTTTTAGTGCTTAACTCCAAGAACATTTGAAGCTTATTATTTGCATGAAAAAGTGATATAGCTAAACTGTTTGTAATTTATATATAGATGAGACATTAAAAAAATGTTAATGTATATATTTCTCTATTCTAAAAGGAAATGTTTGCATATTAAATAATAGCGTGCCTGATAGCAAACTGAACTCAAAATTTTAAATCTGGAATGAAGTGGTTGCAATATTTTAATGTATCCTTAATTTTTTTTTAAATTAAAACTTTTTTTTTTTAATTTGGTTCCTTGTATGCTGACTCTACTGATGTTTCTTCTAGAGGGTATCTCTGAATATGAGAAGACAAATGTATTTACCTTGTTATATCAGATTAGTTCATCAAATATCAAAATATTTCATCTGAAAGCCCAATTGTGGCAAGAAGTTGAAGATGACTGGAGGTTTTATTCGCCAGAAGAGGCAATAATTGTTCGAAAGTAGGTGACCTTCCCTCCCCTTCCTCAAACCTTTCTTTCATAACCAACTTTTTAAGAGCTTTCTTCTGAGCCAAGCAATAATTGCTTGATGATTTATTAGAGGAAAAAAAATCATTTCTGGTATCTATTAAAGAGAATAAATGGCAATTCTACTTATCTGTGAAAATTTGGAAAGAATGCTGGCTTGGTTAGCATCCTCATCATTTGATCAAGATTTAAAAGTACAAGGTCTTTCCCTAAATGCTATTTCTCGTGTGTTATAAGAAGAATATTAATCTTCACTAAACTATGATTACTGATACTAACTGGCTGATTAAAATTGCTGACAATGCATGTTTGCAACTTTCTTTGTCATTAAAAGCCAAGTAACAATAATTTTTAAAAAGTATTTTAAACTTTTAAAATTTCAGTAAAACTTTTCAATAAATTGTACTTATTTGTTAGTCATTAATTGTTGTTTAAGTTTTATTTTCATATCCATGGGATTTAAAAACTTGGATGGGGATGGATAGTGATTAATGTATATCTTCTGAGGAAAACTTAATTGCATTAAGGCCTTATCACACGGCCAAATACCGTCTACACTTTCGTGGACAAACGCGCATGGAAAAATGTGTGTAGTGACGTCACGTGGGGATTTGCTGTATGGTAATCCTAAAACACAGGTGTACTTTATGGCTAATTTATCGCTCTTTATTCGCTTTTTCTGTTTGGTGAATATCTGTAGTTTACACATTTCGTTAGTGGGATTCCTGTTCATACATTCCATACATTATATCCTGGGATATATTGCTGTTCCATCAATTTTGTTAATTTTTCAGTAATAATGACAGGTTTACGTACAAAAAAAAATCTAATAATTGCATAATGTATCTGTATTGCTATTTCATAGATTAAATTGTGAAAATGAAATTGAACACAGAAATATGCTAAAAAAGCGATTTTGTGAGTTGGATTTGCAATTAATTTTAAAAATAAAAACTTCACTATTATTTATTAATTAAAGCATTAAACAATAACAGAATCATTCATATTTCTGCAGTTCCCTTAAATGTACTATATAATGTGCTGCACAATATTTCAGCGGTAAGAAAATGAATTGATCCTTATTAACTTTCACAACAGCAAAGAATTAAATAATTTTTCAACTGTATGGAAGATGTTAATTACATATTTTAGAAATTCAAAAATTATACCATTATTTTTAAAAAAATTAAAGATTTAATCTGATCAAATACAGTTTACAAAAAGAAGACAGTTCACATAAACATTAATAATTTTTTTTTAATTCTGAAAATAAATTTTATTGGTTTTAATGACTATCTACGGGTGTCAATATCTCTTCGTCTTCTGATAATTATTGTACAAATTTCTTCGTGTAACATTTGTCTTTAATAATGAATTATTCAGTGGATTCCAAATAGCCAGCTTTTGATGAATAAAGTCGGTCAAAACCCATTTTTTATCACATGACCATAGAACATTTTGGACATGTGTTTACAAATTAGTTTCATATTAGCGACAATCGCGCCATTCTTGGCAACTACGTCAGTACCAAAGCCATGCATGACTGGTTGAATTTCGTTTGCAAACAATATTTCCGTAGCTATCTTCTACATTTTCAAGCTGGTTGAAAAAAGCTCACGATGACGGAAAACTTGCTTGACCGGTTGCCTGCGGGTAAAAACGGAAAATTGTCCACGAAAGTGTAGACGGTATTTGCCCATGTGATAAGGCCTTTAAAAGATTTTAACCCTTTTACTGTGGTAGTCAAGTATGACCTGTGTATGGAATTGTAATTTTAAGTTACTGTTAGCCATTCATGGACATTATAATTTGACAAAAGTGTGAGCATTCTATGAACTATTAATTGATTCAATGCAAAAATATATTCTAAAAGATAGAAACATTATTGTAATATAATTAAAAGTATTTGTGGCTATCCTTGTAAGTAATTGGGCTAAATTCAACTAGACTTGACACATTATTATATAAAACATGAAAAAGAATATTATTACTTTTTCAAAATACAAAAATTAATTAAAAATAACTTCTTCTATTTTTTCTTATAATGTTTTGAACTATTCTACCATAATTTTTAAAAATGTTTCTTTTTTAAAAATTTGGCTTTTGATAATTCTTGTATTGATTTTAAAGTAATGATTTAACAGTGTTTAAAAGTAAGCTTAGGTCAATCGCTCAAATGAATATAATTTTTCTAATATTCAGCATTTGTAAGCAAAATTTGCCGGACTAATATAATAAATTGCTAAAATTATCTATTAGTAGTTTTTAAAGATCGTTTGTTCAATTGATGATTCTAATCTTACTTAAAAATGTTTCAGGTGATAAAAGAAATGTTTACATTAAAAATATTTTACGGGAGAGATTTTAATCTTGAACAATTCTGGGTATGTTAACAAGTCTAATAATGGTGATAATAACATAATTGAAGAATCTAAGTTCTCATGTAAAATTTTGTTACAAATAAATCTGTTATACAATTTTCTATATAAGACAAGTATGATATTATTCAGTTTAAAAATTAAATTGTTTATTAATAAAATTGTTGTAATTTGAACTATTTTGATTCTTATCATTTGATATAATATTTGGTAGTATATGTTGTGAACAACAACAAAAAAAATTAACACTTGACGTTTTTTGATTTATTATCACATTTATATAAATTTTGTGTTGCTTGAAATGACTATAGAAATTGGATTTGTTCCACACATCAAAATGATTAATCAAATTGATTAACATTGTTAATTAATTAATATTGTAAAATTTTTGCATTGTGGACACCAAGATTTTTTTGCGGAATTAATTTGTTATCTAGAAATTAATTTCTCAATGAAAATTGTTAGAGTTATAGGTTTTAAAAAATGACACTTTCAATGTTAAATGAGTCTTTTGAACTTTTCGCGATATCTCGGAAACTTATATATCTCTCAGAAAAAAAAAATCACTTACAGAAAATTATCATATTTCATAAAATGTCAAAATGCATACATAACACAAATTTAATATTTTTATGAATTTTTAAACATAAATGTGGGGAAAAGTGAATTGTAACAAAATGAAATTTTTGCATCAGAGCAATGCTGAAATGTCAGAATCCAAAGAATCATGCGCATATCCCAAATAGTTTTTGAAATATTTACAAAAATTGCGAAATTCTCATAATCAATTTGCAATACCCGCTTTTTGAGGGGCCGTATATTACATTTATTTGTATTTATAGATCTACCCTTTATGAAGCCCAAGTTCTAATTGCTCTTATAATATGGCAGTTTATATAATATTTATTTTCAAATCAGACGATTTTAATTGAATAAGAATTTTGCTAAAATTCGAATTCAGGATCGATTGATTTTAAGAATGTTAAATTAATTTTTATTCTTTATCAGCAGTTCAAGTAAATGAAATAAATATTTAAGGAAATCCATATCATTTCTTACCATTCATCAAATTATGTAATGCTAAAATAAGGAAATTAACGCCAATTATTATTTAATGTTCAGTATTCATTCATATTTTTTTAAAAATTAGATGAAGGATATTTTCAAACTATCTGCAAAATCTTTCCCTTAAAGTTATGAAATAATCTCCCCATTGTGTTTATGTTTATAAAAAGCATCGTTTGAAACTTCTAATTTAAGAAATTGTAGCAGGATAATGTGCTTGGCTCAGTTTGTTTGTATTTATTTGTCTTGATTGCATCAGTCATGCATAACAGAAAAAAATGTGTATCACTGTGTCATTTTATTCAGTAGCTCTTATCAGCATTAATATTGGTACAAATCTGTAATGTTGTTTCCTAGCTCGGTTAGGTCAATCACTGGAAGGACCGTTTTACGATCAACTGTGGTGGATGCTGATCGGGTGCCTAACCAATGATATCGGAGCTTGGCGACAAAATAGATAATACTGGAATCTTCCAGAATGTTTGCGCTACTGCCAATAGGAACCGAGATATGCCTGATTGTTCCAGAACCTTCTCTGCCCGGTTCCGGGAACTATAAAAGGCTGGCAGTCTCAGCTGAAGACAGTCATTTTTCTCATTTTCATGGCATTTGCAGTCTCCAGCCATGGAGGGAGACGGACGCTCTGATGACTCCTGTAGTGTCAGTAGTGTTAGTAGTGGGCCATGTTGCTATTCTGCACGTGTCTTCGAAATCATGAATCACTGTACTGAGATTAGAAACTTAGATAGAGAACTAACTGCAGCTAGTAATAAATCTTGGCAAATTAAACATAAATTAAAAGGAGATTGCAATCCAGAGGAAAAAGCTTCCCTTCTAAAACGCTTAGAAGTACTAAATAGAAAAATTCAAACTAATGAGGAGAAATTAAAAAACGCAAAACCCTGCTTAAAAAGAAACTGCACTAAACATGATGGAAATAAAAACCTCTGTGCACACATCAACTACCAGCAAATTAGATCTCATCAATTAAACTCAATAGCAAATTCTTTTATCGACACCTTACAACAAATGAAAGATGATAACCTGGAACATACAAGCCAATATAAAGAAGACTATATTAAACTACAAGGAATCCAACATGATATCAAAAAGATTGAGGAAGAATTATTTGAAGTTAGCCCCTGCCCCATCATGAATTGCGACAAGCATAATTTAGAAAATGAAAATCAGCCCTCCCATCCTGAAACTATGATGGAAACGACAGAAAGTAAGAATAATAATCTTGAAGAAATGGAAACCGAACTGCCCTTTCAACCTGTTGACAGAAAACACTCCTCAAAAAGAAAAAATTCAGTTGAAAACCCAGAAGTCACCACCAGAAACAAATTTCAGATTTTAGAAGAAGAAGCACAGCAACCAAGAAAAGAAATCCCCCCCATCCAGATGAAATTAACTGAAGGATATAACTTAGTACTGCAGCAGCTCAATAGAAAATACCCTAAATCTGAAAATAGCTACTCTAATGGATTTATCAAGATCACCCCAGGCAGCGATGAAGAGAGACAGGGAATCCTGGAATTCCTGACTGAAAAGAAACTAGAACACATCATCTCCGAAGACCCCTCCGATAGACCCATTAAAATCATCATTAAAGGACTGCCTCTTAATCAAGATATAAATGACCTGAAACAAGAACTTGAAGCCCAGAATTTCAACATTGGACGCATCTCACAGCTTAAAAATTTTAGAAATAAGACCCTCTACCCTATTTTCCTGGTGGAAGTCAAGAAAACTGGTAACTTTAACAACATCTACAATCTTAGAATCCTATCCTATATCAGAGTTAAAATAGAAACGTACAGAAGACCAGCAAAAGCTACAATGTGTTTTAGATGCGCAGGATTTTATCACAGCGCTAGGAATTGCAGATGCAATCCGCGCTGTATAAAATGTAACGGTAATCATCCCACAAATGAGTGCTCTCAGAAGGAAAAAGTACAAGATCCCATCTGCATCAATTGTAACAACACAGGACATCTGGCCTCATGGAAAGGTTGCCCTGCCTACCCAACAACTGCCCCATCGACAACTAATAGAAAATCCTATGCTGACATCCTCAAAAATAGGAAAAGTAATGCAGAAAAAATCGTAGAAGCAGCTCAAAATCCCCCTGCTCCCAGACAGAGACCCCAGCCTCAACAACAGATACCGGATCCTACCCCAACTTCAACAGATCACAGCCCTCAAAACAACACCCTGGAAATGAAAGAACTTATTGAAACGTTAAGAGAAATAAGAAATCTCCTGAAAGAATTTCCTGGATTACTCTCAGTTGCAGCGAAATTAAAGGGAACTTCTTCCAAAGAGGAAAGAAAACTCATTCTCCTTAATGCACTCCTGGACTAAGTTGAAGCTCTACCGCCCACCTGCAAGTAGAAAGTCTCTGATTGGCCGCCCAGAAACAATAGTTCATCCGCTGCCTGGACCCTCCGAAAGACCAAAATGCTTCTACTTCTCCCCCACCTACTCCCTTGACCGTCTGCTTTACTATTGGCTGAGACAGCTCACCCTCTCTCCCTCACCTGCCATGCGACTTTTCTTCAGTCGACTATGTTTCATTTTCTCTTCTACCATCTCAGGAGACGTTACAGTCCATGTAAACTTATTTCAAGCCAGGTCACATCAATTTTGCCATGTAGGAGGTAGCCCACATCGGGCGGGAACTCCTTTAATCTGTGTCATTTTCTGAAGACAGTCGTAGAAAGAGTCGCCGAAACGTTTAGAGTTGCATAGCGAGTCAACGGCGAATAGTTGTATCTGTCCAGCGAAGCGTAGGTGTTGTGAGGAGCTCAAGTGTTTGTCATATGCTGGTGTATATTATAGAAGCTGCATCGAGTCGTGTAGTAGTGACTCTGCAGTTGGATGCAGTTAAAGCGAGGAGACAGTGTAGAATTAAAGGCGTTTCGAAAGACCAAAGAGAGTAGATTCTCTCTTCCTGCTGAATTCTGTATGGCTGCTTTATATGCTGTGGTTGTTTTTACTATCGATTACTATTTGTGGGCTACTGTTTGTTGTGTGCTGCTGTGTATTGCATGTGTTGTCTGTGTAATATTTGGTTCATGTAAAGTCCTGAATTTTCTGGAATAAATATTTTAGACTTTTAAAGGACAGTTTCTTCATCGACTAACGAATTGAAAGAACCCTGAATTTATAACAACAATTTCCTTTTGTTTCAAAGAATGGATTTCGTAAACCCCATCAATCGGTTTATAGACAGAAAGCCATTGTATAAATAATATGTTAAAAAAAGGCTTAAATGTATCATGTAGTTCAAGAGTTTTCAATGTTGTCATGATTTTAAATACGATTTTTTCTATATATTATAAAATATGCTTATGTTTGTTAAGCTTCTTCGTTTATTGCATTCAATCCAGTATAGCTTCCAAATCTCTTTTGTCCAACAAATTGGATCTAAAGTTCGTTAAATTAACAGTTTAGATGTCATAATTAATCTAATCATTTTCTAATAGATCTGAAATTTAAAAAAATTGGCACAGATTAAGCCTTTACAAAATTCCACCCATCTATCCTTTTTTTTAAAAAATAAATAAATATAAAGACAGTTTAAATGTTCCTTAAGACAGTTTAAATGACACTTCATTCCAATTATTATTTTGATGTAAAAAAAAAAAAATTCATTCTTTTATTATGTTTCATTTTTGGGTTAGTATGCTCACAGACAGGGATGTAATTAAAATATACTTTTTAGTTTGGTTGCAGAGTTGCCTGAAAAATGAAAATTTACTATAATCTAGTTATTAATTTGTTTCAAGACTATTGTTCGTTATTCTGTACATATAGGGACATGTAAAAATTGTTTATTTAAAATATTGTTTCCTCGTCGTAAATATTATCCTCATGCAATTCTTTAGCCAGATAAGTTAAATTTCATCCCACTAATTAATTTTAACTTTTATAATATTTTCTTATTTTAAAATTTTATCATTTTAGTACTAACAGATAAATTTTTAAATGTTAGACATTTGCTTATATCATTCAAGTAATTAAAATGTGGTTGATCTATATTTCATAATGGATTTGACAGCACATTTAATTACCATAAAAATTAAGATGGTTGTTAATTTCCTCGGGTGGGATCAATTAAAAAGGCTGAAGGATGCATTGATTTAAAAGATAATGGAAATGCTTCAATATTTAAATAATATATATATAATTTAAAAAGTCATCTGCATTTTAAGAAAAAAATCTGAATCCTATTGTTTATTTTTCTGAAATTCCTATGAATAAAAACACAGTTTTTTTATTTTACTACTAGCCGCCTTTGGCGACCAGCCGGTTCGCCAGTATTACCGCTCGCTACAATTTTCAATCAAATATTTTAAGTAACTGGTCTCTTAATATATTCTCAAACAAAACATTTTTATTCTTCAAATTTTGATAGTCATAGCAAACTTATACTGTTGTTTAGATCATTTCGTTCAATTTACTATATATATTTTGCTAATTTGTTGTCATTTCCGGTAAAACTTCAACTTTAATTTAAAGTGGAAATGATGAAATGGCAATTAATATAAAGATATTTTTTAATAAAACCAAGCGTTTTATTTTATTTATCATCTTTATTGTTATTTATTTATTATTATTATTATTGAATATGAGTATTGCAAACAGAATCGCTCGGTATTTAAGTCTTATGTGAACTACAAAATATTTTTCATAATTTATGTAATATCTCAAACAATAATTCAACAAAAATTTCTCAGATTCAGCAGAAAATTCAGTTTTTAGTTTTGCTTTCAAAAGGATTGAAATGAAATCAATAAAAATATTTTGTTCCAGCCTATATATATTTTTCAAAAAGTATGAAGTCTAAATTTAATGCAGTAAGGTATCAGATTCTGAGAAATATTCTGGATACACCAAATTTTAAATAAATAAATGAATGAATGTTTCTATTTTCCACGATCAACTAAGACTTATTTATGAAGTTTTGAATGTTAAAAATTTAGAAAAACTCAACATTTTCATAATCTTAGGCCATTTAATCTTCATCATGCAAAATTAAGTATAACTTGAGCTTACTGCAAATTTTGAAAAAAAATTTGACACACATTAAATAAAAAGGTCTGCTGAATCGAGTGATTAAAAAAATCTTCATTTCTGTAATGGAAATATTCTGAGACAATATTTCATTAACATAGTTTCGAACTAGTAATTAACATAGTTGATGAATGGCTACCTTCAGTTGATAAATTTGGTTAATTAACTCAGTAAATCAGTTTGTCTATCTCAACAAAATCTGTCTCTTTAAGCCATTTCCATCGATACCAGTTTTGTGAAGATGTGATAATAGATTATAAAGTTACTGAGTTTTTTTTTTTTGATGTTGTTGAAGATTGTACAAATAATGATAAGTGGAGTAAATTTTATCTTTTAGATTTATATATTTTTGGTTGTAGAATATTTGTTTAAAAAACGTTTTTTAATAATATATATTTTTATTATAGAAAGAAGCAAGAGGCGTGTCAAACTGATGTAAATATAGAACCCAAAAATCCATCAAATGTTCTACCTTCAAAAGTGAGAATTTTTATTTTGATTGTTAAAGAACATATTAAGATTTTGATTACATTGTATGATAGGCTTCAAAAACTATTAAACTATCAGTAACTTAAAAAAAAATGCAACTTTATTTTGCTTTTTTACAAAAAATAAATTATTAAAACATATTTGCTGCTTTCGATTGCTAAGAATATTAAATATTTGCATTCTACCATATAAAAATGGCATTGACTTATTTATCACTATATTTCAAGCATTGATTTAGAATCATGTAAACGCTGTTGTTTCAATTTTTACATATTGCAATGTGTTTTGACTTTCTGTTCAACCCATATCAGTTTTCATGTTGATGTAATTTCTTAAAAACAAATATTATTTAAGTAAAGTAAATAGAAAGTAAAGTGCCAAATCTTTAGAATTATTGTGATTACTTTCCATCTATTAAATTGAAATGTAATTCAAAATTCATGTGATATTCATTAATAGAAATATCATTCTTAGTATTGTTTGTTGTTGGTTTGTATTCCATTTCTAATAAAATTAACAAATAATTTTATTTAAATATCTGAAATACCATTATTATAACTAAACATTTCAATAATTTTTAAACAGAAACATTCATTAGTGGATGATACCATTGCCAGTTCTATGCCTATCCAAAAGAAACAGAAGGAAAGTAGTGTTAAAGAAGAAAACCCTAGTATGTCTTTTTTGTAATTCCTCAGTTTTTCTTTTTCATTTTATTATTATAACGATTGTTTTAATTTTTTTTACTATTTTAATACTAAACATATAAGTTTCATGAATTTTTTTTTCGTAATTGAATGTCTTAATTAATTCATCTAAAACACCAAGAACTTGCATTTGTTATTATAATTTTATTGTGTAATTCCAGATTATATTTCAGTTGTGAATCTGTATCGACTTTGTTTATAAATATAATTATTGATTAATATATATTTTATTGAATTCTCTTTATTTCAGGCCTTTTTTCTTTACTTCAATATGTGAGGAGGAATTCCACACATAAGAATTGCCCTAGTCCTAATTTTGAATCCAAGGAATCTAACAATCAAGTTACATCTCCTCCATCTTCTAACAAGAAATATAAAAAGATTGGAAGAATTCAGAGAAAGAAAGATGAAAATGCGCCTTTGAGCCATTCAGAAGAAAAAAGTGATATGCCTTCCACTGTTATAAATATGACGCACCCTGTCCTTCTTAAAGATTCTTGTCCGGTAGAGAAAATTACCAGTCCTTCTGTAGTACCATCTTCAACAATTGGTGACACAACATTAGACCCTAATAAAGTGTCTTTTAATAACTCTAGTTCATTTCTTTCCTTTAAAGATGATTCTTGTTTAGCACAAAAAGCAAAAGTTCCATTTCTGAAAGAGGCCCAAAGTAATAATACTTCTCAAATTGTGGGGAAACCTACCATTTCTAAGGCTGAATTACAGAATTTGGATTCATTTAATTCTAAATCAGAAGAAATTAATGAAAAAGGCATTCTTTCAACAACTGTGATGGAATTACCTGAACTAGTCTCCAAACAAGGAGAATTTGTACTTACTGATTGTTTAAAAAATTCTGAACCTCATGCTTCGAGAATACAAGAACTTTCTTCACCTTCTGCATTTTCATCTTCACATTGTACTTCTTTATCTTTATTTAATCCTAAATCTGAAGAAACTCACGAAAAAGGTATTCTTCCAACAACTATTATGGAATTACCTGAACTAGACTCTAAACAAGGAGAGTTTGTACCTACTGATTGTTTAAAAAATTCTGAACCTCATGCTTCGAGAATACAAGAACTTTCTTCACCTTCTGCTTCTGCTTCTTCATCCGCACTTTCTGCTGCTTTATCTTCATTTTTTGCGTCTGCTTCTTCATCCGCACTTTCTGCTTCTTTATCTTCACATTCAGCTTTTTCATCTTCACTTTCTGCTCCTGCTTCCTTATCTTCACTTTCTGCTTCTTTATCTTTGAATTCTGCTTCTTTATCTTCACATTCTGCTTCTTTATCTTCCCTTTCTGCTTCTGCTTCTTTATTTTCACATTCTGCTTCTTTACCTTCACATACTGCTTCTTTATCTTCACATTCTGCCTCTTTATCATCACATTCTGCTTCTGCTTCTTTATCTTCATATTCTGTTTCTGCTTCTTTACCTTCACTTTCTGCTTCATCATCACCTTCTGTACTGTATAGTATGTACAAAATTCTGGCAACTCAAAATGCAAAGTCTCCAGATCATAATGCTGACACTTTTAAAAGGTAAGTAAATTAGTTTTTAAAAGTATTTCTATTGGTTATTTCAAACCGTTTTAATTCCGACACAAATGTCAGCATTTGTATAATTTAGTTACTCACCAAGAATAACCAAGAGAAAATTTGGCATATTTGTGTCAAAAAAATTAAATGAAATCTTCATACTTATGGTTTTTCCAAATAATTATAACTTGAAATATTCAATCCAACTTTATTCCAATCAACAGTCTTTTCATCAAAGTTAGAAAAAGTTCTAATTTATAATCGATGAATTTTTTACGAATGCTGTTTATTAGAATCCTTGTTAAAAAATAAAAATATTTTATAATCTGTCTTATTTTGGTATTAACAGTATCTTTTTAAGATTTATATATATATATATATGCAATCATTTTTGTTAATTTCTTTTAATATAAATATTCAGTAATGACTTGTCATCTGTATGTATAAAATAATTTTTTAGTGCTGCTTATTTTAAAAAAAATTGGAACTCTCTTTTATTTATGAGCCTTACAGACCTTTTGTTTCCCCCATCTTTTTTAGAAAAACTTTCAGTTATTAACAAGAATAAGGCTGTTTACTTTGGAAAACTGCAATTCATTCTTTAAATCTCTATGCCTCCAGTCAACTCAACTTTTATCTCGCATTCATATATACTAGGG
Source organism: Argiope bruennichi (assembly GCF_947563725.1). NCBI lineage: Eukaryota > Metazoa > Arthropoda > Arachnida > Araneae > Araneidae > Argiope > Argiope bruennichi. Next base: position 106,947,109 of record NC_079156.1, read on the forward strand.
AACTTCTCTCGTCAACGGCATTGTTATCCGATACTGTATGCAATGTTTATCAGTTCCAGTTAGCAAGTTTATAAATTCCTCTGACCATTTGTTCAATGCTGGAAGTTTAATCTTTCTATGATATGAGAATGTACATGTTCCAATCGGCCTACTTCCGATTCAAAACTCAAAGCCTCACGATGGAAACATTCTTTGCTTATATCGCCAATATCTAAATATTTAATCAATTTTTCACGTATAGCCACCAACTTAGCAGCTTCTCGATCAGCTTTTCTTTTCAAATTGCTAGATTTTTGCTCTGTCTTTCTTCGCATTTTCCTTTAACTGATATCGCTAAAGCTCAATTACTATTAAAAAAAAAGAATGTAGGTTATCATGTATATTGCTCAGGTATTCAGACAATTGCTGGACAGGAGACGAAAGTTATTTATCAGTGTTACTACAAATGGTGTGTCTAATAGTAAAGTTAAGAAATAATATTGTTCTAACTCATTTACTGTTAATTTGGCGCTAATTATAGTTTTGTTTTTTTATGTGAATTTCACCATCAAGTGCAATATTAATTTTCATTAAATACTTCAAACAATACTGGGAAAACTAACCTCAAATATCACGGGTCAGGTAACTCCCTATCTTGAATCATAAAGCGACAAGGTCACCAAATTTCTCGCCAAGATTGGCATGTCAGGGATACGTTTACCACTTTGTAATAATATATCTATCTATATAATACACCAGGTGTCCTTGCATTCATAGGAGAAACTTCGAGGATACGTAAAATACATATAAAGAAGCACCTTTTTTGTATAGCAATGTGAGTGCGAGAATGAAAAAAATTGTCGAAATGAAAAGGAAGCTCATTCCTTATTTAATATCATAGTAAGTGCACAAATATGCCACTACCAAACATCAATAGAGGTTTGGTAAGGTTTAGCAAGTGATTGGCGTTTTCTTTTGAAGTTCCTTGGTGTTTCATGAACAGTTGCAGCAGCAACCGAAAGTTTTGCAGTGAAGTCCTCATTAGAGTCAAATGGAGTCTTTTAGACACTGAATTTTTCTGCCTTGCTTGTATTTATTCTTACTTGTTCCACTTATGCTTTTCATTTTCGACCTCATGTTGCTGTTCAAAAGTGCTTCATATATATATACATATGTATGTCTATATACATACATACTAATATATATATTGTAAGAAATTTTCGGGGTTCGTTTGGATAGTGGGAGTTATATGGTGTGGAGAACGCTCAATCACCAGGCGGCAGTAGAAAATAAAACAACGACGTTTATTTACCCGAAGACACAGAGGGCAGCACAAAGACGACAACTATATACAGCACAGAAGACGATTATCTTCAGCCGAGACGTGCAGCATACAACAGACTCTACTGCAGACAGTAGCACATAGCTTAGTTCAATACTAGCTTCACTCCGTCGCTGCTCCGCTTATTTCTGGAATGCCAGTTCTTTACCGTCGGTTCCGACTACGACCCTCCGATCTGGTTCACGACCCTCGGCAGCTGCGGCTGCTTCCTTTTATAAGTCTCAGGAGGCGGGGCTAGAAGCCTCTCAACCAATCAGGCGTATCTCGGTTCCTACTGGACGGATCGTGAAAATTTTCGATATTTCGGGTATAATCTATTTTGGCGCCAAAGTCGCCAAGTTTGTCGCCAAGCTCTGGGACCTCGTATGGAACCAACAATGCTGGGAAGCCGCATCACAGATTCGTAACAATATATATATATATATATATATATATATATAGAGAGAGAGAGAGAGAGAGAGATACATACGTACATACACACATATGTAAATATGTATATATACATGCATATTGTATATATAAAATATATACATTATTAAAATCATATAGCAAACTTCAAAAGTAAGTCAGATGTAGAAAGAAGTCAATTTCTATTATAGAATGTGGGCTAACAAATGCAAAGGCGAAGTATTATTTCTCACTGAATTAAAGGAAATGGATGCATCACATGAAGATTGCAACAAGAGTTGAATCTAAAATCATGGGATAGGTATAGCTTATTAAAGCACTTTTTAAACAGAAATATGTGGGCTGAAATGATTATGTTAAAGATAGACAAAAGAAGATGAAAAGATAGAATTATTGTAAAGAGATATTTTGCAATTGTATAATTAAGCAATGTTTTTCTTCGTTTCTTTCATATCTTTATATCCATTTGTGTGTGTCTCAATACTTCAGTTTTGCCATTATATAAAATATATTTTTTTAAATATGTTCTATAAAAAAATTTAAAATTTTTTAATTTTATTGAGCTATAGCTTCCCTGAAACTTCACCCAGTGATTGGAAGTTTACCTGTGTTGTAAAATTAAAATGCGACTCACCCCCCCCCCCCTATTCTCCAGCTGACAGTTTCTTGTATCAATTCTTTGCTTTTGCTGCCTGATATTCTATTCTAAGAGTGATTTTTTTCTTTCTGTTTGTTTATGTTTGTCCTATGATTTTAGAATCCCATTTCATACATACATTATTTCTAAATAATAGTTGCATGAACTAATTGTATGACAGTTCTATGAAATATTTATTCTACTTCTTTTAAAAGAACACGCTTGGATACTATTTTTCTCTAAAATTATGGAAGAGATATATAATATTACAAAATTTAGTGCTGAATTTCACTTGCATGAATTATAATGTATTGAATAATGTGTACAATTTTCTCTTTTAGGAAATTTCCTAAAATTACTTCATTTGTGCAGAGAGACATATATAAAGAACAGTTCGATTATGAATTACCTATTTACGAAGCATTATTGAAATCTGTGAACAAAGCAAATAAAAGAATGAGACGTTTAGAAGGCGATTTGAAAACTTTTAAAGAAGGAACCCTTGAATATGAAGTAAGCAATTTCTGTTTAATTACTTATTGCAACATATCTTAATGACCCTCTGGAGGGCCAGTTATTCAATTCCTACTATTAGTTCACACTCTACCTATATATATTTATTTATGTATCTTGTTCAAATTTTCAATCTTTTTTAAAATAGTTTTTATTCATCCACTCAAATTTAAATACATTTTTTTAAACTTGTAGTGGATGACACTTGATGTAAATTATCAAATATGCAAGTGAATCTTTAAACTGAAGAATTTCTTTGAATGAGCAGTTTTAAAGAAATATAAAGCAAAGTAGGAAGTAGGAAAGCATAAGTAGGAATTGACTTAAATTTTTTTATATTACTTGTTTTGATACGATAGCTATCGGACGTTAATATAATAAATGTCTAAAGTGTGCATGCAAGTGAATCTTTAAACTGAAGAATTTCTTTGAATGAACAGTTTTAAAGAAATATAAAGCAAAGTAGGAAGTAGGAAAGCATAAGTAGGAATTGACTTAATTTTTTTTATATCACTTGTTTTGATACGATAGCTATCGGACGTTAATATAATACATGTCTAAAGTGTGCATGCAAGTGAATCTTTAAACTGAAGAATTTCTTTGAATGAACAGTTTTAAAGAAATATAAAGCAAAGTAGGAAGTAGGAAAGCATAAGTAGGAATTGACTTAAATTTTTTTATATCACTTGTTTTGATACGATAGCTATCAGACGTTAATATAATAAATGTCTAAAGAGTGCATGCAAGTGAATCTTTAAACTGAAGAATTTCTTTGAATGAACAGTTTTAAAGAAATATAAAGCAAAGTAGGAAGTAGGAAAGCATAAGTAGGAATTGACTTAAATTTTTTTATATTACTTGTTTTGATACGATAGCTATCAGACGTTAATATAATAAATGTCTAAAGAGTGCATGCAAGTGAATCTTTAAACTGAAGAATTTCTTTGAATGAACAGTTTTAAAGAAATATAAAGCAAAGTAGGAAGTAGGAAAGCATAAGTAGGAATTGACTTAAATTTTTTTATATTACTTGTTTTGATACGATAGCTATCAGACGTTAATATAATAAATGTCTAAAGAGTGCATGCAAGTGAATCTTTAAACTGAAGAATTTCTTTGAATGAGCAGTTTTAAAGAAATATAAAGCAAAGTAGGAAGTAGGAAAGCATAAGTAGGAATTGACTTAAATTTTTTTATATTACTTGTTTTGATACGATAGCTATCAGACGTTAATATAATAAATGTCTAAAGAGTGCATGCAAGTGAATCTTTAAACTGAAGAATTTCTTTGAATGAGCAGTTTTAAAGAAATATAAAGCAAAGTAGGAAGTAGGAAAGCATAAGTAGGAATTGACTTAAATTTTTTTATATTACTTGTTTTGATACGATAGCTATCAGACGTTAATATAATAAATGTCTAAAGAGTGCATGCAAGTGAATCTTTAAACTGAAGAATTTCTTTGAATGAACAGTTTTAAAGAAATATAAAGCAAAGTAGGAAGTAGGAAAGCATAAGTAGGAATTGACTTAAATTTTTTTATATTACTTGTTTTGATACGATAGCTATCAGACGTTAATATAATAAATGTCTAAAGAGTGCATGCAAGTGAATCTTTAAACTGAAGAATTTCTTTGAATGAGCAGTTTTAAAGAAATATAAAGCAAAGTAGGAAGTAGGAAAGCATAAGTAGGAATTGACTTAATTTTTTTTATATTACTTGTTTTGATACGATAGCTATCAGACGTTAATATAATAAATGTCTAAAGAGTGCATGCAAGTGAATCTTTAAACTGAAGAATTTCTTTGAATGAACAGTTTTAAAGAAATATAAAGCAAAGTAGGAAGTAGGAAAGCATAAGTAGGAATTGACTTAATTTTTTTTATATTACTTGTTTTGATACGATAGCTATCAGACGTTAATATAATAAATGTCTAAAGTGTGCATGCAAGTGAATCTTTAAACTGAAGAATTTCTTTGAATGAGCAGTTTTAAAGAAATATAAAGCAAATGTGGATTTTATCTCCAGATTTAAAGGTAATTTTTCCTATTTAGCTTCTTGAAAAATTGATATGGAAGCTTTCAATATACAGCAATTTATTTTTATTTGTATAAAGTATAGTAGCCATCAATGAACTTTTTTTCATGATTTTGATAAATTTACTTGTTTTAGACCTTCTTAGTTTGATAAATGCATTTTTGGAAGTATGTCTGTATTGAAAAAATGAATTTAGCCACACACAAAAAAAAATTCTTATTCTTAAAGCAATGCTTATTAGAATAAGATAATATAAAAAGCGACGAACTAGATAAATAAAATTTGTCATTAAAATTAGCGAATGATTTCAAAGTTTAGATCCAAATATACAATGTAAGGGGTCTAAAAAGTATACTTCTGACTACTGCATAATGTTTCTGTCTAGGGTTTAAGGTAGTAGGCCTCCACGCGGTGTAACCTGGTTCACACTAAATCTGGCAACGGCTTTACCTCCTTCCTTGTGTCTCTGACATTATTGGACCCATTCCACCGAAGAACCGCCTTGTAAGGGGGTCTGTTGCACGATAAATCCGTCAGGGCCAAACGTCCTCCCGTTGGTGTGGTGTGGAGAAGGGGGTGCCCGCTCAGGTGTCGTCCTCGTCATCTGACCGTGGTTCAAAATTACGAGGCCCGTCCCAAAATAGTCCTAGTGTTGCTTTAAACGGGACGTTAATATAACTAAACTAAACTAAACTGACATTATTGGAAGGCTAAATATCTAATGGCGCCATAGCCAATCTAGGCATTTGTAATCTATACTTATAATAAAGCTCAATGTGTGTGTGTGTTGGCGCTCTACAGGCCAGACCGTTTGACCTACAGCTACCAAATTTGGCACATGTATACCTTGGAGGCTGGGAATGTGCACCTGGGGTTCCTTTTTTCGAATTTTTAATTAGAATTTTAATTATTGATTAAAAACTAACTTTCCAGCCAAAAAAATCTTCCATTTTCCCCACCGCCAAATAAGTAAGGCTTCAGTTTTTTTTCTCCCAACAGTAATGAGGCTAGGGTTAACATTTTTCTGTTTATTTTCTTAATGTTTGATGGATTTAAAATTAACCATTGTTAATTAGTCGATCTTTCAGATTCATTCTGAAGTACTTTTGAATTAAAATAAAACAGAATAAAGGAAATTAAAAATGTCTAATCCGCATAGCGTTACCCCAACTGGCGTAGAAAAAATCACGTATTTGCGTTACGTAACTGGCGTTGAAAATTCACGCATGCGCATTGTGTTCTGAATTCCGCATTGTGTTGACAATTATTATCAACGGATGCGGACTGGATTTAAATTATTTTTAGGTTCGTTGTATGCTTTTGTAATTAAAATGTATTTATGTTAGTTATATATTTTTTTGTATATGCTTATAGTTTTAAGTACATCGTTTTTTAAGTAGTTTTTTTTTAAACCTGTTTTCAACCGTTTATTTTAAACGATTCGTTTTATTTTCTTAGTGTTTGATGCATTTAAAATTAAACATTGTTAATGAATCGATCTGCTCATAATGAATCTAAGAAAATTTTGTTGACAAATTCTTGAGATATTACATAAATTAAAAAAGATATTCTTTAGTGCCCATAAAGTTTAAACGCTGAGTGACTCTATTTTCAGTAATCAGATTATAAAAAAATTGCTTTGTTTCAGTAAAAAATATTATTATATTAATTGCAGATTAATTCTTTCCACTTTAATTTAAAGCATAAATTCTACGGGTGCTAACAGAAAATTAGAGAGATACATATTACGTTATGACTGAATGCCTTTATAATATTATGAATAAATTATATGACAATCAAAATTTGAAGTTTTAAAATATTTTGATGAAGAAGCTATTAAAGTAGGAATTGCATAAAATATTTAATTATTAAAATTTTAACGAACATTAAGATTGGCGAACCGGCTGGTCGCCAAAGGCGGCTAGTAAAAAAATAAATAAATAGATGTTTCTATCGAGATGAATCGTTATCTGGTTAATAATATTTCAGATTAACTAAATGAAAGCTGTAGCAGAAAGTCTCATAATTAAAAAGAATTAAGAATTAAATAAAAATTACTACTTGTTGTGCACATATATAGTAACATTAATAGTTTTGCTTCCTTTCAATGTGATCTTCTCTATCCATGATGTCCATGAACTAGTAATTCAATAAGAGAAAGAAAACAGACATGACACATGCCTGGAAAAAAAAATTATGCAAAAACTGCTTAAAATATAAAGATATTTTTAGAATTATTACATAAAATGATCTCAAACATTGATAAAATTCGATTTCGAAAATGCCGAAATTCGGGTTTCTGCAGAAGTGAAATGCTAAATACAAAATAAAAATAATGCCGAAGAAGCATTCTACTTATTAATCTCCATTACAATCCAACATACACCCTTCCACATTCCCTACGCCATAACTGGCAATATTTATTGATATTTGGCTATATGAATCTTTTAGTGATTAATTATTTTGTGCTTCTAATTCCTGTATGAGACAGGGTATGAATAGAAGAAAATATCTGTCAGCGAAAGTTTCAGGGGATGTATGGGCAATTACTGGTGGTGGATACATCACAATTAATCGATTTGTCGGTGTCTGGAATGGAAATCTGAACCATTCTCAGCCTTGGGTTATTTTTTAAAATTGTTAAATCTTCATCATCTGGAAATTCTGCAATAGTTGCGTAATCAATTGGAGATGGTATTAACTCTGGAAAGAGCATCTGCAACAACGTTTTCTTCTCCCTTGACGAAACAAATATTCGTTGAAAATTGAGCAATGTAACTAATTTTCTTGCTTTTCTTGGAGAGGCTTTGTCTAAACTGTGTTGAAAAGCGATGGTGATAGGTTTGTGGTCCGTATAGATGTTGGAAGACCTTCCCTCTAATATGTACCTAAAATGCTTTATTGCGGTGTAAATGGACGAGAGCTCCGGATCATATGCGATGTACTTTCTCTCTGTGTCGATTAAGGTGCGTGAGAAGAAAATTAATGGACCCGTCTCTCCCTAGTCAATTTGATGAATAACGGCCCCGATAACTGTATCAGAAGCATCGCCTGTGAGAAATATAATAGCGTCAGTTAAAGGATGAACCAGCATAGTAGCGTGAGCAAGTGCATTTTTGGGGTTTTTGAATGCATTGCGAGAATCTTCCGTCCATGTTAGCGGTACTTTACTATTTTTGCATCTTCCCCTGGTGGATGATGTGGGTTTGGTTATGTTTTGTATGACATCAACTTTCGCCGAAAGAGGTCTTATTCCTTCAGTTGTGATTCAATACCCCAAATTTAATAATTTGGGGTATTAAATCACAACTGTTTAGAAATTCCAAAAATACATTTTGCAACACTGATGCATAAACCATAGTCGTTTAACCTTAGAAAAACTGTGTATAAGTGTTTACGATGCGACTCTCGGTCTGGAGAAGTGATTAATATGTCATTTAAATAGAAGAATGTAAAGTCCAATCCTGATAGTACCATATTCACGAATCGTTGAAATGTCTCTGCCGCTTTGCGTAAACCAAATGTCACGAATGGGAATTCAAACACCCCTAAAGAAGTTATAATGGTCGTTTTTGGGATGTCGCTTTCGTGCACTGGAATTTGTTGATAAGCTCTAATTAATCAATGGATTAAAAAATCTTGTTTTCTTGTAGCATATAGCCACAGTTGATGAGGAACAGTAGAGGATATCGATCAGGATTGGTGATATTATTAAGCGCCCTGTAATCTCCACATGGCCTCTAATCACTTGATTTCTTTAGGGTGAGATGTAGAGGGCAAGTCAAACAACTTTTTGAAGATCTGCAAAGACCTTGTTGCAACATAAACTCAAATTCAGCTTTTGCTGCTTTTAATTTTTCTGCTAAGAGTCTTCTGACCCTAGCCACAACCGGGGCCGCTTTAGTTTCAATGAAATGTTCAGTGTTGTGATTTTTGATTTTATTATTGATTAGTGTTGGCCGCAAAAGATCTGGAAATTGTTTGAGGATTACTTTCTTACTGATTCTGTACTGCATGAAGCATTGATGAAATGACATCGTAGGCAGTGGCGGATTTTGACAAATTGAGGACACTGGCGCTAAATTATTCTGAAACCCACTTCTAGATAAATTGTATGATGATTAAAAAATAACATGAACAAATTTATTTGCGCTTTTAAATTCATCTTTATGCTTATTTTAGTTATGTAATATATATATATATATATATATATATATATATATATATATATATATATATATATATATATATATATATATATATATATATATATATATATATATATATATATATATATATATATATATATATATATCCCTTTATCTTTATTTTTTTCTGATTTTTTTGATGATATTAAATGATAACAGTGATTTATTTCTGTCTTTGCGTATATACATTACATTAGTATGAATATTACAGTATTCACGCATTCAAATTTTAAAACTGAAAAATTATTCTTGGTAAATACATCAGTTTAGTTTTTATTTATTTAAGTTTTTTTTAAGAAATAAAATATATTCAATTAAATAAATAATTTGAATTCATAAATCCTCAATTTTTTTCATTAACTATTACGAGTTTGATTATAAACCGAGAACTGTTGTGGTAAAATATTCCTATTTATATTCCGTTGGAAGTGGAATAAACAGTGCCAGCGTTCTTTGTCCCATGATCGGAATGATATTTTTCGTTCAACTGTGTATCTGTATCTTATTTTTTTTTTAGTAAAAACACATATTAAAATAATTAAATTAGTATTTTTATCTTATTTTAATTACTCAATACTAAAGTTTAAAATTAAGTTGATAAATTTATTATTATCAAAAATAATAATTTAAAATTATTTAATGGACTAAATAAATTATTTAAAAATTGTTGCCTTAATTTTTTATTAAAAAATTTTAAGTAAAAAAAAATATGTCAGAATAAATCGAAATATTTTATTTTAAGAAAGGTGCCAAAATCCAAATATGTTATTTAATGAAAAGGTGCCAAAACTTCTTTACATCACTTAAACACTCTCTACTTATACAATTGGATATTTTTGAAATTAAAAACAATATTATGTAATAGAATTATAAAATGAATCTTATTTTATGTTTATATCTTTTATTATTATACTATGTACAATCTCATGTTATAACTTACCTCAATTTTTTTTTTATGCACATTCTTTTAAAGTATTCTGGAAATCAAAGTTTTTGACGCATCATGTTCATTGGCCATGATAGTTAGAAAGTCGTTCAGACGTTCCTGAATTATCGACAAACTATAATAATTCTTCAGCAGCTTTAGTTTCGTGAAACTGTTTGCATTTCTGACCTTTAAGCATTTGTAAATTTTCAACACAGCTATTACATTCGAGAAAGTTGGTTGTACCATAAATCAGTTCATAAGAAATTCTTTGCAGGTACTTTTTCTTCGTTTATTTCGAGAAATTGTGACATGTAGAATTTAAAATGCACCATTTCATTACTAAATTCAGATTCGATATTCCATGAACAATGTTCTTTTGAGTTTTGAGCAGCTTCTTAATTTCGACGTTCATTCTTTTTGAAAAATTAACCAAATACCCAAATATTGAATAAACTTTACAATTCGCCTCAAAACGCCACGAAAGTTCTAGACGATGCATATCTGACAATTTTGTTGACACTTTGTTTTTCCTCTCATCTACGTACAAGATCTTCCGTGCTACAATCTTCGTATTATGTTTTTTTTTTTCGTTTGTTTTTATCACATAATTTTCAAGCATTTCTTTTTTGTTAAGTGTGTTTTCAGAAAATTTCAACTGGGAGAATTCAAATAGTTATATATCCCTTATTTACTATGGACATTTTTAAAATAAGAATTTATAAATTGTTTTCTTTCACATAAAAATATTAAATTAATAAAAAAAAATTACAAAGCCACAAAATTAAAATAATCATTTTATTTTTTATATAAATTACGTTCAATTCTTTTTAAATTAACATATACAAAAAACTATAGAAGGAATTCTCTTTAAGTCATTCAAAAATGACAATAAATAAATATTTATAATAGCTGATAAAAATTGTGTTTTTAATTTTTTAAACTACATTTGTTTATCTCTACACTTTAAAAATGTGTTCAGAAGCTGGCATCTTCAAAATTCTAGCGAAAAGAAAATCTCGTGAGAATAAAACACTTTGGAAATATAGACGACAGGAAACGAAAATGCACAGAAATCTCTACAAATCAATGTCATCCCCTCGGCCTAAGGTCAAGGGTGAGGTCAATGTCACACCCTTTTGTCGGTGCAGGGAATGATACTATAAAAAAAAAAAATAACATTTCTTGTAAAAGGGGGAGCTCTTTTTTTCTTTATCTTATGTTAGCTGTGAAGTCAGTTAGCCAACGAAAAGAAAAAAAGGATCTCAAAGATCTACAAACAAATTTGAAATAAATAAATTCTTAGAGAAATATTCTGAAATTTGACAGAAAGTTAATTTTAATTATATTGCATTCCAGTACACTATCCTTGTAAATAAAATAAATCAAACACAATTGCTCATTTGTTTCCGAAAAAAAAACACAAGGCATTTAGAATGGTATGCCATATATCCTTCATTTGTTAATAATATTCCAATTATATGATTTTGGGAATTATATTGCAATTTATTCGGAACAAATAGTTTTGATATATTTCGTTTTTTTTAATAAATATTTTATAGTTTTTTTATATCTTAGAAATTTTTCGAATATCACTACTTTTGCAATTATTTATTTACTTTTGGTTTTTTCGTTCCTAGTTAGTTCCTCTTATGTTTTCGTTTGACTCTTCATTTTAATTGAATACTTTTTTCTTTTTTTTTTTCTCAGTAAAGGAAGGGGGGGGATTGTGTGTAAATCTGCAACCAAAAAAATAACTGTCGATTCAATACTACGATATAGTTTTTGAGCCCCCACCCCCCGTGGTCTCAAATCATGAGGCGACCGCCTCCAACGCCTGTGCGGAAATCCGCCACTGACCGTAGGATGGGTCATCAATAGAGGACAATTAAGTGATGCTAATCAATTTACGATTTTTGCTGTCAACTAAAAGGTGGAAGTGAGACAAAAAGTCAATATCTATTATTAGTTTATTGACATCAGTTATCACAAAAGGTCAATCAAATGCTCTTCTTAGTCCAAAATCCAATTTTAGCAATTCTTGCCCATAAGTCTTAATTTTGGTTCCATTTGCAGCGAAGAGTTCCAGCTTTGCAACAGATCTTTTTCTTTTCGATAATGGTGGAATCACGGAAATTTCGATTAAAAATTGGGTGGTGCTCTCCTTGTCACACACACACACACACACACAAAAAAAAAAAAAAAAAATAGAAAAAGGACGACACATCTCGGCCCTCTGTCGTCTACGAGAGTCGGGGATTTAATTTTCCTGCGAGTATACGTTGGTTTTGTTAGGCCAATTGCAAGGATTATTGCATTTGAAAGCCTTATCGCCAAACCTTGAGTGATAATAACATATTCTTTCATTTCCGCTACTACGCTTTTTTTTTATAGAATTACTTCGAGAACGGGATCTGAACCGTTGACGTCTAGAATATTGTCTTTTATTTAGTTCGCTAACTTGTAGGGATAACTCTGAAATCTGTTCTTGTAGTTTAACTAAAACATTGTCATCTCTAGAGCAAGCGTCTCTGATGTGACGTGGATTTAATTTCCCACATTTTATCGGCCATTGTCGCCAATTTGGCTAAATCGTCGCCACTGATAGATGAAAGGCTCGAGATTGCCGTGGATAATCTTTGAAGCCAGAGAGTTTTCAGAAAAAGCTTCACCTACCTTATCTGAAGCTAAATTCTTCATTTCATATAACAACTGTGAAGGTTTTCTGTCACCCAATTGCACTTCAGTTAATAATTTTTGGATCTTTTGTGTTTCGGTTTCGGCGAAGATGGAAATTAGTCTGTCTTTAGCCACGTACTTGTCGGCCCTTGGTGGATTGATCAGAATGTCCGACACTTGTGATCAAATTTCAGAGCCAATGGAACTCACGACATAATCATATTTCGTTTAATCCGTCGTAATTGCAGCATTTCGAAATTGAGCTTCCAATTGGAGAAACCATAACTTTGGGTCCGGTTTCCAAAACATTGGGGCTTTAATGCTAACTCTAGCGATCGATGTCGCTAATGAAGCGGATATTTTATGTTAATCTTTTACCCATAATAAACTTTTAACTCTTTAAGTGAACAAAATTAGATGATGCGATGACTTAAGAAAAGGAACACATCTCGTTTATTTTTTATCAAAAACAATAATATCCTATGTTGCCATCTTACAAAAATTAAAACGTATATAAATTAAAAATAAGATGAAGAGGAAACATAAAGGATGCTACACACCGGTTTAATTTCGTGATTAAAAAAATGCTGTCTTTGCTTTAATTTAAATTTGTTTTGTTAAATTTTGAAGCTGTGCGATATATTGTCTGGCATTGGCTTCAAAAAATACTTTGGAAAAAATGCTTCAGCTAGCTTTTTTTAATTTTAATTTTGCTTCTTCTTACTACGGGTCTGGCTGGCTTCTTTTTTTTTATTTAATTTCATGAATTTGTTTCCGTTATTTGTGAAAACTAAGACTTGTTAACGCATTTTCATTTCTTCGTAAAATATATAATCACGTTTTTCTGTAATTTTTAAAAAGTTAAAATATGCTGCTGTTTTTTTTTTCTCACAGAGGTTAAAAAACAAGTTTTTATTAAGTTGTCAGACTACTCAAAAAATGTCTTTACTTAACCGCAGAATTAAAAAAGCGATAAGACAGTTTTTGCATAGTCTGACCATTTTTGAAAACTTCTATTCTTTTCTGTTAAAATAGTGACCTAAAAATAAATTTAGAATATAGCTTTGTTCTATCCTTAAATTCACGGCAGTTTTAGCCAGTGGTCCTGTGATGATAGCCATTCTGGAATGCTTTAGTTCTTATAAGACTGCAAATAAAACTACTAAATAGAGTGAATTAATGCTGGATAAAATTTACACTTTCCATCCCAACCATGTTAAATCTTATTTTTTTTATCGCATATATAAAAATCAAATACAAAATGTTCGTGCTGTGCTTTTATATCATTATTGCCATGGTTGTGCGATATGTGCAGAAATTTTGTTATATTGATTATTTTACTTTTATAAGTAAATTAACTTTTACAAATTTTATTTTGCAGGCTGCTTTGATGGAACTGTGTAAAGCATATAAAATGTACATACAAGATAGCATGTACAAAGAAAATTGTCGAGTACTGTGCCGTATGCGTGACTCATTGTTTTACTTAAGGCATCTTATTCTTGAATTTGACAAGGAACATGATAGAGATTTGTCATCAAATAATTCTGAATAATTTTTATTTTACTTTTTAATTTCCTTTTGGAATGAATCTAGATAGCTATGTATTCATTTATTAGAATGTTCTTAATGCCATTTGTTAGTTGGTGCTTGTCTTGCACCAAACTTTTTTAAACTATCTCTCCCTGACTGTATTTATTTTGTAATAGAAATTGAATTTTAAATGGCATCCATCTCTATTTCCCCATTTCTAGTTATTGTCCATTTTCATCAGGGTAAGTCGTGTTAGTTGTACCTTTCACTGTTATCACCATCAGATCAAAGTATTCATTTATTATGAAGAAAAGCTCTTAGCATATGTTTTTTTTTTCTTTGTTAAATATTAAGTATGTGGTAACAAGTTGTAATAATTTTAATTTAGTGAATTCTGCCATATATTTAGAAACTATAAATCGTTTGCATAACTTCTATTCCTTTTTGTGATTTAGCACAGGATGATTGAAATAGTGGATTTCCTTTATTTGAAAGGAAGCTTGTTTTATGAATACGAAACATCTAATCAATGTTGCAGTCTGAGAAAAGAAGAATTTTTTTAACCCCGGTTTTTTAACAAAATTTAATAAAAGAAACCTAGATGTTTGTACAGAACTTTAGACTAGGGATGTTTGTACAAAATATATCAGTGTGTAGTATTCTAGTCAGTGTTTTAATAACTATAGTTTCTGTAAAAGAAGAAAATGTTAATCTTATATCTTTAAATTAGCAATCCTTGTGTGTGTCTGTATATAAATATATATGTATTTCATGTATCTGAAACGGCTCTAACGATGGCTCAGATTTTAAATTTAGGTAAAGTTTTGCTTTTTAAGTTTATCTATATAAAGTATCTTTCCTGTAAAAACGCGATTTCGAACGCACACACACACACACACACACACAAATGTATAACTAGCCATTAGAGTCCAAGAGATGGCCATATTTGGGGAAAATGCGCCTATGTGCAATAGATGCAAAGTTAATTTTACTATTTGGCATATCTTAATTGAATGTCCCGTCTTTAATTCATACCGTGCTCGTTTTTTTTACCTTGTCTTCAACATTGCAGGACTTAGTGGGTGAAAGATACCACCCAAATATTTTTAAATTCTTAAGAGCTACTGGCTTTTTAACTTGTATTTAGACTTTTTAATCATTCTTTTTTGCGTTGAACATTCCTTTTTGTGTATTTGTACGTTTCATCATTGTAACAAAATCTCATGAATCATAGTTTTTAAATTTTAAGATGTTAAAACTATTTTCACATCATTTTTTTGGGTGAAATTTTCTTTATATGTCTGTGTTAATTAAATAAATGGGTGTTTTCTTTAACAAATTTTATACTTTTACCATTTGATTGGCGCAGTATAGCCAAATATGGCTCTTGCGCCAGTAAAACACACAAAACCAACCAAGAGATGGCGTTACATGTCCAAGCAGAACGTAAACAAATATATGTAGCCATCCGAGCTTCAGTAAAAATCTTATAGCTTTAATCGAGAAATTCTTGTATATGTATATATATATATATATATACAAATTTATTTTGTGTATTTTGGATACAGCTCTAACGATTTGGATCAAATTTTATATTTAGATAAGGTTTTTATTTATAAGTTTATCTATATATGTGTATTTCCTGAAAAAATTCGATTTTACATGCACAAAAAAATTTATAACTAAGTATTAGAATAAGTTTATTCAAGTTATTAAGTTTGTGCGAGCAGTGCAGTATAGTGTTCAAAACAACATGGCTGACGAGTGTGTTGCGGGTCTTCGGGTTCGAGTCGCGCGTTTTGCTTTATTTTATACTTAATTATTAATATTTAATATTTCTGCTTTTTAAGTTTATCTATATAGATGTATTTCCTGACAAAATGCGATTTTACCCTCACATAAAAAAGTATTTTCTTACATTAGAGCCTTCTTCTATCTGCTCTCATGCTGACAATGTCATATAGCGCCATCTCGGACCCGATTTCACCATGGCAAAACTGAGTGTAGGTTCAAAAATATAAGTACAGTAGACTCCCGATTATCCGCGCCTGCTCACAAAGTTTTTTTTTTTTTTTTGACTGATTTTTTTAAAAAAGGTGTAGTTTTTCAGTTATGCTTTTGTAATTACATAATACATTACAGTATTAAAACAGTACATATGTATTAATTTTTCTTGTATCCTTGACGCCTCTCATAAGTGCAAAGCACTTTTCTGTTTTCATTAACAAAATGCATTTTAGGTTAGTTTTGAGTGATATACTAAAATATTAAGCGTTAGTTAAACATTTCCTGCTGTTTATTTTACGTTTTATTGTGCATAAAACGATTTTTCAAAATTGGAATGACTGTTTTTTCTTTTGCTATACCCGTTTTTAGCTTTTTTCGGATTATCCGCGGCGGCCGCGCCACCCGATTCCGCGGATAATCGGGAGTGTACTGTAATGATAAATAAACTGTAATGCAGCAAATTGTTTTGAATAACATGTTAAACTAAGTCCACTGATGATTTTTGTTTTCTTTAAATGACCAGTTCATATGTAGGTAAGATTATATTTTTTAATAATTTGTATCCGATGTGGTATTCGTATCTAAATGTATTCTTAATATATATATATATATATCAAGCTAAGCTTGGTCTTCCTTGTACTGAATGATTATTTATTATAAAATGGGCAAATAAATGTTTGAAATCCTTTATCGAGCTCATACTAATTAATAAACACAATTATTTAAATGTTTCAGATGTCCTTTTAAATTATTATTGAAAACTGATTTACCTCAGTTTCATTTTCATTTTTCAGAGAACTGGTAAGAATCTGACAATATTGATATCTTTTACTTGTTTACCCAGTTCTGGTTGTTTATTTTAAAATGTTTTTGTGCTTCTTAATTTACAGATTTCTTGTTGATTATCCAAATAATTCCATGTATTGAGTTGTATATGCAATAATTGCAAGAATTTTCTTTCTTTCTTTAAAGAAAATCTTTGAATGTTATTACAGAAAGTATTGAAATTTTTAAATTTTATAGAAAATAGTAATAATTATTATTGTATCTTTATTAATCTAAGAAAAAAAATAGTCTTTGGTTACAATAAACATGAGAGATCAGCCCTTCTGCATGGTTCATTGGCTGTTGATTCATTTTACTTTAAAAGCACAATTTTAAATTGCAATCGTTAATTTGACTCTTCATGCTACATTTAATGGAATTCATATTAGGTATGCGATAGCGCATTAATGTGTAGAGCTAAACATATGAAAAATAGGATACTGATATTTTAAATATGTTATAAAGATTATAATTCTAAAAACTCATTATCTAATTATTATCATTGGATTCACATTCTTAATTTAACCCTTTAAAGGGCCATTTTTTTCTAGTCATATTATGTAAAAATATTTTCACGCTTGAAATTAGAATAAGAAAAGGAATTCATTTAGCTTATTAGATAAATTTAATTAATTAATTAGGTTAATTAATAATTAAGTAATAAATCAAGACACATCATTTTGTCTGAGATAAAGAACTGAAGCATCTAAGTTTCTGACTAAGTTTAGTTTACTAAAAAAATTTGTTAGAACTTATGCCAAGCTATATAATTTCATACAAAGGTTGATAAATTTGGTGGGAAGCTTACTTAACATGGCCCTAGAAAGGGTTAATTCTTTATTTTAATATTTTGAAAAATAATTAAATTAATAAATCTATTCTTCAAGATGTTTAAGTAAAGAGTGATAAACTTTTTGTGCATAGTGCATACATTATTTAATAATTTATGTGTTTAAAACGAAAATTTCTGAAATTATTGCTTTAGTTTTTAATTAAAGATGTTTTAATCTTTGTGCTTTGTTCTTAGAAAGATAAATATTTTATATATATAATTTTTTTTAATTATTAATAATAATTGTTGTTGAAATTTGCTTTGTACCTTACTTTGAATGAAACACATAATGGAGAATATTTTCCAAAGGTTTTGCATGTCATTTGACCAAATTTATGATAATTCATAATTTTTGTCTGTTTTGAAATGTAAATGATCATTTTCAACTTTGGTTGGGAGTATGATAAAATATGTGTAATAAATATTTAATTACCTTTGCTTTAGTTTGTAAATTGGCAAGGTTTAAATACAACTGTGATATATTGATTTTAGTTTGCATCCTTTTCAGTTATATGTTCTGAATTACATGCTTGTAATTTTCTCCTTTTTTAAATCAATCTGAATGTTTAATGAAAAAGTCAAACTTCATCATGATTATTTGTAATATGACATTTATACACACTTGTTTTATTATATATATATATTGGTGTCATTTGTGATAGCTTACCTTGATAAGCTAATGTTATAAGATATTGTAACATTTTTCTATAAAGTGATTATGTTCTTGAATATGTCCTTATCTGGATGTGACCTGTACTATTTTTTGATGTTTGTCTTGTCATACTGTAATGAATGTTTTTTAATAAAAAAAATTAAAATGCATTTATGTAATATTTGATTTACTTGCTTCTGTTGTTTTCTAAAACTACCGATATTTGGTTTATTTTGTAAAGATTTTTAGGTGGGAAGTTTTATTATTATTATTTTGCGTATTCAGGTAATAAAAAAGCAATTAAAATAAGCATTGGCATTATAATTTATAAGAAATACGTTTTTAAATATATATATTGTTACGAAATTACTCTCGTCTGGATTCTTTTGCGATTTGTCGGTCGATGAAATAAAACGGTCCTTTAGTAGAAAACAGCAACAACGTTTATTAAACACGAAGGCACTAACACAAACAAGTCAAATATATACAGCCGAGACGAAGACAGGCAACACACAGTGGTCCACAAGTAGTAATTCAGCAGAAGGAGGGAATTCACGTAATTTCACTCTACGGCCTCTACAAACGTTTACAATTCACCACTGCCTTCTCGCTTTAGCTGTTTCCAACTGCCGCCTCGCTACTACATGATTAACTATTCCACACACGACCCGACGTTGCTTCCACAATAAACACCAGGACTCGGCACACAGCTCAGTTCATCAATCATCTGAGCTCCACACAACGCTTGTTCTTCGCCGGACTATTCCACTGCTGCTTCGTTATCCTCTCGACGACTCCAACTCACAAGTGACTGCAGCTTGAGGCTGTTGCTCTTTTATAGTTCCCGGGAGACGGCATGAGAAGGTTCTGAACCAATCAGGCGTATCCCGATTCCTATTGGCTGAACTGCTAAAATTTTCTGAGTTTCCAGTAATATCTATTTTGTCGCCAAATTCCTTACCAAGCTCTGTGATCACTGACACAGCACCCAACAGAGCTGATCGTAAAACGGTCTTAACAGTGATTGAACTAACCATGTTGGAAAGCAACATTACAGGTTTGTAACAATATAATATATTGCAGGTTGCATAGCGTCAGGAAAAGTGCTTAAATATAAAATCATTTTTGAGCACTTTAAAAGTGCGTAATTTTGTAAAATAAGGTCCTTAAAATGCGCTTAGTTTTCTTGAGAAAACTTTTCGGGAGGTACCAATGGTATTAAGAAAATAATTAATGACTTTTTCCCACACCCTCTTCAACAATGTTCATTGTTGTTATTGGGAAGGTTGTCCCGAAGGGACAGTACAACAGAGTTACCATGCCACCGGGAGAATAGAGAAAACAGGGAATTTAAAAAAGCAAGTAAATTTGAAAATGTTCATAAAAACAAGGAAAATACAGGGAATTTTTAAATTTCTTAGTTATATTTTTTCAACATCTAAAAAAAAGCTGACCTCTAAAGATAGAAGGAATAAAAGATCGTAGCCATTGCTTCCAAAAATGAATCAATGCCTTTCGCGGTTGTGTAATGCAGTAATTTTCTTTCTGTATATGATCTGTTTCTTTCGTCCTTTTTTTTCTGTATAGATCATTCCAGTTTCGATTTGCGAGACTGTTCTTTTTCCTCGAGATTCCCTATTTTGTAGTTAATGAGCATGCGAGAGACTTCTGTAACTGCGCGAAAGAATAGAATACATTTGTCTAGCGGGATTAGGAACATTCAATCTTCAGAAGCAGCGCGATGGTGTTTATTCTACCATACATGAGTTAATTGAATGGCTTGTTTATTATTTGAGAAACTGTGAGCTTATTCAAAGTAGATAAGATAATTTTTTTAAAACAATGAGCTGCTCAAAATCCGTATTTAATACGATTCCGAAGGATAAAAAAAAATCAATTCTGATTTTACTGAATGAGTTCGAGATGTTCCACAAAATCCATTTGTTGATACAGCTCGCTCTGTAAGAAAATAATAAGCCTGAGTAATATTGGAAAACAGACACTTACTTGTCATGCCAAAAGATTAAAACATACAAGACTAAGTCATCATTGATATTGAATTTATATATCTAAAGAGAATATAAGAAAATATGCCACATCAAATCCGAAAACGTCAAATTTAATGTTCAAAAATTAATCGATTCCGAACTTTTTAGTTCAAGAACAGTAATTTAAAGCTGAATATTTATGGGCATTGAAACTGGTTGCGTCACATTCATCCCTTAATGCATTCAATGATATATCGATGATATTTTCACATATGTTCACTGAAAGTGAAATAGCTTGTATGTTAGGCAGTTCAGAAATGTCGTACCTCATTTGTTACTAATTAAGTTGTGGTGAAAGCTTATAAGCCAGTTAACAACTATTCTACCCTTTGGGCTGCGAACCACAAGGTCCCAGGTTCTATCGTCGCTCATCACAATCCGTTACAAGGTCTGTTAGCTCCATGAAATTCATGGCAGAAAAGTCTGCCGAAATTGATGCCCAAATATTTGAATTGTCAAAAATGAATAAATGAGGAAAAGTAATCTTGTTTTGTAATGAGTTTTGCTAAGTAATAATCGGAAGTATTTGTATTAGGATCGCAAAAATGTTTTTTGTTTTATTTCATCCGAATCCTTAATTTTATGTGACTTGCAGTTAAAGAAAATGAGACTTAATATATTCCCCCCATTAATATATAAATGTTGTCTTCTTAAATTCTAGATAGTAAATAATTTTGTTTATCTATCTGTATGTAGGTATAAACCTTCTTTTAATGTGCCATTGTACTATAATGATAAATTGTTGCTTCCTTTTCTAGCTTTTTTCCACTTCCAACCCATATTCCATTATAACTAGCTCATGTCTGCTATTTGCGCGTTTCCTCGTTTCTTCAATATACGTACAGGAAAAATACAGGGAATTTTTTTTTTCCAGGTTTGAGCGGCAATCCTGTACAAAATAAGTACTGTGACAAATATACATACCTCTTGTGACTCGGAAAAATGTTCGAACTTCAGTGGAATTCAAAGATGATGAAGAATTTGTTTCAGTTATGCCTGATAAATATATGCTTAACCTTTTTAGTTATTAAAGAAAAATACGCAGATTGGTTGGACGAGCGGAAAATAAGAATACAGATGAGTAATCCACGACTGTTTGAATAACAAATAATTTTGCTATTGTTATTTTTAAATATTCGTTCGAAATATCTGTTATTTCAATCATATTATTAATTAAAAATTATTGATTATTATTAAATATAAAATTTATTAATTGTAATTAATATTTAATTTACTGTTTTAAGTAACGTGTGATTGAATTAATTTATCCATTTCAGCTTACTTTTTAATTTTAATTTTTTTCAAAACTATTAATTTAATTTATTTATTGGAGTAAACCATTTTCTAAAAAGTTAAATTAAAAAAAATCATTAATAAAATGTTCACTTTAGTTCTATATTCTGCCAATAGATGGCGCCAGCAGAGTAAAAGCAATGTATGCCATTAGAATCATGTCACAGCAATTAGAAATGATCTTAGTGGGGTAACGCATTGTCAAATACGAATATTGGAAAGTCAAGCGGGGCGTTTATCATAGCGGAGCGGTGACTTCACAATTATGAACACTTTCCTGTGATATTTCCACTTTCAGTGATATGCGATTCAATGATACGATAATTCTAAGAATAACCGGTCCGTTCACTTTTCAGCCCATTCACAGATTGCATGATTGAATTCTTGTTTGTGACCTTCCATTGGACAGATCGTATCGATTGTTACTTTCTATCGTGGTCCAAGACCTTTAATCGAAATATCACCAATAAGATCATGTCAAGGATTTGAATCACACCCCTTTTTGAAAAGTATTGATCACTGGTATTTGTGACTTTTTGATATTGGTTACGTAATAACCGCTCTAAAAATATTCGTCATCCTTCTGGATGAATTTGGGGCGACAAAGAGATGTAACGAATATGCTCTAAAAACACCCTACAACGAAGCCTCTTTAGTCCGTTACGCATTCTATCATTGTTCTCGTCAATATGTTGTTTTAGAGCAATCTCTTGAACAACATATGCAAATGAATTTTACTGTTCCATATTGAGTTGCAATGCATTCTTATGTGTAATAACGTTAATCGACCGCATAAAAACTAATATGAACTTGATCTAGTAATTTTAACTTCAAGCCATAGGTTTTCAATTATTGTGGTTTCTTTTGTTGTTTTTAAATGACCCTATCAGTTTTAAAATTTTTGTTTGTTGAACCAATCTGGACACATTAATATATATATATATATATATATATATATATATATATATATATATATATATATATATATATATATATATATATATATATATATATATATATATATATATATATATATATGTAATATTTTCGGAAATCCTGTCGACTTTTTAAATGTAACATTATTTGTTGTGAAGCATGATGCAGTTTGAAGACATTGAAGAGACTTTTTACGTTTTTAAATTCTTTTTAATATCCATTGGGAAAGCATAATTATTTACAAGCAGAGACGCGGACAAGATGTCCGCCGCAGCGCAGTACAAAAGCCGGAGTGGGGAAAAAGGCTGAAATAAATTATCCCTCGCCTTATATAACCTTAGATTTTGATAGGGAAAATATTTCTTCATTGTGCTAATATATTAATAAGATTCTGATAGGGATTTCTGATGCATGTCAATCACATGTAAGGGAAACACAGGGATCTTTTAAGAAAGAATGTGCTTACTGGACATTTTTACCCCTTCATGCCGAGCGTGTGAAAGTATCGGTTTTTAGCTGACTAAGCAATTTTATAAAGCTTCTCTTGAATTAATTAAGTAGAGAAAGTGGAATTGTATCAGGAAATAAGAGAATATTTTTAGAATGAAGTTACTATGAGCTAAATTAAGATAAAATCTTGGAAATTAATTAAATTGAAATTAAGAGTTTAAAATATCATTACATATATATATATAGAAAAAGAAGGAAATAAACTACCCCTCGTCTTATATAACATGAGATACGGATAGGGAAAATATTTCTTCATAATGCTAATATATTAATAAGATTCTGATGGGGATTTCTGACGCATGTCAATCGCAAGTAAAGGAAACACAGGGATCTTTTAAAAAGAATATGCTTACTGGACAGTTTTCTACTCCTTCACGCGGAGCATGTGAAAGTGTCTGCATTTAGCCGATTCAGCAGTTTTATAAAGCTTCTCTTGAATTAATTAAGTAGAGAAAGTTGAATTGGATCAAGAAATAAGAGAATGAGCTTACTGTGGGCAAAATTAAGATAAAACTTTGGAAATTAATTAAATTGAAATTAGAATTAAAATATTATTACACACACACACACACATATATATATATATATATATATATATATATACATAAAATTTTAACCATTATATCTAGCAGGATATATATATATATATATATATATATATATATATATATATATATATATATATATATATATATATATATATATATATATATATATATCCTGCTAGATATAATGGTTAAAATTTTCAAAGAAAAAAATTTTATATAAATTTTATTTCTTGCTTTTTAGATTCTATAATTTTTAGAAATATTTTTTATTTTATTTTGGCAACTGTTACAGACTTTTCTCTTCTTTTTTTTTTTGTTTCCGAATTAAATTTCTCTATACATGTAGACGTTTGTCCTGATTGACAGAGCGAAATGCAGCATAAACCATTGAAGTTGGGAACATGAGATTCGGTAGAAAGTTACCTCTAGGGTGTTAGAGGTCTACTAAGAACGGAACTTTCAAAATTTTAATTACAAGTTTAATTTTAAAATAAAACAGAATTTTAACACATTTCTGCCATAATACTGAAACTTATTATCGCATAAAAATTATTTTCACACCGTTTTAAAACTTTAAAAAGGTAACTTTTTAATGATACCAATTTTGTTTAATTTAATACCTTCAATCTGAGGATATCACCCGCATGGAATGGACAGCACGTCATGCACCTCCTACATCAATACCGGCCCTTCAGAGAGTATTGTTTGCTGAGTGGAGTAATTTTCCCAGAGATCAGGTTCGATAATTTCATACTCAGCATGTCTAGGCATTATACGGATTGTATTTCATCTTCCGGGAGATCTACAATGCATTAATCATCATGCCAACCATATAGAGTTAAGTTTTTGAAAAGGAAATATTTTTTGTAAAAACTCCAGGGAGCAGAAATCGTAGTTTCCATGAATGGTATCACACATACAAAATCCTTTTTGTTCTTAATTTTTGTTTAATAATTGGGCTTTACGAATAAGTCGCTTTTGTTTTGTTTCTGAACTTTATTTGCCGGAGCTGACATTGTTCTTAATTTATGAACCTGAGTGTAGTTTAGAAAATGTAAATAGCGCCTAGACTTAGCTTTATCGCTTTTTCGGAAAGGATATTTCGCTTTTAAAATTCTCATTCATGCTTCATTGTTTTGCGCCCATGGCGCCTCCTAAGACTGGCACTGGCAGCATTTATACCCCCCCCCCTGCCTTTCCATTCATATGAAGTTGCCATATAAATACACAGGTTTTCACTTCCCTGGTGAATACAATAATAGTGGTTATATCTGATTAAAAGACTCATTTCTCAGAGCCAAATAACTTTTGTAAGATTTTTTATATGCAAAGTAAATTTATTTAAGATTTTTTTCGCTATCCAAACTTAAAAAAATAGAAAAAGATATTTTTCATTGATTTAAAAATAATGATTTATCTAAAAAGTTTTTGAATAAGAGATAATGTAACAAATTGAAATAATAAAACTTTTAATTTTGGCTAATTCAAGAGTTGGTTATCATATTCTGCGTATAAATAAATTCATTAAATTTTTTTTTAACTTACTCATTTCTGAATAAAACGATAAACAAAAAAGCACAAAACATTTTTAACGCATTCCAAGCACTTAAATAGAAAATTTCCTATGGTTTTTGACTGCTAAAAAGTCATCTAAAAGAATGAAAGAGAGAGAGAAGACTCACAGATTTATAAGTGATATTGAAAACGTTAGAAAAAAAAAACCCTTCGTATATTGTTTATAAAACTTTAGCGATATTTAATTTTAATTTGAATACCTTCAAACATGTGAGCATTGTAAATCAGATGAAACCATATTATTACATAGCCCTGAAACATGGCAAAAAATGTAGAGGCTTCGAGAACCTGTGGTGATTTGGGATGAGCGAGGATAGAACCTGGGACCTTGTGGTTCGCAGTCCAGTTACATGACCGTGATACAAAAGCAATTGCTCGTGCAGCTTAGTTGTTTACTGGCTTATAAACTATTCACCACAAACCCTTGGAAGTTGAATATTTAATAATTCGACTCTTCATGTCCAATGACGGGTGGAGCTTCCTCTGAAGGATGTCTCTGTGTGGTCAGCTCTGAATTGTTAAGTATTTTATACATATCTCGATTCAGTACCTGTATTATATTGTCCAGGCCTTCATGGACCCCTGGACAACACAACTTCAAGCTGAGATTATAAAGATGCATTTTTTATAGTTATCAATCATAGTCTTCAGCTGAAGCTCACCAAAACTAACAGGATATGAAATTACTCCCCCCCCCCAAAAAAAAAGGTTTTTAACTACTTTGCAGGTATATTAAATTATGTGAACTAGTTAACGGTCTCATTGCTGATGGCAGGATATATCACCTAATGGTTGTATTACTTTGTAGAGGGGCTTATTTTGTTGTTTTCTCAGCATTTATATTGCTATTTACAATCCAAGCTATTTGCTCTTCACTTCTATTGTTATTTGCTCTAGATCCACAGGGCCGCCTGCTCTATAAAGGGGTCTGGGTACAAAAAAACTATTTGGGGCCCTAAATTTTTTGTAAAGTAAAAGAAAAAGTACAAACACGAACATATATTACTATTGTAAGTTTATTTTTGCTATTAACTATTTCGTAAAAATTAATTTTTTAAGATTACAATTTTTTTTTTTTTTCAATTTTCTTTTCAATGCTTAATATAGCAAGTGCATTTAAGGCTTCAGTCCAAATGTTTGACAGAAGACAATTCTTTGTTAATTTTTAATTTGCTGAAAAAGTGCTCAGCTCTCTCTCTAAGACTGAAATAATTAATTTAGAAAAATATGAATTAATTTGAAATATTCTTAAATCTATCTTCTATTTGCGCAATAACGATTCAATTAAATTGTTAAAAATTAGCATCTAAATTCCTCTATCGGGTTTTCTTTTAACTTGCTATTTCGGAATATAATTTTTTTTTTTTTTTTTTCAAAAATATGTTCTGAAATATTTAAATTACATACTATCAATTTCGCTTCGTCTAAAAATATATTACATTTTGGATTTCAGTTTTAATTTTATTGACTAAAATTAAATCAATCAAGAACAATTGCTTTTGATCGAATAATTTATTGATATTGATAAATCTGGGCAATATTGCAAGCCATACTATTAAACATAAAATAAACGCCACTTCTGGTATTGAATCCTCCAGACTTTTAGCTTCGGGAGCCGTATTTGCATCAATAAATTCTTTTAGGACATTACAAATTTGTTTATACACTGTTTTTACCAAATCTGTTTTGGCTTCCCAACGAGTGTCGCATAATAGTTTAAGAGTAATGTTTTTTGTAGGATTCTCCCGCCTTTTGTAGTTGCAGAAAATAGGTAATATAAACGTTAAAATATGCATTACTAGAAATGGCATCACAAATTAATAAATTAAAAGAATGTAATTGGGGAAGCATATAATTTGCATTAGGGTTCAGAGCAATTATTTTAGATTGTACGCTTTATATTTTTCTTTCATGTTGTCACCGTTGTCATAGGCTTGATCGCTACAATTCAAAATACCTAAATCAAGTTTACTTTATCTTTCCAATAGAATTTTTTCTACTCCTTCTCCAGTCACATCAGTTATTTCTATAAACCCCTGTAAAGGATTCGTTTATAGTTAATCCAAAATTTATATACCTAATTTATTCCTTATGGGAAATATCAAGAGTATATTTATATACTATAGTACGTGGAAGCTTTTATACCGTCTTTTGTTTTATTAAAGATTTCATTTCCTAGTGGAGAAATAATTTGTTCTTGCGATCTATATGTTAAATGATGCACAATTCTATTTTTTGATTCTGTTTATATAATCCTTATATTAAAATTGTATTTACTTAATAATTCGAATAAACTTTAAAAATTGCCATTATGAAGGGATCCTATTTACTCTTGGGTTCCTCGCAGTGGAAAATTATTAAATGCTCAAATTAGAATCAATCACAATTTTTTGAAATAGTTAAGTAGACACGTTTTTTTTTAATTTATAGTAACTTGATTTGTTTTATCAATCGTCGAACATAAATTCAGCCATTTTAGCAATTCTTCCGAAACAATAAACGAATTAAAGTAGCCAACAGAACGCTCATGATCTTGAATTCCATTTGATAGCTATCTCCGTTTATTATAATCCTTTACAAATCATGTAGATTGTTCATTTCCACTTCGTTTCGAAAATAGTATACAATAAAAACAAAATACCGAATCTTACATTTTTGAACATATTAACCAGGTGCGAGCTGGGTTTCACCATTTGGCATTTTTTTAGAAATAATATATAGTGGAAAATGATCTATCTTCAGGATTCTTCGCAAAATTTCTTTGTGTAATTGCAGGTCCGATTTTAACACAACATTCTAAAACTTATTCGTTATATTAGTACTTGGCCATAAATATTGATCACTTATATTCACTTGATAAAATATGTTATCGTTATTTTCTAAATCGATCATATTCTTTATAAATGTATAGTTCTTCAACGAATTTTGCAGTTTTTGCATTTCCTTTACAAGATTGTGTAGTTTGTACGGATCTTTCTTCTTCAGTTGAAGCTCGAATTGTAACTTCTGAGGTCGAAGTATTTTCATTGCCAGAATTACTTCGTAAACAAGAAAACATATCTTTTTGTTACTGCTTTTTTTTTCTTTTTTTCTCTTCTAATATTTTTTTTTTCTTTTTTTTTTGACACCCAGAGGGATATGTTCTTGCCATGAACATAAGATCGAACAATATTAAATATTTCATAGTATGAATTCTTACACACTATATGCAATCTTACTTAATAGGCGAGGTAAATGATGGTAAATTATTGCCTTAGGTTTGTAATATGTTGCATACTTGCATTAGACAATAATATATTCGTATATTTCCAAACCCGGTGATTTTTAAAGTTAAATTTCTTTTTCTCCTCTTTCTATTCCGCTATTATAGTTCAGAATATTATTTTAGTTCTTGATCATTTTGGGGGCCCTCAATCCCGGGGCCCTGGTGCATAGCATCCTCCGCACCCCCCAGAAGGCCGACCCTGTCGATCCAAGAAACACATTTTTGGAACTTTGTATCTCTGTCTGTCTGCGAACACAATAACTTAAAAAAGGCTTGAGTTAGTGGCATTAAATTGGTACATGGTCTTTAAATCAAACTTGCAGATTTTTGTCAAATTTTAAAAGAAATCCATCCAGACGGTTTTTGTCTATCTTGCCATTCGAGTGAAAGTGAACACGATAGCCACAAAATCTAAAGGGCTAGATAAATAAAATTAGGTACCCAGGTTTAGTGCCTAAAATGCTGATTCTTATTGAATTTTGTACCAAATCTGTTTGACTGCCTGTTGTTATGTACTTTCTCATGTGCGTAAACACAATAATTCAAAAACGAAATGATTTATATCAATGAGATTCAGTATGTGATCTTATGACTGTAACTGCAGTTCGGTGTCAAATTTTGATTTCAATTGGTATGAAAAAATTCTTCTCGGTAAGCTGGAAGGAAGAGGTAGGTTCAAACATCTAAATTACAATCTATCAGCCTAAATTGTTGATATTGGAAACAGTCAAAATTAGGGCTTGAAAATCACTTTTCAGTCCCTAACTTATAAGATATTGCAATTATCGAAAAACTTGAAATACAAAAATTGTTCGCCTTAATGAGACTCTAATTTGAATAACTGGATTTATTCTTCTATCTTCAATATTAAAGAACTTATAGCGAAATGAAAATTTTAACCCATCACCATTTTCACCACCTTTGAGCAAGATGGGTTATTTACGAACTCCTCCGAGATTTTTACATTTATAACAACATATTCAAAGTTAGTTAAAATCTAAACAAAAGTACTCTAGTTAACCTGTTCACAAGATAAGATGGGCAAACCATTACACACACACACACACATTCTAACACATGCGCGCACACACACAGCACGTACACACACGCACGTACACACACACACACACACAAACACGAAAAGCATGACATTAACGCGCGCACACTTTAACGGAACAGTATCTCATCTTATTTTGAGATGCATAATCCACACTTTTTTGAATAACAAATAATTTTGCTATTGTTATTTTTAAATATTTATTCCAATTACTTGTTATTTCAATCATATTATTAATTAAAAATTATTACTTAATATTAAATATCAAATTTATTAATTGTAATTAATACTTAATTTACTAATTTAAGTAACGTGTGATTGAATTAATTTATCTATTTCAGCTGACTTCTTAAATTAGATTTTTTTTAAAACTATTTATTTAATTTCTTTATTAAAATAAACCATTTTCTGAAAAATTTGAATTAAATATATATGTTCATTTCTTTAAATTGTTTACTTTAGTTCCATATTTTACCAACAGATGGCGCCAGCAGTAAACGAAATATATGCAAAGTTATGTCAGAAGCAATGAAAAATGATTTGTATGGAATAGTGCATCATCAAATGCTAATATCGGAAACTCAAGGTTACTCTCATGAATTGGAGCGGCGACTTCACACTTTCCAGTGAAGTCACCGCTCCGATAAATTTCAGCGATATGCAATTCAATGATACGATAATTCCAATAACCGGTCCGTTCACTTTTCAATCCATTCACAGATTGTTCGAGAGCTTCCATTGGACAGATCGTATCGATTGTTACTTTCCAGTGAAGTCACCGCTCCAGTAAATTCCAGTGATATCGTATCGATTGTTACTTTCCAGTGAAGTCACCGCTCCAGTAAATTCCAGTGATATCGTATCGATTGTTACTTTCCAGTGAAGTCACCGCTCCAGTAAATTCCAGTGATATCGTATCGATTGTTACTCTCTATCGTGATCCAAAACCTGTAATCGAAATATCACCAGCAAGATCGTATGAAGGATTTGAATCACACCCCTCTTTAAAAAGTATTGATCACTGGTATTTGTGACTTTTTGATATTGGTTACGTAATAACCGCTCGTAAAGTATTCGTCATCCTTAATCTCATTATAATTTCAATCGCAATGCACCATGGGAAACGAACTTTTGAATGAAGGGTGGTTTTGTGTTCTAGGGACCATGATTGGAGAAGAACTGAAGAAATTTTCCCGGAGTCTGTCATGAGAAGCATTGCAATAGGTAGTCTTACTATGGGAATCTACCTAAAAAAGACTAGATTCAACAAAAAAGCTAAATTCTTTTCAAGGATATTTCGATTTATTTCGTAGCTATTATTCTAGTAGCCTTATTTCAGGTCTACAATTTTATGCGAAGGATAAGAAATAAAACTTTTATTGGAGAGTAAGCATGAAAGTTTTTGAGAAACAATATTGCCATTGGTTTATGATCTAGAAGTTATTATCTTCTACTATTTAAAGAATTTTTACTGAACATTCAAATTCCAACCATACAATATAGGAGCACTTTTCTTCATTAACAATCCTTTATTTGAAAGCAATTAACTTTTTTTGTTCATCAATATCTTTAACATTGTTACACCAGCATTTAGTATCAACAAAATACTATAAATGGAATTTTTTCTATACAAAAATGCTGGAACATGAGATTCTTTTAATCCATAAAATTTATCTGGAACTAAGCAGATTTGCTTGTGTGACAAAATAACGCTCACAGTTGTAAGAAAAACATTTTAATATTTTAATAAAACTAATATTTACAAAAAAAAAAAAGAATTTTTAAAGAATTTCCTTAAATTATCGTTTGCGTTTTTTTCTAGAAATTGTTAAGTTGAGAGATTTCAATTAAATCGCTTACGCGATAAAAATGAATTTGTCATATCAATGATCTCATTTGAGAAATTTGAAAGATTTCATTCAAATAGTGAAATTTTAAGATGATGAAATTTATTTAGAATTTTACCCTTTGAATATCAGATAAAGATAAAATATCTTTTGAAATCTAAGTTTTCAAATGTATAAATCAATGAATAGTACTGATTTTTATTCTAAGGCATTTACTTTCTTAATTATCTCTTGATGATTCATGCATAAATTAAAACTAGAGAGAGTAATCTTTCCTTTACTCTTACGCATACTCTTTAATAGAGACGTTATCTCAGAGAATGCCTTGCATGGAACTGGTGTACAATAGTTACGACATATTAACCTTTAGTGTGAATTTAGTAGTTTTACTGAAGGAATTGGGTGATCCTTTGCAAGATATTTGGCGATTAAACCCTGCATGCGTTAATTGTATCCGAAAATCGAATCTGTGTTTTAAACGCGTTTTTCGCAACTGATTGAAACTGAAATGCGACACAGGACTACATTTGTAATCACAAAATCCCATACCAAATTTGATATATTTAATTATTTAATTCATTGCATTTTTGAGTTCTCGCGTTTATGTGTTTCTGAAAGTACAGATTGACATATAGTCTCCCCGTTGCTGGTTTTGGCTCAGAATTTGGTAGGTGTCTATATTATATATTTTAAATCAGTGTACCGAATCTTATCTATCTAGCCGTCTTCGCTTTGTAGTTATCTTGATAACTTATATTCAAACAGCCGGATATGCGGACTTCCTCTGAACAGATTTCACTTAAAATTTGATATATGTCTACAAATTTGGTGTAAAAACCGTATGTCAAATTTCTACCGTCTGGCTCTAAGTACTTTCGAGCTATCTTTGTCACAGATAGACAGACAAACGGATATTTTCCAATTTTTTTTTAAACTCAGAGAGATCTAAAACGTGGAGATCTGTCAAAATCTCGTGTTCCAGTTTTTTACGATTACTATATTTTCTCTATACTACGTATACGAGAAAGTAAAAAATATAAAGCAATGACATTTAATTAAACCAGTGGGAGTGGTCAATGCGAAACTTTTCTTTTGAAATTTTTTACCCTATTAGCACACAAATATTGTACAATATTGTACCAGAGGCTCTGCTACAATATTGTACCAGAGGCTCTGCTACCTGGGTAATAAAGGTGTAATGCCCGCACATAAAACCTTGGATCTTGTGTAAGGAATGCCACAAATGTTCAGATTTTTATGTGCAGAGTCTCAAGCATGAACGTTCTGTGCTTCGTAATATAGAAAAAGAAACCGAGTAACCAATTTCTTTTTTTCGATAGAATGAAATCAAAATTTGACACAAAATACAATTTTAGTAATATGATCACATCTGTGAATTCATTTAACAAGCTGCTTTTTTTTAGTTATTTTGCTTACATACACACGAAAGCATAGAATGACAGACTATCAAATATTTGCTCGTCTGTCAAATTTGTTAACAATAGATGCTGAAGTTGACCATCAAGTTTGATATATTCAGTTATACATATATGCGAAAGCTCAAACAGATAAACGGATAGCTCTTTGTTAGATCTGATTCAAAATCTGGTTAAAGTCTACATCTGAAACTAAACCAGTGTTCCGAATTCCATCCGTTTTGCTCTTTATGTTTTGCAAATTTTTGGACTTGCATTTGGGGAGCCGCACAGAAACACTTCCACTGGATGGATTTTGTTTAAAATTTGATAGATATTTAGAAAGTGTAATTTTTTTTTATAACAATAGATATCTAAGGAAGAATTTGGTGTAAAATCAACATACCAAATTTCATCTTTCTAGCTTAAAGCGGGTTTGAATTAATATATTCACAGACAGAAAGAATGAACAACAGATAAATATGTATAAATTCAAAAATTTTTTCTTCAAACTTGAGGAGGTCTAAGATGTGGAGATTGGTCAAAATCTCGAGTTCGAATTTTGAGACGATTCCACAACTTTCTTTTTGTATACTTTATATAAGAATCAACGGAAGTAACCTCTAGGAAATCTGCTCATAAGTTCTGTAGTAAAAGTGTTGTTCCCCTTACCTCGCATAAAATCGTGGAGCTTGCGCAATATCATGAACATCATCAGAGCACAGTTTTTTATTTTTGCTCATGTGTGCTTCGTAGTACAATAAAAAAATAATACTTGTGTATTAACTGCATGCTTTTGGTGAATAATAGCTATGAAAGATCGATCTTTGGAGTGAATTTAGTGTACAATCATTGGTGACTAGTCACTAACAACCAAAAGAACTGAATATATATTTTGGATGCTTTTTTTTTCATTGACATAGAACAACACACATCACAGATTTTTTTCGTTCTTTAGCAATCGCATCTGTTTGCTAGCAGAAGTACAGACCGATAAACAGCCAATTTTTCTCCGGATTTGATTCCAAATTTGATCCGCTCCTATGTTTTTGATGCAAAACCTGAGTACTAAATTTCATCTTAGCTATATACATTTTGTGATTTCGTATTAATACTCGAGCAGCAAAACAGACAGAGAACCTGAGATTCTTTCAAAATTTTAAAGAAATCAAAAATTTGCTATAAAGATAATATACCAAATTTTGTGGATCTAGCTCAAAGCTATTTTTAATTGTCTTATTCATAAGTAGACAGACGGAATGTCCCTAACTTCCTGGATTCAGCGGTATTTGGAACGCCAAGGTTCGTCAAGATCTTGAGTGCGAATTTTTCGCAATTACAATGTGTTTTATTTATATACGAAAATGTAAAAAGCAATGAAATATTTTTTTTAACTTCTAATTGCTAATTTTTTGCACTAAATATAAAGACATTTCACCGATACATTGGAACTACCATCTGAAAATGGTCATTTGATCGCTCGTGGTAAACCGACCGCTAGAGTTAAAACAACGAAGTAGATTCCTTTATTTCAATGTTATTCAGTTGAGCTCAATTTACATCAAAGATCTCTTCTAGGTACTAACATAAAAGTGAATTTTAATAGTGATAATATAAAGACAAAAGTTTAATTTTAACAAAGATGAACCAATAAAAAACAACTGTGCTCTTTTATAAAAATTGAATATTTTGCAGCAATATTACTACGAGGTTGGTTTTGCTTCTAATGACTTAAGAATCGGAAAAGGTGAACCTAACAATCTTCAATCATTTATCAGTTTCACATAGTACAAACTAAATAATATAGTCCTTCTAGTGCTAATTGCATGATGTATAATCATTTCCATTTTTAATACTTCATATGGCAGCAATTTGTATTTTGCTAGACCACGTGCTTGGCTCTAGTGTATCCTTCGAGAAATAATACTGGTTCTAGCCCTTCGATTCTAATGCTGGGCAGAAATGAAAAATTACTTCTCAGAAGAAAGTATGAATTGCGAAATAATTAAAATATAAATAAACACTGAGTGTATTCGTCAATATTCTGTAACCAAAGACAGATTGATTTTTCTTTATTTGAAGAAAAACATAAAAATAAATGACAATTTTTGCATTTCAACCAATCAGAAACTGGTGCGAGTAGCGCGTATGTCAAGTTGTTAATGCGCTGTTTTCGCAATGGAACGAGGAATAATTCTCAGTTACCTGAAGTAGAAAAATGTCTATTCTGTTTTATACCTAAAATTCAATTTTTACAGCTTTCCGATGGATTCGCTGGTGGAGGGGAAAACATACAGTCTTTCCATTGATGAAAAGAATATGGGCAATAAATCATATATATATGTGAAGTTGACGGATTCAATGGTGAAATCAATAGAAGAACATACAAAACAAGTAGGTAAATTTTTTTTAATATTTACAAAAATAATACATTGTATGAAGATTGTCATTAAATACCTTTATCTTAAGAGTACTGTTTTTTAATGATGAGCAAATGCTTCTAATGAAAATTAAGTAGATTTTATTTGAATTTAAGTTATTTATCTTATTTTGGTGCATTATTAACGCCGCATTTATTTATTTTTTCTTTTTCTGCTTACTCTATTTGTGATTCTATTTTTAAGTAAAATTTATGTATTTTATTCAATATTTTCAAAAGGAGAATTTTATATGCGTTTAAAATGTATTTAAGTGTATAAAGTTATTAATAACAAGGCAGTATTGTGGGGTGATGTAAGAGCATCTAAAGAAATGTCCGAACATTCTAAAAATTCATATTTTAAAATGAAGGAAATGTTTCTTGATTTAAAAGGTTATTAGGTACTTGTGTATAAAACAAATGTCATTGGTAGTCAGATTTTAACTAGGACTAACATGGTGTAGTAAGCATCTAACTAATTTGATAATCACTGGTCAAAATCAACATGACATCTTTAGTGATTAATCACTGCCATGTGGTTAATATGCAAATATATTATGTGTTTATGAAAATAATTTATTGCTGTCAGGAAATCAGCAGTGACATTGTTCCAAGAGATATAGATGTCTTCAGTGCCAGCCTGAGCAGATACTTTGGAGACAAAACATTAGTGAATTTATATTATTTTTAAAAATCTAATATGATAAGAGAGTGACAAACTAATACCATGCCTTACTAATCATGGAAAGGGAATAAAATATAAGCAAGTTCCACTTCCCTCATTATGCCATTGCCGGTCAGATATGAAATTTCCTTTTATAATAAAAGATCCAAATTAGAAAATAATATTTTATCCTTAAATTACTAATGTTCTGAATAAATTAGCAATACATGTAGGTAATTACAATTCCCAGTTTTTTCACCAAGCAAGCGAGAAGTATCACCTAGATGGCTATCATATGCATAATGAAGGTTGGCATAATCTGAAAATGACCGAGTAAAGTAAGGGTGGCAAATATCCACAAGTACTAAATTAGTTTATATATTTTTAATATATATATATATATATTAGTAGTGATAATATTTTACATTTTTCTTTTTGATAAATTTAAGCTAAACAATGCTTATTTTTGACAGTTTTAATAAATAAATTTAATATAAAAATATTAATCCACTTATAAAAAAAATCCTGAATATGTACTGCATTTTATTGTACTAAATTGAATTTTTATAATCCTACAGTAAATATAGTATAAACGTATTACAGTATATAATCCTGCAGTATGTAGTATGAATTTATAATGTATTTACTTTTTAACTTTAATTCTAATGTGGCATAGAATTTATAAAGATGTTATTTAACATCATCTTTATTTCTTTGTTTACATATATGTAATGATATTTTTAAAACTTATTTAATTTGCCTATCTTAACCCATATTAACTTAATCCTAAAATGTTATCTTATTTCCTGATTCAGTTTTTTATTTAATTAATGCTATAACAGTTATGTAAAACTGCTGAAATTGGTAAGTTCAACACTCCGAGTGAAGGGATAAAAATCTTCATTCTAAGGAAATTCTTTTAAAAGATACCTATATTTCCCTTTCCTAAGTCTACATGTGTTCAAAGAATCCCTATCAGAATCCCATAGAATAAGGTCATCCGGGAAAAATATTTCGGCCTCTTTTCGCTTTTTTGCATTTGTATCATGATGTGAATGAACGTCTTTCTTGTGCATATTATGCCTCCTGGGATGGAATAGAAAGTTTTAAAAATTCAAAAATGGCCATAAAACTGCTTAATATATATATATCATATAAATTTTTTTAAAATTTAAAATTGATGAAAAAAGTGTCCCATATTTAGTTGCCTCCCATCAAAAAATCATTCAAATTGAAAAAAAATTAAGTCTTCTGAAATCGTTCAAAAATTTGAATTTTTTTTCCAAAAACTTTAGATTTTTAATTTAAAAAAACCCTTTAATTAAGCATGAATATTTG
Source organism: Argiope bruennichi (assembly GCF_947563725.1). Lineage (NCBI taxonomy): Eukaryota > Metazoa > Arthropoda > Arachnida > Araneae > Araneidae > Argiope > Argiope bruennichi. The sequence goes on from NC_079156.1 coordinate 106,984,601, forward strand.
TTTCTGAATACAAAAATATAATGTTAAAAATAATTAACAGTAACAAAATTTATATTTGTATCATGTAAAATTTAGATACATTGGGTTATCATTATTTTATAATACTATGTATCTATTTAAAGAGTATTCAATACATCTTTTAATATTCCATTTATGTTATAACTAGAAGTTTGATTACTTTCACCTCCAAAGAAGTATCTTTTCTTTTACGAACCATTATCAAATTTTTAAAAATCAAGAACATTCATTTGTTTTGTTTTTGTTTGAATATTTAGGTAAATAAATTTAGTTTTCATTACCAGAGTAATTTATATACTTTATGGCTCTTAATTGTAGTCAAGTTCCATATATAATCCCAATGTAAAATTAAGGCCCGTTTAAGTTTAAATTAAGAGCCTTTTTTCTTTTTTCTCCCTCTAAAGGAACATTCTTTAGATATTAAAGTTTCTTCAAAATCAGATAATTTTTTGATAAAACTGTTTAGCTACGATTAGTTTTGAGAAATTCATCATCAATGTGTTATTATAAATATGTTGCTTTCATTTACAGATATCCTGGCATTCTTTGAAAATGGCTAGTCAATTAATTGTTCTTTTCCAGATGTTTATATTTACATTCTAGAATGTAATGATATAATTCTTTTAATGTGTATCCAGATAAAAACTTACCAAATCTTAAGTGATAACTTAAATTTTAGCAATGAATGTTGGTAATAATGAAGTAATTATTGATGAGTGAAGCCTCAGTCATCACCAAGCTTTGAATAGTAGCATTATTCCTTTATTGCTAACCTTTAGTATATTATTTCTTATTTAGTGATAAGAGTTATTGTCAACATGGCAGCATTTTTTTTTCCCACACAAATTTGCATGTGTCTTTATAAAAGAAAATGGTACTTCAAATGAATTTGATGTATCATTTAGAGAGATATATATGAGGTTGCACTAAGCCATTGAAATGATCTATGAATAATGAAGATACAGTTGTTTATAACACCATTCAGGTGGAAAGAGTGGGTTTTGAGTTAAAGCATGGAACCATGCTTAATAAAGTTGTAGTTTGCAAAAGAGCACCATCGGTAAAGGCAAGGATTGTCATAGTATAATAGTTGGGCAAAACATTTCATAAATTACATGCTTATTCAACTGTTTACAATAGTTATTACCCATCAGGAGATTAAAATTTTTGGCTAAAGTTTTGAAAAATGAAAAAAAAAAAAAAAAAAAAAAAAAAAAAAAAAGAAATGAAGAAAAAGAATTAAAAATATGTTTCTTTGTTTTCAGTTATAAACATAATGTGTAAATGTTATTAAATTAATGTATTATTATATCCAGATATTTAAAGAATCAAGGAAAATAAGAGGATCCAATTTATTAGATTTAAATTGTTATACCTTCGTATTTTTTTAAAAAAACTTCTCATTTTGTATAAACTTAAATGTTATTGAATTTTTGATTTCTGTCATATCCTGATCATAAATATTATCGAAATCTCAGTAATGAAATTATGTAATTATATATTTTTGTTGAAGAAATCTCTCAGAATCCTGAATTTGCAGTGATATTATTTATTTATAATTCTTGCTAGTAATTAAATAAAGCACTTCAGAGAATATTTAAAAAAAATGAAGATTCTATCAGCTCTAACTGAATATTTTTAAAATTACTTTTACATAATCATTAATCAATTACTCTATCAAAAATGTTTAAAATACATTCTTCATTTTTATAGGCTGGTGGTTCTAATCCCAAAATTCAGTTCAATGAATATGATGGAGTAAGTATTATTTTTTTAAGAAAAAAAAAAACAAAAACCTAATGATTTTGTTGCATAGTTTAAACATAATGTTTTTTTTTTTAATTTTTCTATTTTGAATGGATTTGATAAACTCATTTCTACTACTATTTGTTTAAAGTTTTATTTCTGATATTTCATGTGTTCTTCAAGTAGATGTTTTTATTTAGTTTGTAACAATTTGAGACTTACTAATTTTTTAAAAAAAATCTTTATAAAAATGTTATTTTACTTGGTTGGACCTAATCAACCTACATCGTTTGCATACTTACATAGACTTAAAAAATTTATGGAGATATTATTTGTTTATAATTTGAAACTTTGTTCTATCAGCAATGAAGACTTCATGATTTGATGAAATATATTTTATCAGAAATTCACTCGGAAATAGGAGTTTGTTTAGGTAAAAAATAAACAATGCATTTTGATTTCCATCAAAAAGCTTGAAACCTCTATTGAAAGTAATTTTTTATGCAAATATAAATTTATTGTAAATAAATGGTAAGATTTATCATTCAAGATTTTTCACTCATTGATATTTAGAGAGGTTTGCTAATTTTATCTGGAGTATAAAAATCAACAAAATTATCTCTCGATACAAGAGAATGAAGAAGATGCCAATGGCTCATTCCATGCAACTATGTCTTTGCAACATTTTTAAATTATGCACCAATTCATCCAGTTTAATAGAAGGAAATAGAATAAATCATTGAGATTTTGGTAAGTTGCAATACAATCGTTGTTTTGGATGTTTATCTTGTAATTATGAATGAGTTTAATTCTTAAGATAATTATGGACAAATTGCTAGTACTGTGGTAAATATTCTTATCTTTGAAACTAAGAGGAAAATATGGAATAAAATAATGATTGATTTCATGTGCAAAAATGGCTCGTTTCCATGCTGATGCTTATGTACATTCTGGGGATGTCAACATTGTTTGTGGAGTATTGTTTTGTGACCAAGAGAAATGATTGAGAGAACTGCACAAAATGTTTTTATTAGATAAGTTCCTTAAAGATTTTGTTTTAGGAAATAAGATTATTGAAACAGAAAAAAGAGCTAAATTTGAAACAGTAAGAAAAATTGATGATTTATTCCTCCTCTGGGTTTAAGCAGGATGCAACTTTTGCTTCATATCTATCTTCCACTCCTAAAAAAGCATTAATCTTTTTTTCAGTTATGCTTTAAGAAGCCAAAGTTTCAGAAAAGAAAAGAAAAAAAAAAAAAAATTGTAATTTTATACTGAAATTGATATTATGAATAAATTAGTTACCACTTATACATGCAGAAGATGAATTAAGAGAACAGCTGGTGAATTAATTATCTAATATAATTGAGTTTGTTGCAGTTATGTTGTTTTTATCCATATAAATCCTTTCTATAACCAAAACAAAATATCTAAAAGAGGTCTTTTTCTAAAAGAACCCGGAAGAAGGTTAACTAAAGCTCATAGAAATATTAAGATAGGAAAGAACATTCCAGTTACTGAGAAAAAGAAAATACGTTTTATTTTGTGAAATATCAGAAGGTATCATCATATTTAACCAGGAAGGTGCAAAAAATGTAACCCAAAGAGAGTTTACAAAATCCAAACAAGATGTGCATCATGTTGAAGTTTCCTCTGTCAAGAATGGATAAGCATATATTGTAAATTCTGCTTATCATATATACATCAATAGCAAAGTATATAAATGCAGAGTTAAAAATTAGAATTAAAATATTTATTATATTTTATAACTAAAATTACATATATAATTACTACTATGTTTTACTAATATCCACAGACAAGATACTGAGAAGAAGAATTAAGAGAAATGTATATCTTGTCCAAACTCATATTCAGTTGTGAGATGTAAATCTCTGTGTTATTCTTTTATATTTATTTGAAAAACCTGGGACTATTAAAATTTTTTTGACATATCTTTTTATCAAAAGCTATTGTTATTGGTGTAAACTTTTTAAAAACTTGAATATAATAGATTATTATAGTTACTTAAAAGTTGAATATAATTAAGAAGTGTTTAAAAAATATTTGAGAAATTTTTTTAAAGAGGTATTCAAATGCTTATTTAAATTTCAATATTCTTTATGTCCTAATGATAAAAATGGAATTCCTGAAAAAAATGTATAAATATGTGAAATTTGCATTATTACTAATCTAATTATGAGAGATGATTTTGAGATATTTGGAGAATAAATAAATTCAAATTAATTGCAAATCTTAGGAGAAAATCTGAAAGTATATTTTTAATATAAAGTCTATTGATTTTTTTGTTAATTATTAATTGAAACTCATTTCAGTTCAATAAAACGATTCTCTTTTGTTTATACAAAAGATTTTATACTTTTTTTTTTTTATGTATTTTATTTGTTAAGTGCATTTTAAGTTAAAAGCCAGTCTTAATAGTGTTATAAGTTTGAAATTTCAATAATTTTAAAGATTCTTCATTAATTATTTGCAAGTCATTTTTAATATGCAATCTTTAAATAATATAATTTTTTATTCCTTTTTTTTTTCTCCCTTGCAACAGATGATAACTTTCCCTTCAGATAAAGGAACACAGAAGTATGCTTTCAGCCTTTCAGATACTGGAGGAAAAGAAAATGAAGATTGGAATAATCTTCCAAACAGGAGTTTTGAATGTGTACAGCAAAATAAGAATGGGTAAGTAATCAAGATTTTTTTTGTTTTTCAATTTCTTTGATAAACTAAGGAATTTAAAGATTAATATTATATTTACTATTATTTTATCAATAATACTTTTGACAGACACATTTCTTTTCAGAAATGTTGATTGAGTTTTATTTTCATTAAATCTGTTATGCATAATGTAGTTTGAATGCTTCTCCCTTCAAAGTATTTTTAAACTTCAGATTGCAAGGCATCTAATTTATAATATTTTCCAAACCTTGTATCTATTCTATTCATTTTATCCATAATTTCTTTATTGATGGATCAGCTAGTTTACAATTTGAGTTTTACTGTAAAACAGGATAAATGAAAAGTGAATTAGTCAAATAACCTATATAATGAAATGAAATATTTTTTTAAAAAATGAATTGTAAAAATAATCATTTGGCATCAAAGTATTAAATATATGTCAAAATACCTTTCATAGCTGTCTCATTATCTTTGCTCATTTCTAAAATTAAGTTTTAAGTGTATTATATTTTGGAGGGGGGGGGGGAGGGAAAGAAAGAAAATGACCTTTAAACTTTGTTACAATGAAATCATAATAATAATGAAATCAATAAATGCATTCGTTACAATGAAATCTTCTAAATATATTGAAGTAATGATATAAGTGAAATCAATTAAAAGTGTTATAAAATGAAACTTTTTGAATAAAATAAAAGTGATAATTTGAATTGAATTTTAACATTGAAAATTGCCATAAATTATATTTAAAAATTGTCAAAATTTGTGGAAAAAATTAGAATAATCAAATAGGTATAATAATATTGGTTCAATTGTTGAGCAGTTTTTGGGTTTGATAATTTTCTGAATAAAAATATGAAATAAAAATCATTTTAAACTGATAATAGGTTTTACAGTTATCTATAAAAACTGCCAAATTTTTGCTTAATTTTTATTTAATTAAAATGCCGAGAAAATTTCTCCAATATATAATATTCAGTTTTCTCTGGTAGATATTGCAAAATTTAGTATTTCTATATTTAATGGTATGCCTTGTATAAATGAAACAAAATTATACATTTTCATTAATTATTGTTACAGTCTAGCCAATTTGATGACTACTTTGCCTGCTAAAGGGATTAGTTGTTTTTGATATCAATTAAAATTTTAAATTATTTCTAATTTAATAGAATTGGCTTCAACCATGAAAGTTGTATGGGTGAGATCAAAGAATAATTTGTAATGAAGTGAAAAAAAATATTGGATAATGTAAAATTGATCCACATGCTTCATTATTTTCCATTTGCTTAATTTACTACTTTTCTTTTTCTATTATTAGTACTTGATATGTTTTCTACTGGTAATTAGTATTTCAGTGCAGTTATCAGTTTGTGATATGCATATTGCTTTTTAATTTTAATTTAAAATTTTATAGTTTATGTTTTCTTTTTAATTTGAACAAACAAACAAAAAAAACAAAAAAACATTGAATTTATTTTCACTGCAAGCTTTTTGAGGAAAAGCATTTTTTCTTTTTATTTATCTTTTATTTATTCTTTCTTTTATTTATTTATCTCTTTGCATACTATTTTTGTTATTTACACAATGTTTGAACTACAAAGAAATTCCTTGGTTGATTTTATTACAACTACTAAAAAACTTTTGCAATACATTCTTTTCCCTACTGATTATTGTATTTTGGAGGAAAATGCTTCCTAGATTTCAAAATAATATTGTAATATTAGATTTAGAATCTGCAAACTTTTACGATTAAATTCAATGACATGCTTGATCTTACTCTTCCCATACGTAATCATGTGCCTTTAAAATTTGGGAGAAATTTGCTTCAAATTTTTGTAATATTCTACAGCATCAAACTATATAGTAACTTTTACTATTTAAAGAGAATTTGCGAATAAAGCTAATAGAAAATTTTAGTAATAAAAAGAAAACATTCCAAGGTTTAAAAAATTGCTGATGGTCTTAATATCTGTCTCAGCATACTTGCTTCTAATATGCAATACTTGCACATTAGAAGCATCAAACAACTGTCTTAGAGAAAAATTTATTCACTTAAAATGGAAATAATTAAAAGTATAGAATTAAGTATACTATAAAAATTATACAACTGTGTGTGCAAATAAAAAAAATTAATACTTTTATAGTCTGGCAATAGACATTTATAAATATTGCTTTTGTAAACATTCCTGCTGTATTTTAATTTTTTAATCAACATTTTTTTGGATGCAGCAATCATATTAAATAGTGATGCAATAAAAAAAAAGAATACTAAAGCAGGTAAAAATAATCAGTGCATATGTACAGTTTTAAGTTAATTTTTTTTTCCTCCAAAGCTTGGAACTAAACTGAGAAAAATGCTATTTCAACTTTGTTTCAAAAGAGATAAACAAAAATGGATAAATAAAATTTCTTAAGACTGAAATCCTTTTTTTAATCTATGCAAAACTTGATTTAAAATTATAAACTTAAAAAAAACATTTAAAAAATTGAAATTCTGTCTATATGTTGGAAAAAATGTAACACTGTAAAATTCTTTTTATTTAGACATGTTTAATTTAATATTTGCATTGTACGAGAAATTTAAAAGAATATTTGAATATGCAAATTTTTCAAAAGTTAATATTGGAAGGAAAGGGGAACAAAAAAGGATACATATGATTTAATTTGGGTATGAATTTAATTATAAACTAAATTATGATTTGCATTTTTATCAATAAAGAAATTTAAAGACAAAATTTCTTTCAAAATTCTTACATATTTTAATTCATTATAAATATTTTATTATTAGAGACTCCTTAATTATATTGTATAGTGTTCAACATAATTTTTAAAAACATTTTTAGAAGTTATTAATATATTCTAGATACATTTCCATAATTATTTTTTTTTCTTACATATGTTCTAGAGAATAAAACTGATTTATACTTTTAAAATATTGTTACATCTGTACAGAATCAAACAAGAAGCAATCATTTGTAAAATGTCCTTTTAGTGAGTCTCTTTGATGATTTATAAATAAATTAAAACATTTTTCATTACTTTTTGTTACATATTGATTTCCGATTCTTTAAAATAATGTAAATTAAATAAATATATCCGGTTTAAAAGTAATTCATCTGTATACACCTGTATTACAAGGAAGTGTTTTTTTTTAATTAAGCTATATTTTTAATTATGTAGTTATTTGTTTATATTTTTATATGATAAAACCATTTCTAAAAGTTAAAAGCATTTGAATTTTTAGTTCTTTAGAATCATTAGGTGGCTTGATGATGAAAATGCAGATTCGTGCTAAAGAAGATAGTTATGAAAATACCAAGTCTAAAGTGGCTGCTGCAGAAAAAGAGCAAAAACAGTATTGGTAAGAATTTTTTTCTATCAAATTGTATTTTTATATAAAAGAATATTTTTTTTTATAATCAACTACTATAGAATAGTTTTTTCTTCTTTGATATAGTTTTAATATTAATCTGCTATTCTTATACTGTTAGAAAATTAGTATATTTAGAACTTTATTTTTCACTTAATTTTTTATTTCTCCTCTTTTACAGTACAAAAGAGATTAAACCATCCATATATCATCTAGGTACGTGTGAAAAAATGTTTTTAGTATTGATTTTTATCTTGAATCTATGTCAGCTGTTTCAGTTTAAATAAATTTCTTTTTTTTTTTCCCCCATTTTGTTGCAATATGCTTATTTTATTACTCTGGTGAAATGAAGCAAATTATATAAATTAAGCTGTAAAAATTTACTAAAATTTCAAAAATTGTTAAAGTTTTATTACTAAGAATAATAAAAATGTTGTATCTGTATTTCAGTCAAAAATATTCTGTTCTTTATTGGGTAAAATGGTAGAAATGGGATCTTAATGATATCAGAAATTAATTAGAAGTATCACTTTTTATTGATTTGTTATTTCCTCATCATCTTCCACTGAATTTTTTTTATTTCTCTTTGCATGTAAATATAAAAAAATTCTAGAGTTTTCAATAAGTGGTATTAAAAAATAAAATTATGATAATTTGTATATATTAATTTTTTCCCATTAGGACATCAACTTATAGTAAATCAACAAAAAAGTTTTGCAACTTTCTTGAACTCCTGCTCTTTACCAACAGCCAAATCATTAGCGCCTGTAAGGTCAAAAAATAATATTGGAAATATGTTGACAACTGTTTCTTCAGCCAGGCATGATTCTAACCCTTTAGTCAGGCCCATGTCCATCTCTTCAGCCAGGCGTAATTCCAACCCATCAGTTTGGCCTATGCCTATCTCTTCAGCCAGGCGTAATTCAAATCCTTTTGGCAAGTCTGCATCCATCCTTCCAGGCAGTCCTGAATCTATCACCTTTCAGCATCAGAGAAAAGAAAATTCTAAATCAAAAGTACCATCAGGAATCCAGAGACAACCTTTAAGGTATTGTTTTAAGAATCATTTTCAAAAGTATCATTGATTGTTTAAATATGTTTTAATGTGTCATCTTTATTTCCATTATTAATCTATTTGCTCTATTTCTCTCTAGAGATCGCATTATACATCTCTTAGCTCTAAGACCATACAAAAAGCCAGAAATTTTACTCAAGCTGAGAACAGGTATGGTTATTTTCTTTTTTTTTCCTGCATTGTAACTTTTAATTTGGTTCAGTTTTGCATTTTTGTGAATATATTTTTAAAATTATAGTAATATTACATTCTTTTGAAATTTAAAAAAATTATATAAATCATTTTAATTTTTAGAACATTGTATTTCCATTTTGTTGAATTGTTTTTTAAAAAATTTAATTTACAATATATTTAATTATTTTAAAAATAAAAATTATCATAATGTGAATGGTTAAATACTAATAAAAGGTGCATTAAGTTTTAAAAGTCTGATCAACGTTTTTGTTATATAAATATTTTAATGTAATTTTTTTAATACAAATTGCAATTTAGTTAATACTTAACTACATTAGCTTCAAATTTTTGTTACCATTTCCCCTCTAAAAAAAAGCTAAGATATTTTGGTCATAACAGATCTGATTTTCAAGTAATTATCTTCACAGTAGCATTATAATGGAAGCATTTTCAAAAATAATCAAAGTAGCAATGGCTTCTGAAAATATATTTGTGGTGATGTTGTGAAAATGATAGAATATATTATAAATTTCCATTTAAGTCTACTTTGCTGATTTCAACTTTTCTATTCATTCATCTGGCATAATTTTTGCATTGATCAAATTATAATTTTTAATCAGTAGTTTTAGATCATAGTTAATCTAAAAAAATGTTCCAATTGAAATCATTTAATTCATTAGAGTTTATTGTAAAAATTAAACCTTAAAAAAAACTATTTTTAAGAAAGTGCAATATAGGGAAAGGCATAGTTGAAATAACAGTCATGACTTTCCTTATTTTAGCATCTATAGGAAAGCTTGTAGTAGTAATTTTGTGCTTTTTTGTAGATAAAATATTATGTTAATATTAAATATAATTGAAAAGAAATGGATTGATAAAAATAATGTATTCAGCATTACCAATTTTATGTATTTATCATAATTTTGAATTGTAGATTTTTTTATTATGTATTTAATTTAAAATTATTTGCAATAATTTTTTAATTAAAAATATTTAAGTACCTTTCATACGTTTTAAAATTGAAATAATTATTAAAATAAACTATTTTTTAATTAAGATTTTACTGTAATTTTTATTTTAACGGATCATATATATTTTTTTTCAGAGGGTGTGAATGAAAAAGATAAAAATAATTTAACTGGGATCTTGGCTCAAGTAAGTACAATGAAGAAAAATTCTTACTATCTTTCTGATGGCCTTTGGAATGAAGTTCAAGAAAACTGGAAATTCTACTCCCCAGATGATGCTGAAATTGTCCGAAAGTATGTTTTTTTGCAGTATTATTCTTAATGTAATTAAAATTGAGATATTTTATGGAAAAAAAATTATGAAATCATTCGTGATGCTACAATGAATACTTTTGTTATGTTTATATTATGATTGAAATTGTTAATTTTATATATTTATAATTGCTATATAGATGTCATTTCTCCTCCTAAATATTAAGAACCAAGAACAGTTATATCAAAATTCTTTTTTTTTTTTCAGTAATATTTTCCCCTTCTCTCTTTGAACTTTTGCTCTTAACAAAGCCACTTTTCTTCATTTATATTATAGTCATTTGCAATTATAGTATTTAAAACAGACTTCTCACTGAACCTATTTTGTCAACTGAAAAAATATCTGATGCAAGTGAATTTTAATTTCCTGAAACTAATTTTATGTTGAATAATGAAATATATAAAGAAAAGTTAGTATAAATAAAATCTAATGATACAACTCTGTTTAAAAGTTACTCTGATAAATTATCTCTTATAAAAATAGCTTTTATTCACTAATAATTATGAAAGTGTGCTCCATCCAATGCTTTTCATAAGACCACTGAGTTATTTTTATTAGCTTTATTATAGTTTCTACTGTGACAGCATAATTTTTAGACATTCTTTTTTATTGTTAATTAATTGAATATATATCAAAAATTTTTTTTTTTTTTTCATCTTATATCAGTTACTCTGAAAACATCTATTATATAAAATGACTCGTATCTTCTTTTTATATCTTTTCTACTATCTCTCCACTTGCATCAATTTAATTTTTGTCATCTTTAACAAATTGTTAAATGCATCCTGATCTGTTTTTACTTTAAATGTGGTAACCGAATATAACTGCAAGATTAATACCTAAAGCATTCCCACAGATTTTGAAATGAAGAATTATTCTATTTTAGTTTTATATTTAAATATTTTTTTTGTTAAACTTTAAGTCAAATATATCTTAAGAAAATAATGATCTATAGCATGAAATAATAGTGTTTAAACAGCTCTTTTATCAGTGTTGAATTTAATAATTGATTAATTTCACAATTTCTGTGGAAATTGATTTTTTTGGTTATTAATTTTGAAATAATATTTTCTGAATTTCCTTTTGATGATACTTGTCTATGATATTCTTTTTGAAGTTATATTATTGCATTTGAAATCATTTTAAAAGCTAGTTTATTATTTTACATTTTGCTGATTTTTAATAATTATTGGATTGAAAAATTTATCTTTTGTCCTTCATAATTTTAGAAACACATAGATATTGTTCAGTGTCTTTGTTGATTTTTCTTTCAATATTTGCTTTTTTTTCAGCAATTTGAAATTATTTAGTTCAAAATTTTTTTAATTTAAAATATTTCACAAAATAATTACAAAAAAAAAATTATAAATGGACTGCAAAACTGATAATTTAAATAAGGATAATATATGTACATGTTTCTCAAACTATGGTACATGGACCCATAATAGTACTTTATATTATTTTTGGTTGTACAATTGCTACACAAAAAATTTAGAAGAATGTAAAATTGTGAATCTTTTAATATTTTCTCTCAATTTTTATTATTCAGAATCTTCATTTTCAAATTAAAGTGCACTCTTTCTTTTAAATTAATACTTATGTCATACTTAGCTGAAATTAATACTAAAAAACGTTTCAGACTTTAGCTTCAAAATAAATATGGGAAACAATAGTTAATTTAACCTGAAATTAATAATAAAAAAAATACTGAAATTAAAATCAACGAATCAAGTTCATTTATTGTATAAATCCTCATCAATAATCAATTTGATTATTTAGTATAATGTATTATCTATTATTTACCAAAATATATAGAAAAATCACTTATGAATGCAATTAAATATTATAAACACTCTATTCAGTATGCTTTAATTTTGAGTTGAAAAATGCTTCAATGATGTTATATTTACTTTTGATTTTTTTATATAATACCAAATTTCAGAAATTTAAATTTGTCTTTTTAAATTGAGTAGTTTCTAATATTATGGTGCAAGAGTAGGTTAGGTGCTAGTTAGTTGTAGTGGTAAAATTTTGAAGATTAAAACAATATTTATAATTTTTTTTTCAGAAATAAGCAACAGCATGTTTTGAAGAAAATCCATTTAGATAATCAACCAAGTACATTTCCAAAAGTAAGAATATTGCATGTATTTACTTTCAGTATTTCTATTTTATTAAATAATAGAATAATCAGCCTTATGAAGCATAAAAAACTTTTTATTTTCACAAAAACTTTTATTATGACGACCTTTTAAATTCAAATTTTTTTCATTCCAGAAACGTTTGCCAAATGACAACAGTGCAAATATTTACCCATCGTTAAAGAAGCAGAGAATATCACGTTTGAATGGTCAATCAAAAAGTAATATTTTTTTTGAAGTTACTTTGTAAATGAAGTTTTATTTATTTTGATTGCTAAAATTATAATGATAATAAATGTTCTAAAGTGCTAAAATTCAATCACTTTTATGCACACACACATTTTTCACTGATCGTTACATTATCTAATTTAATGGAAACAAATATTTTTTGGTATGAGCAAATAAGTCATACATATATAAAATATTGTATTAACAATTTAAATTTTAAATAGATAAGTGAAATGAAAATGTAATTCAATTTTTTTTTCATTTAAAGGTTTATACTCACGAGAATCTAATCAGCATGGAAATCCTGAAAATGCATTTAAAGGTATGAATTTTCTTAACACAAAAGCTTCGCTGATGCAAGAGACTGAAAAACATAGCTCTTTCATAGAGTCACACAACAAGGATTATAAAAATACCAATTTTAATCAAGTATCTCAAGCAACCAAGTTATTTAGTCCAGAGTACAGAAAGAAAAACATAGATCTAAATTCACCCACAACCCAATCTTCTGGATATGTAAGCAAAGATTCCAGCCGAAGTTCCAAAGAGCCTTCTTCTGATGAATTAAATTTTGAAGGGGTAATTTATGATCAAAAATTGAAAAGGGAAAGTGATTCCAAAATGGCAAGAACTGAAGACTCCAACCTCAGTTTTTTAGTTCCTTCTTCTTGTCTAAAAAATGACAAGCAAAATTCTCTTCAGAAAACACCAGCTTCATCTTATAAACAAGAAAGGAATAACAAAAAGTTTTATGAAAACAACCCAATTTCTTCTAATAATAGAGAATATGAAATGAAAGCTGACAACCTGAATTCTTCTACATTATGCTCAAATTTAAATGGAGATTCCAATTGCGATCCTTTTAAATCTTCCAATTTAGAATGCGAAAAGAAAGAAGGTCTGAAGCTTGTGTTTAAAATAAAAAGTGATAAATCAATTAAGCCACCAAAAGAATCATTTCAATACAAACTTAAAAACAACAGTCAAATTTCTTCTGCCCATTCTTCTAGATTGTTGAAAAAATCATATGATGCTGTTAAAACATCTACAGTGAAATCTTCTTTGAAGTACGACCATTTAAAATCATCACCTATAACTGAATCTCCATTGCTGTCAAGCATTCAAGATGCAGTTTGCCATCAGACTTCTGATGCTACAAAATATACTTCTGAAGAAACTGAAACACTTTCAGATAATTCTGAAAAAGAGTTAGAGTGGAATGCAAATTACTTTGAAAGGTAAGGATTTACTTTTCCACCTTCAAATATTTAAATTCTGCCAAATAATGAATTATAAATGTGATTAAAAATTTTTACTATTCTTTATCACATTAAAAAGAATAATGTAATGACACTTGTTTCTACAGAAAATGCCTGCATTCATCTTGTGTTATTTGCAGTAATTACTCAAAAAAAAAAAAAAAATTAATGCTTGATTTTAGTTTTTACCCCACATACTTTAAATTAACTCCATTAGTTCCATTTAAATTAAGAGACAACAAAATAAATTCCAAACTTAAGAAATGAAAATAATTAGTATGAGTGATCTTCCCAAAACTTTCTAGCATATTCTCCAATTTAGGTCTTATTCCCTGAATACCAAATATAGATCTTAGCTATGAATCTAGTATTTCTATTGAATCTATCATACAAATATTGACTTGGAACTACAGCTGTAGTCACAAAATGGCATATAAAATTTCATTGATTTATTACTTCCGTGAGGTATTACAATAGTACAGACTGGAAACGGTCAACCTTTAAGAGATCTGCATCAAAATTTGCTAAGAATCTACATTTTAGATGCTAAACCTGTCTACCAAATTCTATCTATTGAATTCTTTACATTTTGCAGGTATTGAATTCACTTGCAGTCAAATAGATTTCCTGTGAAAGGTTTTCATTCAAAATTTGATAGAAATCTACAAATTTGATTTAAATGTTCACCCTTTTAGCTCAAGATGTTTTAGGGTTATCATGTTAATCAACAGATAAAAAAACAGACAGGAATAATGCCAATATATATATATATTAAATATTTCAAACTCAGGGAGGTCAGAAATGCAAAGATAAAATCTAAAAATCAAGTTTTTTGATTATTACAATACTTTCTCTATACTTCTTGTATGAGAAAGTAAAAAAGAGTTAATATGTGATTTTAATTTTTACCATATACCTAAAATTATTGGTGCATGTTAATTCTGTAAGCGCCAAATATTCCTTGATGTGATTTGAAATTTTTTAAAAAAAAAATGATGGTGGTTCTAGAACTATTTTGAATATTTTAAAAAAAACAACAACAACTTTGGAATTAAAATGTGGTGAGTTATTGCTTAGATATGTCGGGTTTTTGCCTATAAACATAATATACTAGTATCTTTCATGCAGCTTTAAAAAAGGACATTTATGTAATCCAAATTAAATCTTTAAAAATATAGCTTTTAAAAATTTCGTAGTCGTTGCAAAGAATTACATATCAGAATGCGGGAAGTCACTCACCGCTCGCTTTCCGCAAACCAAGTGAAGGGTCAAAGGTCGTGTTCTTCCCCTTCTCTCCGCTGGAATTGATCTCCTCTTCTCGCCGCGTTGACATTTTTTCTATGCTAGTGGTGAGCCGCTACAGGAGCCCTCCACCAACGACAGCGAGATTTTAGGAGTACCGACTATTGAACCGAACACGCTATCCGGAGCGAGCAACAGTCTCTTGCCGGGTAACCCTCTCTGGCGTCTTTGCTCATGTACATTGCTGAGCGAGGACTCTGACGCCAGATATCGAGTGTTGTCGCAATCGTGCAAAACAATAAGCAGATTTCACACGGTCAATATTCACCGCGAGTCCTTTTCCATGTTTGTCGATTTTGAAGCTTTTCTCGGTCCTATGAAGAACTCGAAACGGACCCTTAAGGAAGTTGGAGGCTTTTCCTGAACGCATCCGTTCGGAGGAACACATGAGTGCACGATCCAAGAACCTTGCTCACAACACTGTCCGCGAACTGTGGAGTTGGGGTTTAGGAGGGCAATAGCCGCTGCATTACCTCTCTCAGTTTCCCCACAAAGGTAGATGGATTGGGACTGTCCACTGTTGGGCTTAAAAACTTAACTGGAAGTCGAATGGTAGCACCATACATCTCTGCAGTTGTCACTTCCAGATCATCCTTCCATGTTGCTCTCTATCTCAAAAGGATTGCCGGCAATGCTAAGGACCATTGTATTTTTCCATGTGCCATGATGGCTGTTTTTAGTTACCTGTGGAATCTTTCGACTTGTCCATTCACAGCTGGATGGTATGGTGTTGTGCGCTGCCGAGAGTACCCAGGAACTTGATTAGGGCTTAAAAAAGTGCAGACTCAAATCGCGTACCTTGGTCCGTTGTTAACCTGAGTGGTGGTCCAAATTGGGTTATCCATCCCGAGTAAAAACCTGTCGCTATCGTGTTAGCCGATATATCCACCAAAGGGAATGCCTCTGGCCATTTAGAGAAGCGATCGGCGCAGGTAAGGCAATATCTAAAGCTTTCAGAAGGGCTAAAAGGTTCCACTATATCAATGTGAACATGCTCAAACCTAGCACTAGGAGGTACAAAATCACCAAGTTTGCTTCTAGTATGCCGTGACACTGTATCACGTCAGCTCTCATGGAAGGCTAAACATATCTTTCGCTGATCATCTTTACTTATGCTCGTATACTTATACTACTTTACTTATGCTGGATGGGAAAGTGCATGTAGTTGCCTAAAAATGCTGTTTGGACTGCGAGAGTGGAATAACTGAAATATCTGCACCTGTACCAATCAGGAATTTTGAAGATGTTGATCTATCTGACAGGTACAAACATTGGATTTCAGTTGAGCCGTCACCCAATGATTCGAGTGATACCAGCTGTGGGAAGGATTTCCCTCTTCTCTGTTAGCCGCTCTCTGGCGAAATCGTCTTCCAGATTCTCGGAAAGGGGACCTGGAACATGCCTCCAGGCAAGATTGGAGTGATTAAATCTCCATCAGAGTGGCTTGCATGGATGCTTCCTCCGATGACACAGCATGATCGAAATAGTATCTGTCGCAGCTGCCATGATTCCGTCGGCCATCTCCGCTAACCGCTCCAATTTGTCGTTGGTCATAGCCAAGATCTGCTGCACGTGGGTCGGCAGCCGTTGCAGGAACAGGGACTTCAATACATCCTCGCTGAACTTATTTCCGGCCTTATTCTTTATTTCTACCAACAATCGGGACGATTTTCTATCCCCGAGCTGCATCCTGGAAATGACATCCTTTAACTTTTGCTCTTCACTTTGAGCGTACTCTCCACAATCTCCTCCGCAACACTTCGTAGGGCCTTTCTGCCGGCGGATCTTGCCTAATGTCGCCGACGACTTCCAATTCTTCCTGTTGCAAAATCGACACAATATGGTAAAATTTTGTAATTTTAGTAGTCGCACCGGCGAGAATGAATTGGCGCTCCATTTGCTTGAACCATAGTTTCGGATTACCACGTCAGAACGGAGGGGCTTTGACAGGCGACACTTGCTGTTCTGCATAATTAATCACGACCAGCAATAAAAATAACGAGGAATTTTGTACGAGCACTGTTCAAGGATATCGCTACACAAAACTTTAGTCACTTTCCTGTTAAAACCGTTCTGATGGTGATGGATTTTCACAAGAGGCATATGGTTCGTTCAAGTCCAAAGGTCACTAATATTGGGATAAGGGAAGTCGCATACCGCTGACGTTCCCAAGACTAAGTGAAGGGTCGAAGGTCGTGTTCTTCCCCTCTCTCCGCTGGAACCGGTTTCCTCTTCTTCTCGCCGAGTTGATATTTTTTCCGCGCTAGTGGTGAGCCGCTACATACATTATGAAAGTGATTAATTTGATATGATTGATAATTAATATCTTGTTTTGTGTTATGTAAAATGCATTTTTCAAAAAAATCTGGATTTTTTTTCTTCTTTTATATGCCATTATTCGTGATATTGTCCTTCTGTTTCTTACAAAATACTTCATAAATAGAAATTCACATTTTGAAGTTTATTGTTGAAAATAGCTTATTTTTGAAAATGTTATAGGATATGTGTGTAATATCTTAATACGCTTTAAATATATTAAATAATTTTTTAAAAAAAATAGAGGAAGAAACTAATTACAATCGAATATGCATACATCCAACCTCCAAATATCAGAAGCTCTATGTTCCTAATTTTTTTTTCTTTTCTGAAATTTTGAAGTTTAAATAGAAAATGTTTTCTACGCATCAAATAAACTTTCAATATACAGAATAAAATTTTCAGCAGAAATTACAGTCAGTTTCTTTTAATGATGAAAAATCTATTTTGATAAAAAAAAAGAAATATTAATTAAAATTTAAAAAAATTGTTACTTTGGTTTTTGCTGAAATAGAGATTCTTGGTTAATGGAAGTCGTTTATATAAAAACTGATGAAATCTTGCTGAGGAGTCGTGTAATTCTTAGCTTTGGTTTTACAAATTCAGTTAGGTTTCACATTTTCAATAGTGTTCTAAATGGAACTCTTTAAGTGGGAAAAAAGAAAGGGGGAAAAAAACACTTAATTTTATAAAAGATACAGAAAATGGGATGAAAGATAAAAAAAAAAAAAAAAAAAATACTCATACCAAAATTAACTATACTAATAATACACAATACCAAGAATTCTGAAAAACCTTTTTTGGATTATTAAAACTTTTGAAAATACTGAATGGGATCTGAAACATTTTTAAATTCTTAAAATTTAACTACCAGATCAGTGAAGCATTATTGAAATGTGTAAAAAATGAAGATAAGCAAAAACATATGTGACTGGGCCATTTGTTAAGGATAAAATGAATGAATATGGTGAAACTTTAGGAATCCGTCGGTTTTAATATTTATTCTTGTTAATTAAAATTTACATAAAACGAATTTTTTTGCAGGATATTGAAGATTCAGTTTCAATTTATTGATTATATATGTTACTTCCACAATTTTAATAATGCTGCCTTTGGCAATTTATTTATCTGTTAAATTATTTTTTTCCTCCATTAGGCACTATGTTAAAATTGTATCTGAAAAACAAAGGCTTCGTTATATAACTGTTTATAATGATGATGTCCATGCATACAACGAGTTATGGAAACAGATTTCAGCAGTTCGTAACAATTTTGTAGCTTTACAAAAGCAACTTGAAGAATGTGAAAAAGGATCAGCTGAATATCAAGTAATTTATTTTAGTTTTAATAAATTAATATTTTCTGTTCATTTCATTTTAAGCATTTTTTTTATAGAAATTCTTTTAAATCCAACATTATAAATAGCTCATTTCAAAAGGAAAATATTTATAATAAAATAACAATGTAAACAAAAATATTGTTAAGAGAAAAAATATTGCATGTTAAGTAAATTATTACCTAATTTTTTTCTCATTTGTTTACATATTCTTTTTCTAGATTTAAAATAGCATCATTTAGTATTTAAAAATTATTACTAAGATATTGCTTTGATTAAAATTATAAGCTTAAGAATCCTTGAGTTAATGAGCAAAAGTTTAATTATTTGTTTCCTATATTTTATTAAAAGTCAGATTTTTGTTTATTTATTTCATCAAATTTTATTAAATTATTTATGTAGCTGAGCTTTTATTTATTTAAACAATTTCTTAATCAATTTTTATGTCATACATTGTTATGGAAAATTCGTCCAGTGAATGAAAAGTAAAACAGGCTCCATTACTAATAACGACGCTTCATTCGATAAGAACATACACCGAAAGTTTGTAGAAAAACATAGCCAAAACATGCATGGAAAAAGCACTTTAAGATATCAATAACACACAAACAGAAAACTTCATTAAATAACTGCAACAGCAGAAAGCACTCAGAGAAAATTTGATAGAGATCAACACTTGAAAGAGAGAATTAACTTGATTATTACCTACTATGAGTACACCTCCTTCTTATATAACTTCCATGAAAGCCTCTAGAAAACCTTGGCTTCTAATAGAGATATCTTCAAAATTCGTGTACTTTCGAGAACCTTCGTTTTTTTTTTTATTACCATCTATTCTGCATCTCTTGATACATATCTAAAATTATGTTCCATACTATAAGATAAATTATACAGATAACAGTATTGCAGTTCTGTAACAGTGTGTTTCCATGATAATGTGTTCATTCTTGCTTTTGATTTTTTACTTATGAACTTGGAAATTTTTTAGTTTTTTTAATAACAGGTATATAAAAAAAATAATTTGTTTTGGAACAAACATTGAGAATATCTCTAAAATTTTGCATTTCAGTTTATTTTTAGGAGTTGATTTCTAAATTACATGTGAAAATGATGGCATATTTCTAATTTTCAATACTAATAATTTTGATTATTTTTGGTTGATGACTAGTTAATATAGTTAGTTGAGAAATTTCTTTTCAAGTCTTATGTGTTTCTTTTTTCTTTTTTTTTTTTGAATAATTTTAATAAGTATTTTTTTTTTTTTCAAAATTTTCAGAGACTTGAGAAAAAAATCCAGGAAGAGTATGAAGCAGCTAATAATTTTGAATATAAAAATAAGCGCAAAGAATCCTTCTATTTGTATGGAAAATTATGCCATATCAAGAAATTACTAGATCAGTATGATCTAGAACAGAGAAAATCTAAGTAAAAAGTAACATGTATTTCTCCTTTATTATTTTCTTAAATAGCTTATAGAATGAAAATTTTCTATGAAAATGTAGAAAAGATGATAAGGTCAAAAACGAGTTAAAGCAATACTGAGGGTGCAATTTTCAATGCTATTCAAATAAGAAGTTAATTTTATTATATAAAATGTTAAACATGAGAAATTCTTGAAAATATTTTTCTGTTAGTTCAGGGTTTGTATATCTATGCTACATATAATTCCAGAAGTATACTATTTATATACTAGAATATTATTGTTGCCTTGCAAATGTAAAAACAAATTGAATTTGTTAATCTTCTATCCTGTTATTGTATTTATAGATGGCTTTTTATTAAACAGACATTTAAAGAAATAACTTTTTGTAATATTTCAGTTTGTCATAATCTTAGAAAGTGTAAATTGTACATATCCATATTCTTTTCTTTTTAAAATTATTTAATGAATTATGATTTTTTTTCATTTACTTATTCATTATTATATATTAATATTATTATATATAATATAATTATGATATATAATAATTGAACCACTAAACTGCTGGTAAATAATTTTAACTATTTTAACATAATTGAATTATAGTAAATGTTCAGAAATTATTTAATGCATATATTCAGTAAACTGTTGATTTGAGATCTTTCATAGACAATTCCATAAATATAGAATCTCATGAAGAAGTAATGAACCTTCTATATACACATTAAAGTATTTAAATATTTATAAATTAAGAGAGAAAATTGACAATACATTAAATATAAACTCGTTATAATTCAACTGAAGAAGATATGATATTTATTATAATATAGATATACTCTAAAGTTAACTTTTATGCGCATAAATCATTGTCATGCAATATCAGCTAGTCAAATGCATGAATTTAGAATTATATAAACATATGAATAATTATATATTACACTTCAAAAATATCTCCTTTTGTACTTTTGCATTTGTTATCACATGATTATTATTCAGATTTGGAATTATATGTAGCTACAGGATTTATCTTAAATGAGCTTAAATGAGCAATGAAAATTATCCACAAATGTACTATTACAAACTAGTATGATGAATTTAAAGTTACTAATAAATTACACACCTTTCATCAATCAAATTCTTTTGGGTGCATTAATATTCTCATATTAGTTTAATTTTTCAAATTTTATGTTAAATATATGCAAAGCATTTTAAGACATATCAAATATAAAATTATTAAATATAAAAATGAATTATCAAATATAAAAATGAAATAAAATGCAAAATTACAAACAAAAAAATTATATCTTCAAATGAAAAAAACCTTCAAATTAGTCTAGTACATTTAATTACATAACCAAATATAATTAAAACTGATAACATATATTATAAGATCAATTGTTTATTTTACAATCTTTAAAAAATAACAAAGTACATATAGTTTACTCTCATGCTTATGATCTGAAAATGAAGATTCTGGGAGTAAATATGTTGATGAATAAAAGTAGATTTAATATTCATTTCTCAAAGAATAATTTTCTATTTATATACTTTAAAAAAATATTTTAAAATGTTGAGGAATTGCAGAAGATAGAATATTCTATATTGAGAATTTTTAATAGATTATAGAAATAATAGTATATTGAGCAAATTTACACATATGAAATTTAATCCAGTCTTCATATGTTAAAATACTCATCTTGTTAAAATATATCTAAACTTTTAAGCAAATATTCAGATTGCTTGAAAGAATGTTCTGTTTTATTACATTATAATTTATGTTTACCATATATGTTTGAGAAAACTTTATGTATTCCATTCACTATTTATTTCAAATGCGTTGTTTACTTATGTACGTATTTATGCATGTTTATTTCTATCAGTTTTTTCATGTTTATTTTGTGTTGTTTCTTTATGTATATTTTTATAAATATTTTTCTCTTTATTGTTGTGTTGAAAATCAAAATGTGCCAAATAAGGAACACTTAATATAAAGTGATAGAATAACTTTAGAGCTTTGGTTTTGTTTACTGACTTTCATAATGAACATGCAAGTATTTATCATGACATGTCATATTCCTATAATTATATCTTCACTGTTAAAATTGTAAAAGCTAGTCTGTGATATATACTAGTGATACTTTTGTGATGTTTATGATATTTATCCTTTATATTTGTGATATTTTTGATATGGATATAATGCCTGAAAATCAAATCAAATGTGCCTTCGATTCATAATCACTTATTCTCAAATAATCAATGAATTAGATTGTTGTGTAATGATGATATATTTTCATATTATTTCTATAAATTAATGTATTTTTAATTTTGACTGTTTACATCTACAATTCATTAAAAATTTTTTAATAAAATCCCCAAATGGATCAATTAAAAAAAATTATAACTGCAATTTCTTTTTTTAAAAATAAGATTTGAATATAATATCTGAATCATGTTGTTTGAAATTAATATTTCCTATAATACAATAATTGAAAGGATATTCACAAAGCATTTTACTGTGCAATTTTTATTTGGATTAGGAATTTTGGGACAAATTTAGGTTGTTTCTATTTGTATATATCTAATGTAATTGTGATCTGATTTCAAAAATTTAAACTCTAACATAATCTCATATAACTTAGGATATAAATGAAGATATACGCTTGAATAATATACATATTTGGGTATGCATATAAACAAATAATATTAAGTGATTTCTTTAACAAAATAAACTTTTCTTTCTAATAAATTAATTCATTATTCACTGGTTGCTTATTCTTTTTGGTTTTTTGGGGAATTTTTTTAAAAAAAATATTTTGTTTTATGGTTTCTTTGGTGTTTAAATTTTTAGTCCTTAACACTTGAAAAATCTATATAATCAGCAAATACATTTTGATACATACAATGGCCTCTGAATTCAAAATATAAACTAATATAAGTATTTCCAAATATTGGAGATGAAAAATGTTTTATAGGAAGATCATGCTCATGGAATATAATTCTTTCTATTAGTAAATTTTCTTCTTTGATGAGTTATCTAGATATTCAATAAATTTCCTCTTTGAAACTCAATAATGGGGATCTAAAAAGCTGATATTCCAAATAGTTTGTTAGTGGTTTATGAGGGCTTATGCTTTTACATAAGTGGATACAACAAGGGTTAAATAAATAAACATAATTGTATTCTATCCTGCAGTGTTGATTACAGTGCTATCGATTTCAGTATTCAAAGATTTAGCAGATCAAGCATATATCACTTTTTTCTCTTTCTCGTCTAGTTTAGATCATGTGAGCCCCGGTGCAATCATTATGAAGTCCAAAAATTTGTGGTCTTCTAGTCTGAGTAGTATCTAGTCTAAAGTGTAGAATCCTAGTGGTACAAATTTTGGAGTTGAATTATAATCATGTTAATGGTTAAAACAAAATCATTATCGCTAAATTTAGTCAACTAACTTGAAAGAGATTAATATTTTTATGAATATATTAAAGTCACAACACATGCTGTTATGACATTTCCTTAAAAAAAAAACCTTGATATCATGGGAATCCTAATATCTCACTTTTATAAAGATTAAAAGATAAAATCTCATTTTACTTCGAAATTTTATGAAAATTTTCCAATGACTGAAAAAAAAAAAAAATGCAAAATTCAAGCCTGAAAGTATTTTTTAAAAATTATTTTTCATTTCTTACTTTTTTACGGAGAGAGTAAAGTTCTCTAGGTCGTTTATTAATCTTCAATGTTCTTTTAGTTGATGCAAAAATTCTGAGAATGGTTTTCATAAAACAAATATTTTCAAATTGTTTTGGGATTTATTGATAGATATAAAAAGAAAATCAAATGGTTAGAATTTAAGGATATGTATTGAAACAAACATTCTATAATACACCCTCAATAAGGAAGGTTTTTAAGTTGATAAGAGGCCATCTCTATTGAGTAAGATTTTTTTTATTGTTAAGGTCAACTTTCATAAAAGAAAGATTCTAAATTTTAAAGATTACAATTAAGTTGGGAATTAAACTCTGTAACTATAATTCTCTTTGAAGGATTTGATTTTATGTTAATCCAGAAATATTGCAGTCAATTTTAACTCTTTAAATTTTAAAATATGATGATTACAAAGTTATGTTTGCTGATGATAAATTTATAAAAACTGACTGATGTACATTGATTTCTTTAGAAATATGTAATGATCGAATGTAAGTTATCAAAGATAGTGTTAAACTTGGTTCATTGCTAAATGAATATGTAGAATCAATGGTATTTTACTTACAATTGTTTCAAATGTACTAAATTGAAATGCAATGATGCATATTCTTTGTAATCAATTTTGTTTTCAATAAAATTTCATTAAAAGTTCGTTTGAATTATTTTTGTTGTAATATGTACTTTATATACATAAGTCACATTTTTGATATAATTTTCTGCTTTGTTTCCTATTAAACAATCCTTTAAAACAAAATATTAAAATCTTAGTATGAAAAACTTCCAGAAATCTTGAAAGATTTAAATAATTAATTTTTATTGTTTTCTTATATATATTGGTAAAGTAACAATAAATTCTAAATTTTGGAAGCCGGAAAGACACCATCTTTTTTTCAGAATTACAATAATGTTATTTCAATCTTAAAAAGAAATCAAGAAATTTGAGTTAATTGGTTCCAATTATATCTTGGAGAAATTTATGTATTCAGTTCTTTTTTAGAGTCAAATATTAATTATTTCTTTATCTTTTCTATATCTTTTTTGCAGCACTATTTACAGAAAGAAAATCAAAACTATACAGATAGATTATACTAAGAATGAAACAGAAATATCTGGAAAGTATTTAAAATTAGAGACTTTCATACAATTTACTATTTTCAAATCAGAAAGAGACAAAAAATAAAATATGGAATATAACAACAAATAACAAATGTTATGGAGTGAAAGTTTATTTAAGGAAGAATGATATAATACATCAAAAATTAATTCCAATTTTCATTCAATAATGAAACAACATAGTCAAATAAAAGAAAAATACACCATTATATATTATTAATAATATAAATTCAATGAAAAAATAACCAGTATTAAAATCAAGTGTTATGTTTCTGAATATTAAAATTCTAGCTAATTATCCACTTAATATTTCTAATTATTCTATCAACAATTTGGTATATTGTGAAATTCGAAATGTAATTAAAATAAATATGAAAAATTAAAATGTAAGGGAAAATGAAATAAAAGTTAAATAAAAAAAACAGTAAAAGATTGAAAAATTACCTCTAAAATAATCTATCTTACAAATAAAAAAAAAATCGCATTTTTTTAAACTTAATTAAATGCAAGATTTCTTAAATCAATTCAAAACATTCTATATTTGAGAGAAAAAAAAGTAAAGAAAAGAAAACATTTTTTAAAACTGTGTGAAAATTTGAAAAAAAAGAGCAAAATATATTTTATTCATATAAACTAAAATAAATTGGAGTAATACATATTTATCCATTAAAAATAATCTTTATCTTAAATGCAAAATAAAGCATTTTAATAAAAAATATGAAATTAAAAAAGAGCATTTAAAAAAATATTAAACAAGAATTACACATTTTTAGAAATATAAAAGTGCATGCTACAGAAAAGTATGCGGATTAAAAAGTTTAAAAAAGTACCAACATACTTTCTACTGATATATAAAACAATGCCTTGAAATCAATTCGTAAAATATTACCACAATTGGTTCTTGATAGTAATGAAAATTCTATCATTATCAAAAATTCACTAAGAATAGGAAGTCCATTCATCAGGGAACAATTAATCAAATTCAATGAACATCAAAACTAACATAGCTATGAATTGAAAGTGAACTGTTTTACTATTAAAAAAGATTTTAAACTTAAATATAAAAATAAAATATATTACAAAATTGAAAAAGAGCAGTTTTTAAAGATATAAAATTAGAAAAATTATACATCTAAAATGTAAAAGCGCACATTACAGAAAAACATGCAGATTAAAAAGTTTTTTAAAATCCAATATACTTCCTATTGATATACAAAACAATGCCTTGTAAAATATAGCCACAACTGATTTTCGACAGTCATGATAGTTCGATATTTATGGTAAATTCGATCAAGACCGATTGACTGTTGAAATTAGTTTTGAAAGGAGTTGGAATTTCTAAGAGCCACTAATGGTCACCACTTTAGGTGAGGTTGATTTCTTTTCCATCGTGCCCCTTAAGGTGGTGAGGAAGGGGACTGTTTGCAATAAGAGCATTTACATAAAGCTTCATTTCACATGTATTGTTACCATTTATGCAAGAAAAAAAATCCATTATAGATTAAGCGCATAACATATGTTATATGTGTAGAAAGAATCTTACTGCTGACGATTAAGCCTTCATACTGTAAATCTGACTATCTTAAAAATGCTGATACTAGTCTCCCTTAAATGTACTATTGTAGGGGGGATATGAAAGACTTTAAAGGCTGTAACATTTTTTTTTACTCCAGGTTGCATGAGATCACATTTAGCTTTATACATATATATTACATTTTTGACTCCAATACACTACTGAAAATTTCAATTTTACACTGCTGCTTTTATATTTGTTTATACCTGGAACACAAAATTTGAAAATTCACTCAAAATTAATATAATAGATAAGTTTCTTTTTTTCATGGAACAATTACTCCTCAAATTTCAGTTATATTTACTTGTTAATAAAGAAGTTGCATTTTAATTTCAAGTTAATTTAATAAGAATTCTTAAATATTGGGTTGCAGATTCTGCGCTCTTGGATGAAGCCGGCAATAATACAAAGATAAAAAAATACCAATTTCAAAAGTAAAAACTTTATTAGAATAAATTAAGATTTGGAATTTCAACGAATAATTAGATCAAAGATTAAAAAAAAATTGCTTTCATTTAAATCAAATTTTATAACAAATTCAGTTCTATGCTTTAAAATGTATATATGAAAGTCAGTTTTGGAAATGCATTACGGAATTTAGACTTGTAAAAATCAGTATAAAATATAAACAAACAAACAAAAAAATGCTTGGAAACAATGGCATCATTCGAATTAAGCATACCTGCACTAAGTTTCAAATTTAAATTAATGTATTTTTTTATTGACAATAATAATTAATATCTTAACTAATATCTGAATTTGACTGTAAAATCTTAATTAATACAATTAAAATAATGGAAAAACATTTATAAAATGATTTTCAAATTAAATAAAATTTTGCATTTGTTTTTGAACACATATATTTGGATTTTAAGTTTTGAATAATTTTTAAATTTAATTTATAAAGGTATTAAAAATATATAATCTATAGAAAGCCAGATATTATCAAGTTCATAGAAATAAATCGGATGAACTGGATGGCTCATATATTTAAAATGGATAATGATTCCATATTTAAAAAAAAAAAAAAATCTTTTACATAAACCTCTAACAAGTAGGAAAAAGGGTAGATCCAAAATGAGATGAATGGAGTGAGTGGAGACAGACTTCCTGGATATCCAAGAAAGAAATTGGCGTAAAAATGTTAAAAGTAGAATGTGGTTCCTAAAATATCTAGGCAAAACAATTACTATTAGATAAATCCATTAGAGAATTTGCCTGTTTGAAAAGGTTTTTCTTTTAGTGCATTTAACTTTATCACTAATCTCAAGCATTTAGAATCAAATATCTATTTGATCATGTTCATTTATGTGGAACATGAAAAAATCTGATTATAGAATCAGTTAAATAAAAATGGTATTAGCAAAGATAGTACTATAATGAAGCACACAAAGATAAAAGAAAAAATAGCTTTTTAATATTTACATAACAATAAAATCAGGGAGATCATTAACAATTTCAGTTACAGATGGAGTCAAAATTCCACTTCCTCCAGCTGCGGTATTTACTTCACCATATTGTTCAACAAGCAGAAAGCCAACCAAAGTTTCAATTGCTTCCTTTGTAGTTGGATCTGTCTCCCATTTGTGAAGATCTCTTATAACAAAATATACAGAATGGGTTATCAGGTAATTCCATCCATCTTCTGTATAACATAGCTAAAAAAAAAAAAAAATTCTGTAATCTAATTTTATCAATATAAAACCACAAAAGATTAAATTTTTTTAAAATAAGTATGAGGATTGTCTAAAAAGTATCCACTCTTTAATTTTTCTACATACAATGCAAGAGCAGTGCCACTGTGCACAGTGGATGAAGATAACTGAATGTTCATGCTTCAATTTTTTCTCTGCATTCGAGTGTGTCAGTTGCTGCCTGCTTGGTAAGGTGCTATTATAAGTGTTTGTCGGTTTTTTTGATTTCTTTCAAGATGATTAAACAAGTTGAGCAAAGATACTGCATCAAATTTTGTCAAAGCTTAGTGATTTTCAAAGTGAAGCAATTCGTACGATTCAACAAGTATTTGAAAACGATGCTATGGGGGTAGCACAAGTGAAAGAGTGGTTTAACTGATTAAAAAGTGGTAGCACATTGGTAAAGATGACCCACGAATATGCACTGGAAATATAAACAATGACAAAAGAATACTATCAGCAATTTCTATGTCAACACTGAAATGTAATTCGGCACAAAAGACCAGATTGCTGAATGATCAAAAACTGGCAATTGCCTCATGACAGTGCTCCGGCTCATTCGTCACACTTGATACAGACTTGGTGAAACATGAAATTCCAGTTGTTCCCCAACCTCCCTACTCTCCAGACATGGCTCCTTGCGACTTATGGTTGTTTCTGAAATTAATGATACCATTGAAAGAAATCTCATTTTGAGAATTGAGAAGAGACAATGTAGAACGCTACAATGGAGATGAACATCATTCCAAAAGAAGCCTTCCAGGAGTGTTCGGCAGTGTTAGGATCCTGTTTTGAAAGTAGAGAAGAGATAATGCAGAATGCGACAACAGAGATGAACACAATTCCAGAAAAAGCTTTCCCGGAATGTTTTCAGAAGTGGAAAGAGTGGTGGGCTGTGTGAAGGCATAAGGAATCTTCTTCGAACCAATTTCATCATCGACATAATATATTTTTCCTGGCCAATGGTTGGAAACTTTTTAGACAGTCCTTGTAAGATGAACTACAGATTACTTTCAAGTAGAAAAATAATGCTAAAGTAATTGTTTGTCATATACACAGTCTTGCTCCAAATTAGCTCTCAATATCCTTAAATTTAAATGCAATAAGTCTGATATCAATGACAATCAAAGATCTTTTAGAGATGAATCAGCTGATTTTTTCCCTTATAGCAATTCCTATTTCAGCCTAAAACCTATTTTTGATAAATTCAATAACATCTGTTTTCAGAGTAATTTATTAATAAAATATATATCAAGAGCTTATACAATTTAATAAGTAAAAAGAAAAATGTATGTTAATGAAAAAAAAAATTAAATGACTAACAGTTTGCTAATTAACTCTTTCAATACCAAATGATCCAAAAAATCACTTCAATGAAACTATAATGGTTGCCAGAGAAACCTAGATACCACTACAAAATTTCATAGCCCTTTTGTTAGGTGCACTGCATGCTTTGTTCATTAGAAACACTCACAATTGAGTTTGGGAACAAGGATATTTTTTGGGAACTCTTAAAGGATGTCTGAGCATACATTTGTTAATAAAAGGTAAATTTGGTAATTTTTGTATATCTGAAGAATGAGGATTGATACTATGATTTGAAGGGGGGGGGGGGCGGTATTTCTTATCTTCAAAATAGAAACTTGGGCTTTCCAATATTCTGAGGCACCAGAACTGAAACTTCATGAGAGTTAAAATGGACCAATCATTGTGCATGTTTTCTACTACCAAAACAATGATTCACTGGAATCTTTGGCCATTTTTAAAGATTTTTTCTTTAACATGCAACAAGAAAAGTTGGGATTTTTATTATTGTATGTGTTTGAGCTTACCAATGATAAAGCTTGAACTAAAGCCCTACGGATTTGAGGAACAGACTCTCTTTCTTTAGAGCTCTCTAAATACTGGCAGTCTATTGGTAGCTTTTCCATGTGTTCCTCTTCATATTCTTCTGGGCCCATAAGTGGTAATAATAAAACAGAAAGAACATCCTTTTCAATGAGTAATTTATGAACACCTTAAAAAAAAACAATAAAAAATAATAAACCATAAATTCATTATATACACATAAATGAAAAACAGATTAATAAAAGAGAAAAGAAAATTGACACAAAACATTTAATTTGATTAACCAGCTAGTGCTTGTCAGAAGGAAGCTAAAACTATTACACTTTTAAGATTTTTTTTTTATTTTTTCCTTTTAGGTATGTTAGATTCAGAGGTTCATTTATTTTCTTTTAAATTCATTTGATATTTTTAATATTTTGTTGCCATATGCAAGGTATATATACTATTTAATTAATATAGCATTTTATTATTTACAAGTTAGTAAAACAGATATTGCTCATGTGAAAATATTTTTATATAACATCCATATTATCTGCAATATATTATCCTTAAAAATTTGAAAGTCAATTTTTT
Organism: Argiope bruennichi; assembly: GCF_947563725.1. Classification (NCBI taxonomy): domain Eukaryota; kingdom Metazoa; phylum Arthropoda; class Arachnida; order Araneae; family Araneidae; genus Argiope; species Argiope bruennichi. Next base: position 107,015,465 of record NC_079156.1, read on the forward strand.
CCATAAGTTATTAATAGTTTCTGAAGATATAAATTTTAATTAAAACTTATTTAAGATGCAAGTGCTTACTAAATGGCAAGTAATTAAATATTTATAATATTGTCATACTATAAGAATGAAAACGCTGAAGACAATTTTAACTTTTCTACCGACATTTTTTAATAATAATAATAAAAATCTGCTAATTAATTAACTATAACTATACATATGCCGGTCCATTAATCAATTTACTGGAATGCAAATTGATTACTGACTTGCTAAATCTCTTATTGACAAAAGCCAGATTAAAAGATTAATTATTTTGGAAGATATTCTAAAACCTTCTATATACTTTCATTTCTAGAATAAAATTTGAAGGGAATCTTTCCAATAATTTGAAATTTTATAAAATATAAGCAATTTACAACTTTTCACTTTTACTTATCTAGTTTCCATAATATTTTTATATAAATTTTTTGAAAGTTGCTTATTTTTTTTCAGTAATTAAAGAAATATACTTTCACCCAATTCTCTTACCTCCCTCCTCACATTTTCAAGTCTTAAGCTACAGTGATGTGCAAATAAGCATTTCAGATAAATGAAATTACAGTTAGTAGGCAAATTTACTAAGAGCATTTAATTGAAGTAAATTTTTTCCTCATTAATTAAAAAACAAATACAATTTTTTTGCTAATTACACAAATTCAATTTTACAAACTCTCAACATTAAAAAAAAATTCCTAAAAATAAAATCAGGTAAATTCACAAGCAACATAAATACAGTGGTTTCCACTCTATTTTTATATATGGCATTCTAAGGGAATCCAGATTTTTTCATTGCAATTTATGCAAAATTACAACAAATACTTTTTTGCAAAGTAGTCAATTTTTGTATATATAATCCAAATATAAATAAAAAAATATTTTTGACCTTATAAAAAATTATTTAACAATTTTAATACACACAAAAATCAGTATCACTTTATTAATCACTACATGTTTTCTTAAATGGTGAGACAATTTTCTTTTAATGTTTATATTTCAGGTGTTTCGATTTTATGTCCATAATTGCTGGGGACCCAAATTAATACAAAAAGCAGCAGCAATTGGAATAAGAATTTTCTGAGCTTTTTATGATATTTTATGTCCTGATAAGGACATCAAATCTCCTAAGAGTGCAACAGCAGGATAACCACTGTAGTAATTAGAGTTCAGTTGTGCTTGCAATAATTCTTTTATTAAAAATAGCAGCAAAGATGTAAATATTTAGTCCAATATTAGAAATAAATAAATAAAAACTCACTAGTTTCAGAACAAAGATTTCTCAGCGTTACAGCTATTCCCACTCGACGTACATAAGGATCTTTTAAATTTATATGATGAACAAAACTTGTGATAAATTTTTCATTACTTATTAGTGTGCTGAAAGTATATGATAATTAGATTACATCAATTATTATAAATATCAAAAGTGAAGTTCTATTGAAATGTAAAATTGCATTGAATAGTTTTGAATTTCTACAGAAATAATTACAAAAGATAACTGTTTCAACTGAACATGCCAGAGGTCAATTTGAGAAAATTTAACATATTTTTTATAAAATTTCATATTTGTAAAATTATTGAAAAAAACTTTAATGTAATATAATACTCCATTTAAATATAAGCTAAAAGAAAAAAAGTATATAACTAAAAATTAAATTACTTTTACATTAAAGCTTATGCACATAAATTATCATAATACAGTACTGTTTATTTATTAAGTAAGAATAGTATTATTGATGAAGTGGTTTCTTTTGTGCTGAAATTTATAATGCAATATAACAATTATAAAAACATAGAACACAAATAAAAAAAAATTTCTAGGTTCAACAAATTGGATTATAATTGCAGTAATGAATCTGCTTACTCTCTATTGATGAAACATATTGCAAAACAGATAATATTTTTAAGTGAAAAAAAAATATTAAAATAATAAGTTCTTCCTATTGATGAAAAGTAATAGTTTGGTGCATAATTATCAGGCGTTTCTTTAACTTGTTATATTTTAATAAAAATTTGCAATATTTAATAAATTGATATTTAAAAATGCATGTCGATAATTATAATCATATTCATCATATTATGCTGTACCGCTTTGAGAAAGAATAGAAAGCAGCACAGTCATTTTGCAATCTCAACAAACTTTTCGGGGAGGGCACAATCAGCGAAAGTCGATGCAGGGAATGGTTTGTTCATTTCAAATCTGGCAACACTAGCTTGGAAGGCAGTTGAAAAAAGTTTATGACGATTTCGATGACTTAATGGCGGATGTGAAAGCATGGCTTCCCTCTAAGAACCATGAATTCTTTGCCCATTGAATCGACCATCTTCCAAGCAAATGGGAAACAGTTATTGAAGTAGATGGTGACCATGCTTCGGATTAATCCTTTAAAAATGCTATTGTTGAATTTTTATGTTTCCTTTTTCATAATAAATAGTTTTCTCTTCCTTTTAAAGTTGCTCTAAAATTGCATAGTACCAAATGGTCTCAATTTAAGGTACATTAAAAAAGCAAAGAAAAGGAAGAGATGGTGGTGGTGGTGATGCTCAAAGAGACCAGGAGTTTACAAAGTATAGGTGCCAGAAGTTTTATGATAAGCCTATAAAATACAATCTAAAGAGAGATAGTCCTCTTTTTCAGAAGCAGACAGACATACAAACCTCCTTTAAGAGGAAATCTCCTTTCCAAAAGTCGTTACATATTACCAGACAGGAGATAATATTGTTACTAAAAAATGCTAGTCAACCATAGTCATAAAGCTTGCTGATAATCTTTACAGAGTCAGTTCTGTAATCAGTTTCTTTCTGACCATTTCATTGATAATTAGCAACCTTACACAATATTTCTTTTGCATATTATGAAATGATTGTTGAATTATTACCTTAATTGGAATTTCCAACAGAAACCCTGAGTTAACAAACAGCAGACTGAAAATGAAATCTTATCTCTGTCCAGGTGTAATTCACAAATAACGAAAATCTATTTAAACAGGGCTGAAAAAAATATTTAAAAAATGGCTCTTTTATGGGAGGTATATTTTCTTTCAGGTCTCGCAAAATTGATCTTTATTTCATTGACATGAAAATCAGAAGGAAGCCAAGATAGATTAATGAACCAGTTTTCATTCCATTGACATACATTTTTTAAAATTAAAACTGATAATACACCAAAATATTTAAATGCCAAGCATTTTTTGTGTGTGCATATTACATAGTATACTAACAAATATACTAATAACATTAAAATAATTTTTTTGCCAGTGGCAGATTTCAGACTGCAGCTACCTAAGACCCCAGAGCTAAGAAGGGGATATAAGCAAATTGATTTTAAAAAATATTAACCTAGTTGACAAATAGATGGATTGGTAAGATATATAGATACCATGAATTATAAAATATTAACATTTTGCCAAGTATAATTAATTGAGTTTCAATTTCATTATTTTCACCAAGTTATTGGAGTATTTATTAGCACAAAATACCTACTTCTAGTTAACTGTGAATGCTTCATTCATAAGTCAGAAAATAAATAGAAACATTTACTTTTTTTACAAAATTATTAAATAAATCATAAACATAGAGAGAGTCACACTACAGAAATATAAAGTATTATATAAAAAAAATAAACTTAAAAATTACAATTTTTCAAATATGATAAATGTACCAACACATAACAAATTGCATATTGAAATCAAAAATTTTCTCATTAAATATGTTAAATGTTTAATTTAAGTCTTTTTATTTTTTCTTGAAAAAAATATTTTAAGGCTTTTAAAGATTTTTTACACTTGTGCCTCTTCATAGAGATGACTGGCATTGTATGTAAAATTAATCACACATAATTCTATATATTTTAAAATTTTTACAGTTTTAAAATATAAATCCAAAAACAAGTTTTTCTTTCAAAATGCATGGTGGTAATTCAAAACACATAATTTTCAAATAAAAAATAACATCAATATACTAACTACTTTACTTTTATAAGTTATCCAATATATATATATATATATATATATATATATATATATATATATATATATATATATATATATATATATATATATATATATATATATATATATAACACACCTGTAAAAATAATGCAAAATTTTTCTTATGTCTGTCAGAATATATTATATATATTTAGAATATATTTGCTATATATTCTGACAGAAAATCATTCATACCTCAAATAATAAGTTAATATAAAGTTAAAATAATAATTATTAAAAAATATAGAATAAAAGATAGAAGGAGGAAATTCTATAACTATCAATTTTAAATGGTAATCAGTTTTAAAAATTAATGCCCAGCATCTTATTTATAAGGCACTCATCTTTCATATTCACTGTTAAATAGAATGTATTGGCTTTTTTTTTTTTTTAAACTAATTAATATGTATTCCCAAATAATTTTTGACTAGTATATATCATCCATTAATAGAATTAAAAAGATGAAGTGTCCTAATTTTGAGATTCATTTTTCTTCATTCCACAGTTCTTTATTTTCAAGGCAATACAAGAAATTGAAGAGTAATTCATAGTTTTTTGACATTTTACTACATATTTAATACAAGAAAATATTTTCTGTTGTTTTTCAACAGATTTTCAAAATACATATAAATTTAAATCAGTTATCTTATTCTTGATAATTTTAATAAATTAAAATATATATTTTAAAAAAAATTCAAAATATATACTTTAAAAAAAAAGTAAAATATGGATGTAAATAGATAAAATAAAAGAATCCAATTTTTTAACCATAGGATCATTTAATTTTGAACACTGATTAAATTTTAAGCCACTGAATATAATTAAATTTCTTTTCAAGCTAAAGACATGACAACTTAAATAACACAATAATCAATGTGATAACTTTTCACATCCATATAATAATCAAATGGCCTCTTCTTTAAGTTGAGACCTATTCCTTAATTTAAAAATTCAGACAATATATTTTGCTCCTGTAGAAGATTATTTTAAATGAACTCCATTCATTTTGTTATTATTCATTTTCATTTCCAGAATTTTTTCTGATATTTTTAATTGTGATTTAAATGAACTTTTATAAGCTTTATTCATGTTTATTATTTTAGAATGCTAATTGATTGAAAATTTATATTAGATAACTTATACAGCATTAATAAAAATATTTTTTTTTAAAAATTGAAAAATGATTTATTAACTATAAAATCAAATAAAAACATACTTCATTATCTCAGGATATCCTGAAATTGTTGCAAAATATAAAGCTAAAAATTTATATTTGTCCCTTGTTTCCTCTTCATTAGAAAAGAAATTTTCCAGAAGTTTGTCTAGCAAATTTGAATTTGTGGTAGAGTCCTTTTGCTTTAAAATCTCACTACATGTTGCTAAATTTGATAATATATAGCACGTGTAGTCTACAAATTTATAAGTTGTATCACATATTTTATTCAAAAGAAGCAGAATTAAGTCTTCTTCTGAATTAATTATGTCTGATGCTCCATCGTGACTAGCTGAGATGTTGATTAAACATTTGTGAGCTAATTCTACCAGAAACTCATGTGCTTCATTGATTGCAATGAATTTTAGAAGGAAAGGAATATATTTTTGAAAAGCTATGATTTGGTACAATCCTTCTTCTGTTGCTGAAAGCCCTGAAAATGAATTGCATTACCATTAGTGTACTGAAAAATAATGCTAAATTACAAAATATCAATGCAATATTCACAAAGGCAAAAATATTTTGTTGTTTACAAAGAAGTTATGGCAAAATCGCAGACTTAAAATTCTTTCTTAATATTTACTGCAATGTAAAAAGAACCAATAACAAAAAGAAATTTTAGAAGTAATTTGTCTGCAGTATTAAATCATAAAAATTGTTGCACTATTTTTTATGACTATTACGCCATAGTAGGCTTAACCCTCTAGCTGCGTATCCTGCGATTTCCAAGGGTAACTTAGAAGTAGCAAAATTTGCGCAACCCACAATTTTCGTGAGGATCCTTTTTTTCCGCCTATTTAGATGTAAACTCGCTCTTTTCCCATTTCTGGTTTTATTTCGTCTTTTTTTGTTTCACTCAGATCTGGGCTAACAGAATAAGTTGTCTATGGTTCCACAAATATACAAGCATGTTTTGCAGGCTCTTTTCAAAGCTCAAAGATGTTTGGCAGGAAATGTTTCACAATTTGTGTACCTATTTTGATAAAAGAATTACGCAGCGAGAGGGTTGATGTTAAATGAGAAATAAATAAATATTAGAGACTAAGAGGGATAAGTCAACATTTTTTTATAACTTTTTAATTTATTAAAACATTAGATAGGGGAAAAAACTAGCAGAGAGAGAGAGAAAAAAAAAAGATAATTAATAATGAAATAGACTAAAATCTTAATAAAATAATAGGGAAATCTATAATGTAGGATAGAGTAAAAAATAACCCTGCTCATTTTATTTACATGATAATTGGTTACACAAATCTGAACTACTGCTTTGAGATCAAATACATAAATTGATTGATTTTTCTGTGTGTGAATAATCCAAGAAGGAATAAAAAATCATTATTAAATTTCTCATTTTTTACATTTCTCCAATTGGATGAACTGGGCAACTCATATATTTAGAATGGATAATGATTCCATATATATATATAAAATTCTTTTACATAAATCTCTAACAAGTAGGAAAAAGGATAGACCCAAAATGAGATGGATGGAGTCAGTGGAGACAGACTTCCTGGTTATTGAGGAAAGAAACAGGCACACAAGTGTTAAAAATAGAATGTGTCAAAAGTAGGAATTCAGAGGAAGGCACTGGCCCACCCTGGGCTGTCTAGCTAAATATGATGTGGATTAATGATGACTCATAATATTCATACTTGAAGGGCCAGTTAGAGGCTATAGTTAATATTTTCATTCAGCATTCTTCAAATTTTATATCTGGCATTTATTTTCTTTTTGATAATAGATTATAATTTGTTGCAATCCGATTTTAGTTAATAGTTTTTAATATTTGTAAATGTTAAGTATAGACAAGATCTCACTGTAAGAAAAAAAAGAGAGAGAGAGTGAGAGTGAAATTACACAATGGAGAAAGAGACAAGGTGAAATGACATTAGATCAGATGCAAGAGATTATAAACAGGATAGCAGCCCTTCTTGATAGTCGCATCTTCTAGTTATGAGGAATAATTTTATCCATTTTCTTCAATAGTCAAAACAACACAAATTCACATAAAATATTCTATTGTAAGCTAAATGCTAAAAATACCAAAAAAATTATTTTTGATACAACACATTTTATTTATATGAACACTACAGTCAAATAATGTAAATAGCATATCATTTGTAACTTTACTTTCATTAATAATTAGGGTTTATTATAATAATAGAAAATGTCACAACTATTTGAATTTTAGTAATTTATTTTCGTTTTCTTGAATTTTTCTTCTATAAAAAGTATTATTGTATTATTCATGATAAAACATGTAATATAATATATGAAAACTATTAATTTTCCCAATTACATAATCTGAATGCATTATATTTAAATTTTTTTAAATATATAAATCTGGATTCAGTAAAGTTATTAAAGATTAAGAAATTAAAGGTAGTACACATTTCTCTATACAATAAAAGTAAATTTTTTTCCACAAATATTTGACAACAATGACACCAATATACAAGAAAGGTGAATAATGTTGTAGCAAAAATAAGTGGCACATGAAGTACATAACTTTTTACTGAGTCACAATATTTGGTTTAAAAAATTAAACCATGTACACAATTAATGCTGTCTATACAGTACCCAGAGAATTTACATTCTTTTTACTCTTTCTATATCAATATAATTAAATGTAAAAGATTTTAATATATTAATCCTTTTCTTCCCTATTTATTTTTGGCTAGATAGAATTTCCTCTTTCTTACCCAGAAGATATTCAAATCCACGGGCTCTTGTATTAGCTTTGAGAGATGAATCTTGTATTATTTTCAAAAGATCTTCATGAACTTGAGATTCCATTCTTTATTTTGACTACCCTGAAAACATCCAAAATAAATGTAACAGAAATTAAAGAAAAAGTTTTCAAGATTTTGAAAAGGTAAAGTACATATTTGCAAGTGATTAATCATTATTCTCATGAGTAACTATTTATTTCATAGAATACAGTCAAGCTAGGAGATAACATTTTAGAATGCCAGCCCAAATAAAATGGCATTATAGTGAAAGGGAGTAACCTCCCTTTGACATTATGGAATAACCTTTCCTTGACATTATGGAAAGGACTATATGGTTTTTCTCAGAGAAGAATAATGTAGTTCATGTTTTTATACCTTTTTGAGTTGCTGTCTGTTAGAATTTGACAACAATCAGAAGCAAATTAATTATTTTTATTTGCTGTTTACCAACTGAATTGTCTGATGTTTCACTTCAAAACAAAAAGTTGCTGGATTGATCAAATTGTTTTCCTCATATTGTATTTAAGAATACATTTTGCTCATTTTATTTCAAAATATCCAAAATTATATATAGGAAAATACAGTGCTAAAAAAAGTAAGTCATTTTGTCACTTACTCTTTCATATTGTTATTCTGAGTTAGAGGATGCATGGAATATATCACTAATTAAAAAAAAATATCACTGAGTAATGATTAAGTTGTAACTGTGTATAATATATACTTAAATTACATTACAATAAATATCAAAATGCAACATATTAAAAAAGAAATTAAATATCAGAATTCCCCATATTTTACATTCTTCCTTGTTGACTCATTAAAGCGAAAGAAACAGAAATTTGATATACAGATTAATGTGGTTAGTGAAGCCAAATGTTTAAGAGTTACGATTCGCTCCCATATAATGCAATAAGAAGTTTGACAGTTTCAAGTATATTTTAAAGATTTATATCTGCTTACTTTGCCATGAAAGAGAGGTTTTACTTCCAGTGATCAATATTGGGTAAGTAATATACGGTTTCCTAAGTAAGAAAATGTTAAATAAATAAATAAAATTGGACAATATTTTGCTCACCGACTTTATAGTAAAGCAACAGAGACTTTTGACTGGTCAAGTAATTCGTACTTCACCAGTCTAAAGTCTGTGTTGTTGATAGCGTGTTTAAACTGTTAAACATGGTTTTCATTTATGAAAATTAGCTTGCAACAAATGAACGAAAACTCACCAGTAAAATAATGTAATATAACATTTAATATATATTTACCAATTCTATGAAAAATAATATCAATTATCGGGGAAAAAAAATTATTTCAAGATAATGTTCGAAAATCAACAACACCACGTTACAATGAAAATCAAAATATATACTATTCGATGCCAAATAAATAAGGCCGAAAAATGAAACAAGATGCGAGCACGTGATGTGAGAATTTTTTTGATGATGCAATTACATTGATTTACATTTTCTATTAAGGCAGAGAACTTTTTATTTCAGTATTCTTTGAAGTTAATATCATCATTACTTCCTTTTACAGCTTTTTCACTTTTTCGTTAATTTATTTAAAAATATTTAAATTCATTTCTAAAAAAACATATAATGTTAGACCAATAGTGGTAAATACAAGCGTAAATGAAAAAGAATCGAAATGAAGTAAAATGCCAAAAAGAAAACTTGTTTATGTTTAGATTTTTGTCATTATTTGATAGTTCATTTTACAACAAAAACTCTTTTGTGAAATTTATAAAATCATGTGATCTTCACTTCATTAATAATAACAGACCAATAATTTTGTAAATGTTGTTTGGGAAGAATTTTAATTTTTTTTTATTTAACTTAAAAAGTCCGACATCTCCTGTCTTGAAATGTTAATTTGGATTGGGATAGTTTAGTTAAAATTATTTTTGATTTCTATAAGGATGAAATTAATATTTGGAAGTGTAAAAGTTTCTCTCAGAATATTTTTACTTACTCAGAATCCTTTTATTATTCATTCTAGTCATTAGAAATGTTTTTAATTTTAGCAATTTTGTTGTCTTTATTTTATACATGGTATTTTTATATGGTCCGGTTCAATCGTAATAATTTTATCAAAGCAAATACTAAAGTACTTATTGTAACAGCTCATCCAGATGATGAATGCATGTTCTTTGCTCCAACAATATTAAATTTATTGAAGCATGATTGCTGTGTTTATTTACTTTGCCTTTCATCAGGTATGATCTTTATTGAAATTAACAAAATCATCAAATAATTAATATCATTTATATAAACTCATCATTTTTTATGGGAGTAAAATATATTTATGACATTTATGCAAAAATATGTATAATTTCGAGTAATTTATGCAAAGTTTTAATGAAATTTATTCAATAAACTAATTTAGATGTACTGAAAATCTCTCTCTCTATTTATATATATATGTTATAATTTTTTCTTGCTCATCATTCCTTGCTCATTGTTGTTAAAGTTTTTCTTCTTTCTGAAATTTTTTCTTCTTTTTTAGATAAAAAATAAAACCTTTATTTAATTACTTTTTAAGTAATATAGAAGATAAAAATAGTTTGCAGAGCTGGGCATATGTGAAGCATTTTATTTGACATTTTGTCATTTATTTACTTGCCACAGGAATAGCTGTCATTAAAACATACTGATTTTGCTAAGTTGCCGTTTTGCTTCAAACTAAATTTCTGTGATAGCCTGACTATTTATAATTTATATTTTAAAATATTAATTTGTTAAAATACCATTACTTGTGTCAAAGGTTTACAGCTTGTGTCAAAGGTTGTGTTTAAGTCAAATACAGTAACCACCTTGCACTAGCTTATTTTATAATAATTGGGTGAAATTTAAAAAACTGAATTTGGAAGTTTAAGGAAAATGATTATAAAAATATTATTTTTCATTATAAGCATTGCTTACATCGGAAAAAAAAAAGCATTTAGTAATAACAAACTGTCTTTCGATTAAAAAAAGTAACAGGTTAAAACATGCTTTTAAGAAATGTATTGTTTTAACGGAAAGAAGATGAACACATTTTTCTTATACTTTTTCAATTCCTTTTTTATAAATATATATATAACATTCAAAGAATTTTGTTAAGAAGAAGAAGTTAGAAGTTAATTTATAGAATTTATGAGAATAGCATGTTTTACTGATCTTATCTAGAATCAAATGTATTTATATTTTTTTGAACTAAGAATTAAATATATCTTAAGAGTTCTTTTTTTAAAATTATACTCAAAGCTTTCAATTTATGGAACTTACATTTTTATTCGATAGGTGGATTTTGTGATGAAAGTTCTATAAGAAAACAAGAATTGAGGGAAAGCTGCAAGACTCTTGGTATTCCAGCTGGAAATCTTGTTATTATTGAACATAGGTAAAGTGAAAATGTATAACGTTTTATAAGTTATTCATTAAAATTTTTTTCTTGATGAATTTCATATTTGAATCTAAAAATGTTAATATTTATAGTGAAACTTCAAATATATATTTTTCTTAAAAAACATGACTATTTAATGTTTACCAAGTTAATGTTTATTCAAGTTAACCCTAAGAGAGAAAAGAATATGTATTCCATATTTCAAGGGTTGATATTTAAATAGGGATGATAGAAAAAAAGTTTTAAAATGAGAGGAAAAAAAAAAATGAATTACATGCTGATTTTATAGTTTTTAAGATTCAAAATATTCATTATGAATCTGAAATAAAATTGTATTTATTTTGTTGGAAACTGAACTTCTTATATTAACATTAGAAATAATTAAATTATATGTATTGATATTGTAGCAATCTTTAGTTCTTTTATGAGATACATAAAATAGTGATTTGCCATTATGTTATCCTTAAAAAAAATATTTATGTATTATTCTGATAATTAATGAAATATTAAACTTATGTTATATTATCAAAAAATTAATTTTGTATGTTTTTTTAGTCAACTGCCAGATAATCCTCACAACAAATGGAGCAGATTGAAAGTTAGTTCTATCATTTTAAAGTATATCAGGCACTTGTCAGCTACTGTTGTAAGTTAATTTTTAAATGCATATGTTGTGTTTTGAAAAAAAAATTCTTGTTCTAAGTGCTTTACTGAATTAGTTTTTCAATGTAACCTCTCACCAATCTATATTTTTGTAAACATTACAATAAATCTACACCAGATAATAATATCTAGTTAATCTTAACTAAGTTAATTTTGAATTTTAATTAAATTTAATTTCATATGTTCTTTAACATTGGATAGTTACAAGCAGGTTAGTTAGGTAATTTTCAAGAGACTATGATAATATCAAAGGAGATTCAGTTTGATTTCAATCAAAATTAATAGTAATTAAATTAGAGGTGTTATACCTTTATTAATTTTGGGGGGAAATTTTAGATGTAAATCTCTCTTAAAATTTTTTAATAAAAGAATTAAAAAAAAATAACAATATCTTCAATAACTTGCTCATATATTTTATATTTTCTGAAAATGATGCTAGCTGCAAAATATTATTTATCCTGCGAGAGCTTCTATTATAGACACATTATGATACAATTATAAAATGAATAATTTAAATGAACATTTTATATATATTGAAGTTGAAATGTCTTACTTGTACTATTTTAGTTTAAATTATAAAATACAAAACTATTATACTTTTTCTTTTACAAATATATTTATAATCATAAAATAAAAGTGCTTAAAAAATAAAAATATTTCTTAGTTAAAGAAGAATAAAGGACAAGTTTTTAGTAATAGTTATTCCATTGAAAGAAAGGAAATTTTGTAAAGATTTGTTAAGTATATATATATATTTAATTTTAAAGAATAATATTTACTTTTAAAAATCTAATATTATATATTATAAGCATAGGGATATGCACATTTATCATCAATATTACACTATTTTTCCTTTTCTTTTAAAATTTTTATTCATTTATTTTTTAATTTCTTCCTTTATAAGTTTCAAATAAACAATTACATGAATATTTTTTATCATATATGTTATTTTACTTGAATATTTTGTGACTAATTTCAAAGTTTCTATAATTGTAAATCAGTCACTCAATTGAAACTGAATATATGTAAAAACCTATGATCAAATGACTATAAATGAATGATATATTATGCGCTTTTATATTTCACAGGATTACTATGCAAGTCCTAAGAAATTAAACAACTTTCTCCTTTGATAATATTTTGTTACATAGCACATGAACTGATGTTAAAAATTCCTTTCACACAAACCAGCTATTTTTAAATACATTTGAATTGCATTTAAAACTATCATGAATCCTTGCCGAATGGAGAGTTGCCAAATTAGTATGTTCTACAAAATGAACATTCTATGTAAAACTTGTATTAGGGGTAGTTCAAATTAAAAAAAAAAAAAAAAAAGAAATACATATTTACAATTTAAACAAACCTAAATATTGTTATTAAAAGAGAAGATTGAAATACATTTTTATTAAAATTAGGTACAGTATAAATATAAAAAAAGATAGTGGTTTTTTTTAGCAATGATTATTGTAACTACTAAAAAGTTTCATGCTAGGGAGAGCTGAGTTTTGCAATGTTTTTCCATCTTTTGTCATTTTACAATTGGACAACTATTGTGCATTCATTTTCTTATAATTAATTCATTTAACTTCTAATAAGTTAAAACCATTATATCTTCCTCACTATTCTTACTGACTAATATTACAAGAATATGAAAATTTTCCCTTCCTCTATATTTAAAAATTCTACAATGTCAGTTGCTTTTGGAATTTATGTAATTATAATTGGCTGTGTTTTCAATATGACAATGTAATGTAACATACTATGCATTCATGGAGCTTGAATGTTGAACATATTATGTGAAAACAATTAAGAAAATAGAATGCACAAAATTGCATTCTTTGAATCCTTGCTGAGAAAGGTTTCAGTTCATTTAATTAGATTCAGTGATGCATGTATAACTTTTATCACATTGTCAACTTCAAATTTTCACTTTCTATAGTAGTCTAATAATAAAAAATTGATTACTATTTAATTTATTTTAAATTTGGCACTTAATATATTCAGTGTGCAGATATTATTTTCCAGTTTTTATACTAAATATAATATGAAAGTTATAGATGGTGAAATATTTTGCTTAAATAAAATTTTGTATTTATTAAATTTTTCTAAATTACAGGTCGTTTCATTTGATGAATATGGAATAAGTGGTCATCTAAATCATATTGCAGTCTGTGAAGGAGTAAAGTGAGTATTGCTATTTGTTTAAATTGAAAATTAAATTTCAAATTAGTAAGAATTTTTTTGGAAATAATAACAAACAATCAAAAATATTATGAAATTAATTCCATTGCAAAACATGCAGATATTCATTTCTTTAACATGACTTCATAGAATTTTGAAAACTATTGGTTAAGTTTCAGCTGTTTATTTTGAAAATGGCTACTTCATTTTTTTTGTTAAAAATAATATTTACTATCTGATAATTTTTCCATATTAAAAAAAAGAGCATTTTTTGTGCCATTTAGAAGCATTTGTTATGAATTAACAATATAGAGTATTTTGTTACAAACCTCTGAATTTTGAATTGTCACAAAACAAGGATAGTACATCTCCTACAAGCTTATATTCTATACCAGCAATATTAACAAGAAAAAAGTATTTAGTACACCAAATGTCATACAATATTTGTTCTAGAAAATATCAAATTGTTGTTTATTTCGATCTTTTTTTTTTAAACAATAAGGACCCCCCCCCATTCTTTTTGATAAGTGGGGAGGAGTAGAGAAAAAATATGATGGTATCATTTAATTAATAATAATAAATTGATGAAATTTTCTGTAGATATTTGTACATTATCATAATATGCATTTCTTTTAGATATCTGAATCAGAAAGGTCAGTTGTCTCCAGGTAAATACACTATATTTAAAATTAATATATTTCTAAAAGTATTTAATTATATATAAATTAAAGCATTAAAATGTTCGTGCATGTCACATATACTACTGAAATTTAAAACTGTTAGTTTACTTTGGAAGTATATTAATTATTTTTATTTCATTAAAAATGTTAATGTTTAGTTTAAATAATTATCCCATTAACAGTGAATTAAAGATATAGAAAACCTATTGCTAGTCAGCATATGCACAATTGTACTCCAATTCTAGGTTTAGAAGTATTGCTTTATCAATCTGAAAGTTAGTGCACTTATTCTGATTTTAAATATCATAATTCTCATATTTTTCTTTTCTGCTTGTATAAATATGCTATCATTTTTCATATATTACTTTAGATTGTGAAGTATTTTTATTGAAGAGTGTTTTTCTACTCCAAAAATACCTTGGTTTTCTACTTGTGCCTTTATATTATTTTTGTGGAAAGTTTCATTATGTGTCAACTTTTCATGATGTAAAAACCATATGGGTAATTATATTCATATTAATTGATTAATTAGTAGTATAAAAAGAATTTTAGAAAACCTAAATTTAGCTATCTTTCTTACATAACATTATTTTTAAATTTATACAAGCATTTCATATAAATAACATATTTTGTTAGAGATAAAACAGACATGATGAAAATAAAAAGGAAAAAAATCTATTAAAAATTCTAGAATGTGCAATGAAAATTATTTAAAACTTCTTGGTTTACAAATATAAAATCTGTATTATTCCATTTGCAAATATCTTATTTTAAGAGTGAGTGATTGAAGAAATAGAAAACTGTTATATAAAATAATCTGTAGGAAATTCAAATTCTTCACTTTTATTTTTAAAATTAACTCTTCATTAGATAGCAACAATAATGCACATATAAGGAAAAAAAAAAAAAAGTGTGTGTGTCGCAATATTCACAAGTATACATAACAATGAGAAATACTGTAGTAAAACAATTAAAAAATTTATTAAAATCACGGGAATAATATTGGAATCACTGAAACATTCAGATTTTTTAAAAAAAAGTTTAAAAATGGTTTTTATAGATTAATATGCTTCAAAGTTAATGAAAACATTAAAGTTTTGAAAAACTCTCTATCACACATGCCATTATGCCAACCTATAAATATCTATTTAAGATCAATATGTGTTTTGAATTATGTATAAAATGAACACATTTAACAAAATGCAAAGAGATGAAGAGAATAGAAGGTTAGTTTTTGTCGATGCACACACACACACACACACAAATATAAAAAAGTGATAATAAAACTAAAATAAGAATTTTTTTTAACTTAATTTTGTTCAAAAATAAATATATATTGTCATTATATAATAGATTTAATACTGGAATGTTTAAAAAAAAACTTAAGATTGTGCTATAAAAAATATTGATAAAAACTCTATGGCTATATAATCTCACTACACTGGATGGTGCCTAAATATAATTAAAAAATTTCACAAAGTTAATCTTGGTTCCAAATAATTGATTGTCTATAAAAAACACAGAAAATATTTAATAATAAAACTAGTTTACGTAGTGAAAATATTGTGTAATGTAAGAAGAAAGAATTCTCTTATTCTTTAATATTATGAATTATATTTTAGGAACTTATCAATATACATATTTTTTTCTCATTTCAGAAATCTATGAAGGAACATAAATCACAGTTCGTATGGTTCAGAAAACTGTACATAGTATTTTCACAGTATGTCTATATAAATACTTTTACTAAACTCTAGAAAAGCATCTAATTATTATTTTGATAAATAAATGCACATTTGTCTGTATATAACTGAATATATTTATTGTGATAATATTTTAATTAATTCATATGTATTAAAAGTTAATACTATTCTTAAACTATGTATATATTTACATTTTGATACATCATTTCTAGTTTCTAATCATTAAATTCTCTTGATTTTGTGTGTAAACTATTTCTTTAACCCACAGAAATGAACAAATATATAATTTTATTTTCTAATGATATAAGTTAGTATGAAATTTAGGAAATGATATATTTATCTATATAGCATTTTGAAAAATAAGAAATTTTATTGATTTTCTATATAAATCCATATTTGATAGTGATAAACAATGAAACATTTACAAATAAAGTAAATAACCTATTTAAGATACTTTTCCAAAATAAAAAGTTAAGAATATTCCACAAAAATTTAGATTAATTTACATCTATTTTGCTTATATAATTCAACAAGGTTCATACTTTTGCATAAATTTTCTTTGGATTCTTAAAAAATATATTTTTTTTAAACAATAAGTTTTTGCTATTCACTATAAAACAAAAACCTCCGAAGTTTAGAGTAATATTTGGTTGTTAGTTTCATTGATCTTTATATTCAAAACAAATTGTCTAAGACTAGATGAGTATTGACCTTACATGCATCTTTCATTTATTCTGCTTCTAAACACTTTTAATCACCTAGAAAATAATTTTTTGAAAATCTCTATATTAGTCTATATCAATTTGATGCAACACCTTTCTTGCAATTAATTCAAAATTGCCCTGTTATAGATATTCAGAATGGAAATGTAATACAAAACTCTGCAAGTAATGGCAAGGGGGAGGGGAGCTGTAGGCAAAAAATACACAGACAAAATACAAAAATGTACATATATTTCTACTCTATACACATACAAGCAAATGTAATATTTCTCTTGGAAAGGCATTCATGAATGGTTTATCTATAAAGAGAAAAAAAAATTATTATTACCAGTACAAAATAAAACATAAGTAAAATATTTTTTATTCTCATAATCTTTAAGAATTTTGAAAACATTATTGTTTTTGCAGCTAAAAAACAACATAATTTTACTTTACAATTTATCAAAATTAAACAATGTCTGTCTGCGTTAAAGCATAAAATTCAATTATTATATGCAATAATTGAATTAATGCAAAGGAATCCATTAATTAATATATATTATGTTTTGTATTATTTCATATGATATTTTTGTTAATTACAGACCATTTTATAATTTACAATTATCATAATGAGTAGCATGTATGGAATTATATATTAAATAATCTGATTTTATTAAAATTTCCCCTTTAAATTATTTTTAAATTATATAACATTCAATTAATTATCGATTTATTAATAATATAATAATTAATATTTAACCCCTTCAGTACAAAAGACGCACATGTGCATTTGGTTGGACTCTCTTTAGGGCTGAATGCTACTTCCTTGTGTCAATGCAGAAGTGCATGGTAGGCCTACTGGTGTATGAGTGCATCGGGCTTTGGGAACAAATTGTTTTTTAGTAGATGACATTAATATTTCAAAAAATTAGTTCCATACATTAAAATTTCTCACTCCAAGGTCAGATAAAAATGGGCGTCTGTGAATTATTAGATTTCGTAAAACAAAAACACATGTTTGATAATGTAAAGGAGAAGCACATGCTCATTCGGAAGTGATTGTTAAAATTTATACTTTCATTTGGATTAGGATTTTATTCTAGCAATATATTTATAATCCTCTCGAATTCATTTGTTTAGTCATGGCTAAAAGATTGTTTCTCTTTTTAGGAAGAGGGAGGGAATGTAAATTTATGAATGATCAGTCTATTAAATTTTCTGGTGATGGCAACAAAACAGAAATTTAGAACATGCAAAGTGTGCTCGAAGATGAGACTAATGTTGGTTTTTATACCGATAAGCGTTTCGACATTTTATGTACAGTTTTGAAGCATTAATTATAACAATTTTCTACTTGGATTTTAAAATGTTAAACGTAAATTTTCGTTTTTTAAAATTTCACATCAATAATCGATGTTACTTTAAGTACTGTCAACCATAATAAAACACACCATACTTTTTATTGTTTTTTAAGTAAGATTGAAAACATATCTATTTAAAAATTCTTTTATTTCTATGCAAAAGGTACATTTTATAAATTATTATATGCATTTTTCTGAAATATAATGCACATTATGCTTAGAGGGAGAAAATGCTCTGGCTTGTAAGGACAATTGATGTTTTCAGAGTCCTGTCTTGTAGGTTGTAGTTTAGTTATATTAGTGTTCCTTTTTAAAGCAACATTAGAACTATTTTGGGACAGACCTTGCAATTTTGAATTTCGTTCAGATGACAAGAACGACACCTGAGCTTGCCTCTCTGTCCAATAGGAGAACTTTTGGTCCCGGCGGATTTAACGTGCACCAAACCCGCTTATATGACAATTCTTTTATGGAATCAAGACTCAAACGTTCTGGTCCCGAAGCCAAGAACTTTACTATTAGCACCCCCCCCCAGAACTTATGGGTGCCCTTCTTTCCATGCACATACATTCAGAAAGAGTTAAAAAATCAAACAGCTTCATGTTGCACAAGTAGGTGGTTTTAGGCAATTTTAATTTGTTTTCTGGAGATTGTACTAATTATAAAGTTTATTTATTTTATGACTGAAAATGTCACATGCTACATATATATATATATGTTAGTATAATAAAGAAGTAAAATATATAAATGCATCAATACTATTTTTCTAATTTCTTTTTAGATATAAAAATAATAAAATTTTATTAAAACAAAAAAATACTGGAAAATTCTTAATATTTCATTAGTGAAATAAAGTCATATTCAAACAATACATTACAAAACAGACAAAACATTAGTTAAAATTTGTATGTAACAAAAATTTAAAATTGCAATAACTTGGAAATTATTATGTTTGACATAGAAAAGCACTTTGCTTCATTTTCTGTGTAGATGTTTTGAATTCTGATTGACTGGATATGTTTAGATTTATTGTTTTGAAACTATCTATGGGCTATCCAAATCTTTTTCGAAAATGTTAAAGCACATTCATACCATAAATTTTACTAGTACATATTCTGTACCAGTAATTTTTAAAACATTTTGGCTCATGGATTGATGCATAAGCACAAATAAAGCAATTGAGAGTTAATCACCCTCTCTCCTATGTTCCTCTTTTATCTTATAATATAGAAATAATATATATATATATTTGTTAATTAGGAAGAAATAGGTAATTCTGCAGGTGGTCTATAGGATTCATGAATCTTATATTTAGTGTCTTGCAAATATGTCAATGAAAATAAGTTAATAATAATAATAATAATAATAATAAAAAATAAAAAAAACAAAAATTGATTATTTGGTATTTCAAGCATTGACTATTTTTTTTTTAAATTTCGCACAAATATTAAGAGGTACTAGAGGAAACCTAATTTGAGAATTGGCATGACGTTTATAAAGAAGTATATTACTAGACAGTTAAAATATTTCCAATTTTCGTAAAACAACATAAGACAGATAATAATAATAATGGATTTGAAATATTTTTTTAAAAATTAAAATATAATACATACTAAAATATTTACAAGCTTTTAAGCTTTCCTTTGTTTTTTCGATTTCTTTTTAAAAAATTTTGACTTCTTTGTTTTATTTTTTATGAAGCGATCTCTGTCCATTTCCCATTTCAATTGTTTAGCACCTAAAAATAAAAATGAAAGTTGAATATGATTTTGAATGAATATAAAATTATCTAAAGAAATTGATAATACATTAAAAATTTCAGAAAATTGTAAATGTGTACTGACTTGATTTATCTTTTCTTTTAAATGCTTCTGATGTTACATTATCTTCAGCAGCTTCTTCAAGTAAAGCAGAGAACTAAAGGAAGAATTTTTTTTTTTTAAATACATTAAATTTTTAATTTAATGCATTTCGCATTTAAAATTTTAACACATTATTTATCAAACTATAAATTAAAATTGTTAGTTTAATTACATGGTAATCATGATACAGTCATTATTTTATCAATGATTAATTTTTAGAGTCAATATTATTCTTTTAACAAAAACACTTATTATTTTTAAAACTACAATTAATTTAAGGTTTTGTTTTGAACACTGTTTTACAATTTATATAAGGAAATTTAATTTTTGCATCATTTTTGCACAACAATTTGTTGCTTAGTACTTTAAGAATATTGATTTTTAACAATTTATTATATAGAATATTTCATTAAATGGTTCTTTACACACATCCACACACACACTGCAGTTTAAGAATCAAAATTATTAAACAAAATGGATAAATATTGAGAACATTTTTTAAACCTTTATTTTCTTTGTAAGTCAGAATATTTATAAATAATAATTGAATAATTAACAAATATTTAGAACAACGTTAAATTGCTATTGTTTATCAGAAATCTTATCTGATAATGTTATTTAGAAGTAGAAAAAAAAAAAAAAAAAAAACCAGTACCATGTAATTCTACAAGTGAAATTTAAATAGTTGTATATTAATCAACCTGAGATTATTGTTCCTAATTAAAATGCAATGCAAATAAAAACCTTGCCTTCAATATTTAAGCTTAAGAATAACTTTAATGTATGCCAATAAGTTTTTAATAAAAATAAATCATACTTACTTCATCTGCATCAGCTAATGTATTATCCTCTTCAAAGCTACAAATAAATCATTTTTCATTATTAGTTAAGAAAAATATTTAGAAAAGAAGAAGAAAAAAAAAATTATGTTACTTTTGAGAAAAATAATATATCTACTTTTGCATTTTCTTTTTCTTCTTTTTTGGTCTTTCTTCATCATTAAAACCACCTACGATGCAACCAAAATTATTGCATGAAAAAGATAGGCATGTTAAAAGATATCAGCATGTGATTCATTAAATAATTTCAAATAACTGACATTTCATCTGGACAATATTAACACAAATGAAAGTTTGATTTTAAAAATAAGAAATACAATTATTAACAGGCCTGAATAGTTGATAAATTCTCTATTTTATTAAAATTTACTTTTTAAGTCTAATTCTTAGATAAGAACTTTTCTTTTCAGTCCCGAATAATATACTAACTTTCAAAGCAAATTTATCATTAGATGACTACTTAAGAGCACTTGCCTATAATTTGAAACTACCATTATTTCATTGGAAAATTAGAAAGACATACCTGATGCATAATATGAAATTGCATGCTTGTATGAAAAACACATAAGAAACTGGTGTCTTTTCATATTTTATATATCATTAAATCCCACTAAAAATGTCAATTACTTTCTAACACATTAGAATCATATTCAAGATTATTTCACTAATTTTTATGATCTGGGCAGTTTCCCCCCTATGCTTCCAGCTTAATTTATCATAGACTTAAAAAAATGAATTTGAAAGTCAAGTATTAAATTTTTCAAAGCATAATTAATAACTAATAATTATAAAACAGAACAGTCCATACCTTCATCAACAAAATCTTCTTCACAGATTTCAAAATCTTCATCATCCAGGTCTCCAAGTGCACTACCTAGTTCTTCATCATCAAGATCAAGATCTTCAAAATCACTTTCTTCATCACTGATATTGTCAGATGCTTCTTCATCATCACTATGAGCAGTTCTTTTTTTCCCTTTTTTCAACTTTTGAAGCCCTAACTCTTTAGCAAAATTCAGAGAATCATCTCCTTCATCTTCAGGGTGAATCTTAAATCAAGGAAAAAAAAAAATCATTTAGAAAAAGAAGGCATTTTACTTATATAAATATGAGTCTAAAACAAATGCAACATAAAAGTAAGAACCTCCTTTCTTGGGGGGGGGGGGGGGGGGAGGGGAGGGAGAGGGAAATCCAGCAAAAGGATCAGAATCAAACAATTATTTATGTAAAACAGAGGAAAGCCAGTGGATTCTCATGAAATTAGTCATTTCTAGATTTTTAATTTCTTGTATATGAAGTGAAAATATTATAATTGTCAAAAAATGAATTTTTATGAATCTCTACATTTAAAACCTTCTTAAGTCCAGAAAACATTTTTTTTTTTTGAGAATTATGTTTGTTTGTGAATATGATAAATCAGAAACACTTTGAGTTGGATGAATGAAATCTGGTATATGATCTGTATACCAATTTTGGTATATAGATTTACCATTTGAAGAATAGATACTTATTAAATTTGGAATCAAATCAATAATGGAGTTATCTCTGTTCATAAGCACATAAACATGCTAATTCAAAAATAAATGCAATGACTTCAATGCATGAAATGTGGTATGAAATTTTATGATTATAACTGTAGTGTC
Organism: Argiope bruennichi; assembly: GCF_947563725.1. Lineage (NCBI taxonomy): Eukaryota > Metazoa > Arthropoda > Arachnida > Araneae > Araneidae > Argiope > Argiope bruennichi. The sequence goes on from NC_079156.1 coordinate 107,038,443, forward strand.
AATTTTTTGGTTATCCCCCCCCCCCCCAAATACACATTCAGTTTCTGATTCTTGTATAATAACTGCATTCCAGATATTAATTACCAAAGACTGCTTGCTAATATGCTTTTTGTAATTATTGTTAGCCAATGACATGCAGTTAATAATCACAAATACAGTATTTATTAATGAGTATACAAGAAAGTTTGCAGATGAACCCCCCCCTCTCCATATTATATATTTGATATTTTATGAAGAAAATAAATAGCAATAAGAGTTCCGGTTTTTAAAAAAAATAAATTTACATAAAACCATCTTTTATATGGAAAAGGTTAATCCGAAAGAATAAAATTTTATTTATTCCTAATTAATTTGCACTATATTGGCTAATAATTTTTGCATTATTTCATATTTTCAATATATTATCAAAAGCCAAAATAATATATAAAACATGTCTAATATAGCAAAAAAAAAAAAAAAAAAAAAAAAAAAAAGGCAATTACACTTTGTATATAATTAAAAAAATTTTATTTAAAGTTTCTCTAAAGAAAGAAATCATAATAATAACTACATACATGTCTATGGTTTAACGAAATAATTTAGAGGTTTTCAAGAAGATAGTTAACTGAAATATAATTAACAAATTATTTAAGGATTTGTCTTCCGGTTATTTTTGATCATCTCAACAGAGTGAAAATCTAGGCAATGCAAACTTAATTTTATTAAATGACTTAATAAATAAGCCTTTATAACAATATTTCTATATGTTGCTAATTTATAAATGTAATATTAACCTTCTTTTATTCTCTTCAAGAGACAAAAATAACAGTGATGCAAATCAAGGAAAAGTATAAATTAAAGGAAATTTTTATTAATTACCACATAAACTTAATTTGAGTGATGAAAAAAAAAAGTATTGTTAATAGCGAAAAAAAAAAAAATGCAGGGTAATGTAATGGATTTCATTTTATTGCTTTATTTTTAAAGATCTTATCACGTATACTTTCAGCTGTAAAGTTATTGAAAACATAATCTTTGAAAAAAAGTTAAGATTTATATTAAATTTACTTTCAAATTCTTTCTTTGTTTTGATTAAGTGGGGAAAAAAAAAAAAAAAAAAACTTGTTTAGTTTTAATCATGAGGGTCCCTTTTCAGCACCTGAATCTCTTTAAAAACAAACAAACAATGTTTCTACATTCCAATTAGTTGATGAGTCAATAATGCATTTCATACAAATGGGGATTTCCCCTCCCTTCTTACAGCACACTCTTGCTACTATTAGTTATATGTGTGTTTCTTGGTTCCTCCTATAATGGTTTGGACCTTTTTTCTTCTACAAGGATTATTGAAAGTAAATTCTTTAATTGCTGTATAAAATGGGAAATTCATATTTCAAGATCTAAAAAAAAGAACTAAACTCATTATATTCAGAATTCTAATTTCCTTTTTTAACTGAGTAATCCTTTTTACAATTTTCTTTTTGTATAAAATGTAAACAATTAAAAGAATATTTTAATATTATATGTTAAAATTCAAAAGTTGCTTTCAGTATTTAAAAGTTAATTAAATTCTACAGTTTTAATATAAATTAATTCAGATAGTAAATCTTATATGACACAGCAGAGATTCTATGTAATAATTATATGTGTATAGTTAATTATTTATTAATTTATGGAATAATCAGTTAAAAGCATTTTAAAATATCTACAAAAAATTAATATGATATAAAATGTTATAAAGTGACATAATCATTACAGGACTTATGATTCAAGATGTGACTGTAATAAATATATGCAGGATTTTAATGCTTAACTATAAAAATGATATTATAAATGCTACGTACTTCGTCCAATAATTTCTGAAATTCATCACTTCCCACACTTTCAATATCTGAATCATCCTTCTTTTTACCAACTACAGCTGCTCTGTTTCGTAAATATTTATAAATAAAACGCTCTTCAATCGGAACTTTATCTTCTTTTTGTTGCAGATATTCATCCTCAAGTATAGGCATTTTTTTAGATTCTTTCAACTTCCTGGGTCCAAAAACTCTATTTTTGGGATCAGATAAAAAGTTTTCGGAGTTTTTTTTAGGATTTCTATATACAAATCTATCTAAGAAACGTGTGGTAGTGAAATCTAATAATGGATCTCCACTATATTTGATTTCAGTAGCATTTGAAACTTGATGGGCAAAAAGAGACACCGAAGGATGGAAACTTTGTTTAAGAAAGAGAAGCTCCCATAGTCCTTGACACTCTGCATTGGCATGCAGAGGATTTCGACAATTAAAGTCATATGCAGATTTAGGATTGGTCTTTTTATTTTTAGTTCTTTGTTGCTTGTGAACCCAAGATGGTTTGACTTCAGGTTTGACATCTGATTCTTCCATTTTGGTTTCTGATTTTTGATCACCATCTTCATCTTCCTGAAAAATTAATTAATATTTTAAATAAGAGAATCATTATAAATGTGTAATATGCACAGGGGTCATTGATCCTGGCATAATTAATCTCATGGTAACAAAGAGAAATTTATAATTTTTTTAATGTATGCCAGGCCAATGATTCCTGATCCTAGCAAAACTCTTAATGAAAAATAAAATCTTGAAAGTATAAAAATTATGTTGATTTTGCTTTAGAAGCTAAAATTCACAAATCCTTAAAAAATTTTTTTTTATATTTAATATCATATAGATCATATAAACAAAAGCATGCATCAAAATGAGAATTATCTCTTTCTAATGTTGATTGCAGAGTAAGTTCTCTAGCTGCACTCAGAGCACTATTGTGTTATTTAATAATAATTAGCTGTTTGCAATTGTGTTGTTGATTTCTGCAAGTGCTGTCTGTGTACACATTAGTTGTGTTCTGCTACCTGTGTTTCAAAATTTTCTTCTTTTTTTTGAAAAATGAAAAGTTACAATTATCATAGTTTAGTTTTAACTAAGTTATTTTGTGATAACACCAGATAATTTCCATAAAAGTATAAAATCTTAATATAAAGGAAAATATCTTTGGAATAACAAAATTTTTTATAGAATATATTTGCTAGTTTACATAATTTCAAATACTAAAATATGAAATTAAAAAGTTTGAAACTTCATATTTGTTTTAATATTATTAAATGATTTTTTTTTTATGCTGGCTTTATTCCTACATAGCAATAGTTGTAAAAAATAGAAACAAAAGACAATTTTTATGGAAATAATTTTCAAAATTATACATTAAAAGATTTTTTTTGTGTGTGTGATAATCACAAAATAACAAGTTTGAAAAATTACAAATCTAGTTTAATAATAATAAAAATTGTCAAATAAAAAAGTTCAAAATTAATTAAAATGAAAAAAAAATATTTTAGATTAATGGCAATAACAATGTCCAATCTTAACATTTCTATATACTTAATCATAATAATTTCATTTATTTTCAGTTTTAACTAAGTTATTCTAAATCTATTATTGTGCCACATTATAATATAATTAAAAGAGGCGGTAATATTGTATGAGGATTAGCTTAAGAATGGAGAGGCAGTTAACCGAATAAACATTTAATTAATATTAAAGGACAAGAACATTTCTTATTCGATATCAAATACAAGTAGCAATACTAATAATCACAAACTGCTGTTGCCACACAGTATCTACGAATGCAGAAATAATAACAATAAACATAACTGTGAACTTTACATAATTATGAAAAATTTTACACAAAACAAGAGCATACTAACCATTACAGAATAAAATGCTAATTTAAGAATTTTAACTATAAAACTTTAAGAATAATAACTATAAAAAGATTTTTAAAAACATATGGAATTTTATGTAAGATATGAAGACACTAAAATTCAGCATAAAAATTGTTTAAAAAAGATAATGTTGCAAAATATCTTACACTAGGAACATCTTCATAATGCTCATCACTCTCATCATCTGTATCAAAAGCTCTTTTAGTTTCCAGAAGGGTTGGGTGTATTTTATTCAATTCAGATATTAAAATAAGGATACCACATTGGAGAGTTGGAGCCTGACAAAGAGCTACCTATATTAAAAAGAATGCAAGAATTAATCAGTCAAAGTAAATTTAATTTTACATAAATGCCAATCAGTTTTTTTTTTTTTTTAATATTGAAAACATGCGGAAATGAATTATAATTAGTTCAGTAATGCATAATTTTTTTCTTTTACGAAATTTTTATTTTAAAGCTAGAGGCAAATTCAACAATTCTTAGATATATTTATTATTATACCTATTTGCAACTATTATACCAATTAGATATCAAATAATAAAAATTCTATTTATTAGAAAGGTAAAATAATAAATTTAGATTAATTTAAAGCATTTTATATTCTATATAATTTATTATTATTATTATTTTGAAAAAGGAACAAAAATATTAGAATTTGAGAAAAGATCATCATCTTTAAGACTAATATGTATTAGTCTTATTGAAGAGAAACAATATGAACATATTTTATTAAAATTGCTTGAAATTCACAGTTGAAATATGGACTTGTATAAGAGATAAACCATTCATATAATGCCATTTATAAATATGGATGCATATAAATAATAACATTAACCTATTCATTTAAAACATTGTATTATATTATAAAATGAGCACAATACAGCATCATCAAGAAACACATAAATATAGAAAAAGCATATGCAAGAAAATTAAAAGCATGTCATACTGAAATGTAGTTTTCTTTTCCCTATAATTTTTTTTAAAAAACAATTATTTTTGTTTTCAGAAATATACTGAGATAGTTCCTGAATAACTAATATCTAAATTGGCAAAAAAAGTTTGGTTAAAGGTAGTAATTTACTTATATATAAATTAAGATAAAAATAAATATATTTTGGTATTTAACAAGTTTGACTGTCTTTCAATTTAAGACAAAAAGTTATTAATTTATAAGTGATTAATAAAAACAATCAAATATCACACATAATTTTCATATTACAATTTACTAAAAAGCATTATTAAGATTGAGAAAATACCCAATTTTTCAGAAAAATAAATTTAAAATATATTTAATTTTCTTCCCCAACCAAGGTAGATAATTTTTGCAGAAACAAAATAGGATAAATATATATTGTACAGTTCATCTGTAATTTTAATACATATTTATATATATAATGAAATTCCAAACATAAAAATATTTATTATCTTAAAGTATTTATTTCATTAACTAATGCTTGATAAACTTAATTTCATACATCATATTGTTTTGTTTATACTTGAGTTCTTTATTACTTAATTTTTAAGCTTTACTCAACTGTCAGAATTGCTGCAAATTGGTCTGATTCTATTTAATTCAGATAATCACAGTTCAACTGTAATTGGATAATAAATAAATAAATTATTAAAAAAAATATGCAAAATTATGTGGAAAATATTTAAAGATGCTTAAAATGAAAATCTTCCTGACTAAACAGGTGATAGAATAGATAATTCATTTCCATGAATACAAAATGGATAAAATTTAATATTCATCTAATATCTATATTTATCAATATATCTATAATTAGTTAATATTACATCTGGTTTCTATATCTCTTGATGGTTTTTAATGATTAAATTCATTAATCTTAGACTAGGTAGAGGGTGGAATTTATAAAAAGACATACCTGCAGCAAGCGTTTTACAAATGCTTTTACTCTTACAACAGCTACATCTTTCTTTAATGCTCTGAAAACCAAATTAAGAACAGATGCTTGTCTTGAAGAAGAGCTAAGAGCCGGATCAAGTAATTTCCTATATAAAACCCCATAAAATCTGTCTGAAACTGAATCACTGGAATCTAAAACCTTAAATAAATAAATAAAAAAAAAAAATCAAGATTTATTTATATTTTATTTACAGAATCAAAAATTGCATCTTTTGTTAAATTTGTGAAGCCATTGCTTCAAATTAAGAATGAATAAATCTTCTTTCACAAAGATTAAAACAGCAAAATGTTTTTAAAAAATAATTTTATTTTATTTCTTAGGTCATTTAACATAGTCTTAAACTAATTCTTAAATTTTTCTATTTCTGAACCTCACTTCTATCAGAAAAATTTTATAACAGCTTCTAAGGAAGGAAATAAACAAGTAAGTGAAGCATGAAAACTTACTTGAGATCAAAATCCAAAATTTGGAAAAGTATATTAGATTTATTAAAATAACATAATAATTTTTTTAAAACCAGTAATAATGAAGAAAAGAAATAAAACCACATGTTAAAAATAAAATAGATAATACTTCTGCACATTTAAAAAATGGGTAACTAAACAATGAGGCTGGGGACATATAAATGGATTCTCTGAAAGGAATACTTTTGTCAGACTTCTCAAAAACACCTTAATGCATATGCAAATAAACACAGCTTTCTAAAAAAATTAATTGAATTTAGAATTCTAAAGGCTTTATTGAAATTTCTTATATGTACACAAAACAACAGGGAATCTAGGTGGAACTGAATTTAAAAATCCATCTATTATAAGGACCTGTTTCTTCATATAACTTTTCATAAAAATTATACATTTCCACAAACAATTCCATCACTTTACTTAAAACAAATCCTTATATCTAAAGAATTTTTTCATTCAGATTCAAAGATTCATAACTTTTATAGTATTTGTTTAAAATCATAGAACTTACTTGGAAAATAAGCATCAATGCTTGAACACTGATATTGAAGCTCACCATATGTACAAGTCTATACATGGCATCAAGTTGTTCAAGAATTATATTATCTTTCAACTTTGCATAAGGATAAGCACGGGCAACACCAGTTAAAAGGGCACTCATCATTTTGGTATTGACCTCACCTGTTTTCACAAAGAGTTTAAATTGCCCAAAGTATATCATAATTAGATGATTTGCAAGAGCAAATTCATCATGACTAAGAATAACCTAAAAATAACAAAAAATTACAAAAATATTACAAACTCATGGAAAAATATAAATAATAAACTGAAATATTAAATATTTAGCTCTTATTAGAATTATCCATTAAAGTATATAAAAATATTTGATGAATATATGTGTATGAGTGAGCATGTGTTTCTTAGTATAATTTAAAAAGCAAGAAAATATTTTATATGTCTATCTGTCAAGACATTATTCACATTAAGATTTATAATACCTTGAAAATAATAACTATTTCAATTAAATGTTTCACTTTGAATGGTGGCCAGATAACAGGCTTCTTCCAGATTTTCATACCACACCAGCAAGAATTATTTTAGAGACATTTGGTAATCTCAACTTATTACAGAAATTTTTTGCTAAGCATTATCAACTGTCATTACAAATAAAGTTGCTAGACCTTTAAAAAGTGTTATTCATCCAATAAGAAAAAATAAATAAATAAATTCTGAGATGCATAAATTCTTAAGCAATTAAAAGCCCAAAATACTATTAAATGCCTTTAGTTCCTAAGTATTTAAAAACTTTGATATGGCACCAGTTGTTATTTTTAGATTCCCTAAAACACAGCATATATTAGTATATAATAGCAATCAATCAGATATTAATTCTAATAAATAATTCTTTTTGTCTTTGGTAAAATAATTCACAATACAATGCTTTATGGAATCAAATGAAATAGACGACAGATTGACTCATTTATCATGACAAAAGGAAACAGATAATAAAAAATACACCCTTTTTAAATACCCCCCCCCCCCAAAAAAAAATTCTAATGAATTAAAATTACTAATACTAAAAAGCTGAAGTTCTGAATTTGAAAGTGGGGAAAAAATTGTTTTTCTATAACAATATGCTCTGATACTCTGAAACTATTACATTAAAACTTTGATTAATTTGTAATTAAAAAAACAAATATTAATTTTGAAAATTTTTCTTTAGCAAATACCTATAATTCATAATTCTAAGTTAGCTTAAAGCTATTTACAGAGTGTTTTGAATAATATTTACAATATACAATTCACTTTTTTGCATGTCTTCATTTATGGACAGTATTCAACCAATAAAGATTATCATGTTAAAAAATGTTTGGGAACACTATATATATTATTTTGTACAAGAGGAAGTAAATGATTATCTACAGTTGAAGAGTTCAACTTATATATGTTATTTCTTCAGAATATTGTTGTTAATAGTAAACAAAAATTTATTCATTTCCGAGTTAAAAAAATTAATGCCTGCTATTTTAGTTATTAAAAGATAAAAATAGTAAATGTTTTTTTGCAATAAGTATCTTACCTGATTTAGAAAACAAAGTGCATAATATTTAGCTCTCTCTGCTAGATTAGGACGAAAAATCAATCTTTCTACTTCTTGAACTATGACAGTTTTCATATTTGTATGATGATTAAGTATTGCACCCAACTGGTGGCATGAATGAGAACCCACTTTGGGAATAGGATCTCCAATTTTATTAACTAGATTTTCTAAAAGGAACTAAGAAGAAAAAGAATAATTAATGATTCAGATATTAAAGCATCTGTCTAGAGAATAGTTTGTATTTTTCTGTTAGAGTTTTGTTTTCAAAATAAATAAAATACTTTCCACTAAGTGAATGTATGGTATTAATCTTAAATTTTATCAGATCATTCTTTTTTTTTTTTTAACACACAAATCTAAAATTATATATTATACAATATCAATACTTTTTTAATCATAAATGATGTAAAAACAAGAAATATTCCTAAAAAATCAAATTATTTTTAAAAACCTTTTACAGTTATTTGATAATACAGGAAACAACAGAAAATATACCTGTTCTTCTTCACAATTATCCATAAGTAACTTTGCCATTACACTAACAGCTTTTACTTTGGTTTTTTCAATTGTATCATGACTCACAGCAACTAAGTTACTTAAGAATTTTTTGTACTGAAGTTTCAACCGTTCTTCAAAAATCCATAAAATTTGCAATTGTTTTTTCACAGCAGTATCACCTTGACTTATTTCATTCATCTGTTCCAAAGGTTGCTGAAAATTAGAAATTATATGTCATGAAAACAGAAAAAGCTTGAATACATTAATAATATTTCATCATTATTAAAATATAATAGTTTTAAAACAGCACAAGTCACCTACAAGCGTTTTTATTTTTATGATACTGCAAATATGAAATGTCTTACTTCATTGAACATTCTTAACTTTCGGTCCTCAAGAAGCAAATCTCCAATAAAAAGATCTTGTAAAGTATCTGTAAGGAAGGAGGAAAAAAAAAACAAAAACATTATAAGTATTTTATAAATTAACACATCTATGTATGTAGTGCATTCAAGGATAGATCTTTTTGAAATGTCATAGTTTTTTTTTTGAAATGGGGTGGGGGAAAAAAAGGAAAAGAAAATTAAAGTAACAGAAATTAAAGTAGCTCAAAAGAATTAATAATAAAAAGAAAGATATTAAATTAAAGCTTAATAAATGCAAAATATTTTTTTACAAAACAATGCAAATGAAAAAAGAAACTATTATATATATTTTTTTAGTTAACAGATAATTAAAAAAGGAATTTGGAAAACAAGACTCATCCCTAAAAGTTCCCTTATTAAAAAAAATAATAATATTATATATATGTAATGATATTTTAAACTTTTAATTTCAATTTAATTAATTTCCAAGATTTTATCTTAATTTAGCCCATAGTAACTTCATTCTAAAAAATATTTTCTTATTTCGTGATCCAATTCCACTTTCTTTACTTAATTAATTCAAGATAAGCTTTCTAAAACTGCCGAATCTGCTAAACGCCGTTACTTTCGCACGCTCGGTGTGAAGGGGTAAAAAATGTCCAGTAAGCACTTTCTTTCTTAAAAGATCCCTGTGTTTCCCTTACACATGATTGACATGCGTCAGAAATCCCTATCAGAATCTTAATAATATATTAGCACTATGAAGAAATATTTTCCCTATCAAAATCTAAGGTAATATAAGATGAGGGATAATTTATTTCGCCCTTCTTCCCCACTTCGGCTTTTGTGCTGCACTGTGGCGGACGTCTTGTCCGTGTCTTTGCTTGTAAATAATTATGCTTTCCCGATGGATTAAAAAGAATTTAAAAAGATAAAAAGTCTCTTCATTGTCTTCAAACTGCATCCTGCTTCACAACAAATAATGTTACATATTAAAGAGCCGACAGGATTCGAAAGTATTACATATATATATAAGAAAGATAAGTAATCAAATTTAATAAGATAGCTTAGTTAAAGAATAGTAAAATCAAATATAAAAATAAAATTTAGCAAAAGAAATTCAATTAAAATACAAGATTATTCAAAAGAAGGACCAGATTTAAAACCATTGCATTTAATGAATGATAATAGATACAGGCACATACGATAAATAACTGGATAGAGGAAAGTCCCAAATTTTAATTTATGCATTCAACATGAGTTAAATTATGTGACAAAAACTATGAAATGGAAATCCATTTCTTGCCACAAATAAAATAACTAGCCTTTGGTTTTCGAATTCACTTCAGCAACAATTCAATCTCATAAATTTTGAAAAGTTGCAGGCACATCTGTTTTCTTTAAATACATCCCCACAATAAGGTTATATCCAATAGGACTACTAGGTTTGGAAGCAGTTCACTGACCTTAATAGGAAGGTTCATAAACACAATGAATAGAACAAGCGTAGGGCTTTTAAATTAACATAGTTTTAGTGTTTGGTACACACTGATGTTTCAAAATATTTCCTTCGAAAATTATGAACATTCAGTTCACATACACGCACGCACAAGAGATTTAATTAGAAACTAAACACAATTAATATTTGCAATGAAGCAGGTGGTCACCAAAGACTCAGTTTTCAATAGCATTTTTTATGTATGAAAAAAAAAAAAGATAGCTTTTGAGCCATCGAAGATTCAGTTTCTTTTTGAAAGAGAAATACCAGAAAATCTAACTCATATTTTAAACACAGATAAACTCTCTCAGCGGCATAACTCTTTTCTGATTTTGTTATTCCTTTCAAAAATCCGCAATACTTTTTTAAATACATTTGTATTTTTTAAATCCCAAGGACAAAATATACATAAGTTTTCAGTAATTCATTAAAAAAAAAAAAAGCTTTAGTTTTCTTAAAAGCTAATTCATATCTATTCTTAAAACTGTTAGATAAGAATAACTGGGTGCTTAGAATATATAAATTATAATTCCATAAGCATAACTTTATCTATGAATTTATCATAGTTCCCTAGCAAGAAGAATATAAATTTCTAGAAGAAATTCAATATATGTTGCTAATGTTGCTTTCCAGCACAGATAGTTCAATTGCGCGCACGCGCGCGCGTGAGAGAGAGTTTTATAAACGGCACTGCTGGACACTGAATCAAAGACCCCTGGGTTAGGCGACAAAATGAGAGATTCTAGAATCTCCAGAAACTTTGCAACAGGACCATTAGGATGTGTGGCAATCATTCTAGACTTTTCTATTCCCAGTTGTGCAAGCTACAAAAAGTCAGGAGACTGAGTAGAAATCAGTCAGTGTTGAATCAACTGAGCAAAGCAAATGTGAAATGGAATTTAAGCAATTAGTGAGTTCAGGTTGAATCATGTGAAAAGTCTTGGATTCAAGTATTGAAGCAGTATCGAATTGTGTGCTGAGTAGCTAGTTATATTAGTAGTGAATCTGCAGTTGACAGTGGAGAACAGCAAATGTTTGAGAGACATGAACAGTTGTGTGAAGTCTCTCTACCTGCTGAATTCTGTTTCGCTGATTTATGTTGTTGTGGCTGTTTTCTACAGATTAAGTACTGTTTGTTAGTACTGTCCATGTGTATGTTCGTTTGCTATGGAATTTTTTATGGAATTTTCAGAATTTTCCATAACAATATTTTCTGTAATAGTACACTAAATTTTAGAAATAGTTTCACTTACCCATAGCCATCAGACATTCTCTTTTGCCTTTAGTATTTACCAATCCGATAAGATTTTCTAAACTGCTTAGATTGTATACAGGAGAATCTTGTATAAGCATTGTATGAGCAGATATTTTATCTGAGAGAGTACCAGCTTGAAGAATTTTCTTTATCCATGAAAAATCTTTACTGCGTTGATTTTCTTTTACTATATATTGAGAATAAATATTCAAATTGATACTTAATTATAAGAAATATAAATAAAGTACAGTTGCAATTTAATATTCACTATATTAAATAAAGTAAAATATCAAATTCTGAGTAAACTTCATTATAAAAAGTGTTTCAAAATATTTTAGATTGTTCAAGTTTATTTGGATAAGAGGGAAAGAAATGCACCATTTTCAGAAATTATTCATGAATATGCCAGCTTTTCAAGGTACTAGAAAGGATGATAAATTCATGAATTTTTTGAAATAATCCAGAAAATTTGCTCCTTCACGAACTTTTGAATTTTCAAGGGAAAATTCCAAAGACAACTCCAGTTTTGTCAATCAGAGATTCTAATCGTTTTGATTAGCTGAGTAGACTAAAGTTCATGGAGCACATAAAAATTAATCCCCCTGCTAGATAATCTACTATAAACTGATCTAATGAATAAATGTGTAATATATCACATGGGCAGAATAGATTGAACTGCCTATTATACATTTAACAAATGGCAATCATCATCTGGATTAATTGATGTGAATAAACTACAAAATAATTAAATGACAACAAATTTTGTCCATGTTTATGGTCACTATTCACAAGGATTTAAATTTTAACTAGTTTTTGATTACCTTCAGGAGTCAGAGGGTCAATCTAGTTAATGTCTGTATATAATAAGAATGATAATGTATTTTTAATGAACTTATCTTCTTTAATTAAGGACTTTCCTTGATCAAACATGTATTATTATAATAATGCTGAAAATACTATAATTTTTAAATAGCAAATTTAACACAATATAAAATTCAAAGAAAATAACATATTTTCATTTATTTTAAAAACTAAACTTTAAAAAAAATGTTTTGCAGACTTATCTGGCTATAAATATTTTCCTTAGAATGCTATGCTTTTTAGTTAATGCAAAGGGAATGTCTAAAAATAAAGTTTGCAACATTAAATAGAAGATCATCTTTTTGTAAAAAATTATATGACACCACCACCAAATAATTAGTAGTGAAATTAATTAATAAAAACATCTATTCAGAAAGTGATTGAAAAATATATTTTCATACATAATGTGAATATAAGCCATTATTGCTGAGGAAAAATTATAACTAAGAATGAGATACTTACAACTGGATATAATTCAAATTACCATGCAAGATTAATAACATAAAAGTCTAAAATATATTTTTTTAAAGCATAAAAGTGAAACTGCAATAAATTTTATCCATCTAACTTTCGTCCTTTAGTAGTTATCACATTAAATTGTATTTGAACAGTCTGATAAATAGACTTCCTAAGAACAGATTTTGCTTGACATTTGAAATAAATCTACAAATTTGATGTAAACACCATATGCCAAATTGCACTCATCTAGCTCAAAGCTTTCTGAGTTATCTTTATTACAGACAGTTAGACAAAATACTAAAAATGTGTTTTTCAAACTCAGGCAGGTCTGAAACATGGAGATTTGTCAAAATATTGAGATTGAATTTCTGACAATATTTACTCTATATGTTTCTTTCTTTTTGCTTAGGAGAAAATAAAAACTATATTATGAGTACATAAATGAATTTATAATTTAATCATATATAAAAATATGACAGAAGAATATCATATCACAGATGGTTCATGCATCAATAATAAGTTGTCATTTAATAAATTTAACATTAAAGATTGTCAATGGATAATTTCACTGTACTTCATACAATTTGTTTTGATAAACTTATTTTATATTTCACAAGATTTATCTTAATCTAAATAAGGTACATAATGATGATATGTACATTGAATCAATGTATTTGAAATTCAAATACATTGAATTATTTTTGCTGACTTTGTTTATAAAATATTGTTATTAACGGAAGATGGTAATGGAAAATACAAATTTTATATAATTGCAAATTATATAATTAATTTTGATCGCAAATTTTATAAGAGAGTGAAAAACTGGTTTTAAACTAATTTTGGCTGTAATTGTATTTTTCAGGGTCTATTACACAGCTGATAAAACAAAAATGACTGCAAGGATATTTACTACATAAATATCCTTTACAACAAAAATGACTTCAAGCCATTTACTACGACACTCATGTAATTGGTGATATTGTTTTTTTTTTGTTTTCAACATAGAGTCTGTTGGACATTTTCAATGCTTCTAACTTTTGTATTTACTACATATTAAAATTGATTTTTTTTTGTATTTAATGTTTCATTTCCAGTCTTCAATTATTCAATATAAACATTGTAATATATATACTTACATCGATGATAGAGTCTTGTTTCAGAATCAAGTAAATTTTCAGCTTCTGCTTTCAAAGCCATTGCAACATCAGGATTTGAATTAGCTTTTGGAATTTTAGAAACCGGAAACTAGAAATTTATGAATACATTTACTAATATATTTCTTAATTCCAACAATTCTTTAAAGAATTTAACAAATATAACTTCAAAGGCAATAATAAAAAAGGTTTTATAAATATATGTATGTATAAAATTCATTACGCTATTTCATTTATCTTTTTTTAAATGTTTTAGTTGGAAGACAATAAGATCTAAGGAAGTATATAAATTCCAATTAAAAATTGAAATTTCTTTGAATTTTGGTTTTAATATTGCATAATTATCTTATTTTCTGATAAATATTAAAAAAAATTCCCCTTGACAAGCTGGAAGGCAAGGATATATTCCTTTACATCTAAGTTACTATTTGAATTCCATTCAATCCTTAGACCTAACCTAATGGGAATGATCTTCTTGAAACATTCCCAGATATGCTCCAATTAACCCCCCACCCCATTCCCACATAAAATTACAGATATTGGATAATGTCACAAATACCTTCAATGGCATTCACTAATTTCATGCAAAGTAGTTACAAATTACAGATCTGGTGATTGTTACAAAGTACATATCTTTGGCCTGCATCTACCATTTTTATTGAAACTATTTTGAGAATATGTGTTTTGGGTGCCTTTTTGCAAATCAACCCACATTAAAATTTGAATCTAAACTTTAATTGTAGACATAAGACAATATAATGAATTTCATTGGTTAGGAATTATCATATTTACATGTACAAGGAAGAATGGACTGACAGGTGGTCAACCGCTTGACAATTTAATTCAAAATTTGATATGAATCTCTATTTGGGATGCTAAACCTGTGCACCAAATTTTATTTATATAGTGCTCTGCATTTTGCAATTATTGAGTCCAGTTTTATTCAAACAATCTTACAGATAGACTTCTTCTGAAGATTCTGCTTTACATTTGTTAGAAATCTACAAATTTGGTGAAGGGACTGTATATGGAATTTCCTTTATATACAGCGTTTTTGAGTGGTCTTTGTTATAGACAGGTAGACAACCATGATGCCAAAAATAAGTTTTTTGGACTCGGGGAGGTCTGAAACGAAGATTTTCATCAAAATTTCATGTTTGCCGTTTGACAATTACAATACCTTCGCTATACTTGTGTAAGTTGAGGAAAAAGGAAATATTAAAGCAACCATAGATAATGTTTATATTGCAATTAGATAATTTAGTATTTATTGAAAAAGAAAGAATATCAAATCACCCCCCCCGTTCATATTGAGATATTTTTAATCATTTGACAGAATTTTAATTTTTAAAATGCGTCGGTGAATTAGTTTTCTTTTGCTCTTATTTACAAAGTTAAGGCAGAATGCACCTTACCTGTTCAAACCATTTTTCACCTGGTTTCATACTTAATTTTTGAATACCTTCCTTAAATTTCATTTTTGATTATAATAATTACAATTATTACAACTTATAATACAATGTGTTTAATATTTTTCTCGTGCGTACAGAAATTTTAATTTTTTTGGGCTTTTAGTTACAGCTACGACTTTCAAAAGTATTTATCCTTATAAATAATTCTCTAATCACATTGAATGAATAAATTCAAATTAATATATTTGAAAAAGTTTCCTTATTCTTATATAAAAAATAAATTTTTAGTAAGGAATTTCAATTTTGCTGGAGAAATGATATATAAACAATTATCCAACATAAATTTTCTTTTGGGGTAAAGCCGTGCCGTTAATTATGCCCCATCATGAAAAATACCAAAAATTAAAGTGAGCTGAAATGATCCATATAAACAAAAACAAAAATCATCTGTTGGTTTCAACAACTTGTTTTAGGAAATGAAAATACACGCAAATATTTGTTAAACATAATTTTAATTATGAATTTCATAATCATAGTAAGGATTATTCTTTAAACACACTTCGTGTTGTAAACCTTGACATGAGAAGCAATGTGATCTTGTAGATTTTTTCCTCCTTCCTTGTATATTGTAAAAGTAAAGATATTAAGTATTCTATCTTTAAATATGGCCGGAGTGAGCAGTAAAGAATTCTATTTTAATGCTGTCCAACTTTTGGCTCGATCTCTTGCTTCGCTGAGACCTGCACCATGGGAAAAGGTTTGTAACTGTTAATATTCTCTTATCAGTAAAATTCGGAAATTGCATATTATAAAAAGAGAAAAGAAATATAACTTGTAAATACCAATAAAATGAAAATAGCAAAATGAAATAGTGTTGAATAGAAAGTATTTATACTAGCTAATAATTAATGTAATCTCTCTATAGAATCAATAAATAATTTTTCATGGTTTCATTGGTATTATGTTTGGTATTCTCGCCATAAGTTTCTTTGGTAAATTTGCGTGGGTCGAACTTATTTACTTAAAATTACTATACTTATATATTTATTTCAGAAACAGGAAGAAGGATTAAAATTTTGTTTTAATTATCTTATCAGATTCATTGAGCTTAAATATGGATTTAAAAAAAATCTAGTCTTGGCTGTTAAACATAATTGCCTCTTAATGTAATTGTGTTCATTTGTTTAAATTCTAGAAATGGATCCTTTATATAATCTTCAGTCATATGCTTCAATTGCATTTAAATATAGGGTTCTTAATATTTCCAATATTCTTTTATGCATATGAAATTAATTCAGATGACGACTTACGGCATAAATAAATCCACTGGTTAAGGAAATCTCTGAGATGTGACATAGGTCAAATATTTTTCCTGTCCTGTTTATATTCATTTACTTTTTCTTTTGAATTCAATGAGGAAGTAGTAATTTTAAATTCTACACATTTATAAAGGAATAAGGAAAATTTCTTTTTGAATGAATAATTAGATGTTAATATTTGCTTTGAAAGTTATTGTTTTATCTTATATATCTATATACAGATCTTCTAAGATTAATGAATAAGAAAAATTCTTTCCGAATAAATAATTAGATGTTTGCTTTGACAGTTATTGTTTTGTCTTATATATCTATATTTAGATCTTCTAAGATTATAAAACTAAAGTTCTGTGATAAATTTCAAATTATCATTTTGTATTTTTCTCTGTTATCAAAATAAAATTATCATATTTGTTTGTTTGATATGTATTATTATCATATTTATGTATGTAGAGAAGATAGTTTATTATCTATGAACATTTTTTTTTATTTAGCATTTGAAAATAAATTTTAGTAGATGTGATTTTTTTTTTATCTACAATTTTTAAAGTTGCAAATAAAAAATTTATTAATGCCAAAATTTTCTTTCTTCTTTTTTTAAGAATTTTTATTTATCATATTTTTTTGTATGCATAATATAACAAAATAATTTTTTTGATGATAACCAAGATTTTTTTTTTGTTGTAGTGATTTATACAATAATGCATTTGAATTCCAATGAAGGCAATGCCTATATTAATAAATATTTTTATGACAATTGAATCTTTTTCATCAAAGGCGAAATATAGTATTAAAATTTTTCAGGTTGCTTTGCATTATGACTTTTAGGAGATTTGAGATTTTTTAAAAAATTCTCATTGCAGAAAGTAGAATCATTATAATATTTTTTGCACATGTGAAAACTGTTTTATTAAAATCATAATTTTTTTATTATTTTTAAATCATGGATAAGAGTGTTTGTAAAGGAAGGAAGAAAAATTCAGCATGGATAATTTTTTAAAGAAAGTAAATTTTAATCACTTATTTTATTTTTTCTGTTTTTTGAAGAAAAGAATATATTTCCTTCTTTATTTTTTTTCTTTTTTAATTATTTTATTTCGTACATAATTTGATGTTATGACATCAGTTAGCTTTTTAAAAATCTTTTAAATTAATTACATATTTGAAACAAAAACATATACACATAGAAGATAAACCATTATATTATTATGATGTTAATTTAATAATAAAAATTAAGCAGTTTTAGAATTCAATGATTTGCTATGAAGGAAATGACATCAGTTTTTAAGTATAAATTATAGACCAGAAACAAAAAGTAAAATGATTTATATTTATGAAAAATAAAAGTCTTCTAGTCTGCAATTAATTTGATTCAGATCTTTAATATTTACAAATTACAGAGTATAAGCATTTGAAGAGTGTTTATCAGTTCGGATACTAAGCTTTGTATTTTGTATAACAATTGGACTGTTCTTTTAATAATAGCAATTATCATGTTTTTAAAATTGGAAATGAATTTTAATAAATTATTCATTTGCTATTCCTTAAAATGTCACGACTATTCTTCTTTTTAAGTTGAACTTTTAAATAATAAAACTAAACAAATTTTACTTTAAATTACATTGTTTTATTTGTTATTATTTTTAATTATAAAGTATTGCATCATTCTTGGTAAAGGTTAAAAAAATATTTTCTCCATTGAATGTTGGTAATTATGTGATTAATTTTTTGCTAATAAAATGATATGAAATGCTATTATTGTTTATCAAAGACTTAAATTATTTTGCAAGTATTGATCTTCCCTTCCCAATTATTAATCACACAGAAAAAATTTTTCGAACACATCTGACTTTTTAAAAATTAATCTCTGCATAGTTTAAAGATTTCCTTAAAAAAATCAAGATATTTAGAATTAATTTTAGATATCTCATTTGGTTCATTACAATACACAATAAAGATTTTTTTTTTTTTTTTTTTTTTTTTTTTTTTACAATTGTTATGTAGCACACCAGCATTATAAGTGTAAAAAAACCGAGTATAGTTTTTAAAAGATGAGTGAGAATGTGAATGATTTTAGCAAAGAGTGAAAACTTTTGATATACTTATTTTTAATACATTGAGATTTTGATAATATTTGCTTTTATGAGTATACATAAGTGTTTACTTGTAAAGTTTATTAATATTATGAGTATGCATAAGTGTTTACTTGTAATATTAATAAGTGTTTATTAATATTACAAGTATACATAAGTTTTTACTTGTAATATTAATTTACAAGTATACATAAGTGTTTATTTACAAAGTTTTACTTTGATATTAAATCACCTTGAAAGAAAGTAAAATTTAATGATTATTTAATATAAGGAAATTCAATATTTTTGGATATTTTAAAAATTTAAATTTCACATGCTAACTGAATTTGAAAACTTGTTGATTTTTTAAATTTTTTGAAGGTAAATCATCTTCTGAATATGTGTCCACAAGAATCAGCCCAAGGAATTTTTAAATTTGATCAACGAGGACAAGATGCTGTATTTGCATTGGGTATATTTTTTCTACAGTCAGGCTATCAGGTGAGTGTGTGCTTACTGATAGATTTCATATCTTTATTTATAGTTGTAATTTTTAATATTGAAATGATAAATATAGAAGTAATTTAATTAAATATCCAAATTAATTTATTGCATTTTTATTTTGTAGTAAATTATTATCATTACAAGTCAAATAATCTTATTCATGCAATTTATTTTGTTTGATTTTAAATCTTTGCATTGTACTAAATAAATTTATTTTTAATAATTAATATTTTAAATATTTCTATAGTTAAATATTTTTAAAAATTTCTTGAAATCTAAACATTTTTCTTTCCAGAAGAAGGAAAAGTATAAGAGATTTTTTTTAAAAACTAACTTAATATCAATACCTTGGTTTAAAAAAAATTTAAGTATATTTTTGTGTTGCTAAAATTTTTAATCAATATTCGTTTTAGAGGAATAAAGTAATTGAACTTAATATATATTTTTAATTTATGTATGATAGTTTCTTTAAAGTAAATTCATCTAAATTATTTTGCTAAATAGAAATTCAATAATATGTCAGATTTTTCTTCTGTATCTAGACTAAACTTATCTATACAAAAGTATTTAAATGATGGTAGATTTGGGACATGGTTTAAAGTCTTTATTTACCTAAAAAATTGATTTTTTGGAAGTATGTTATTTGAAAAGGCACAATAAATAAAAACTTAGACAATATAAATATGAATTTTTCCATTATTATTTCCTTGAAATTTTTTTTTTATCTTTGCTGTATTCCAGTTTTTTAAAAGCATTTCTTTCTTTCTTTATTTACTTAATCATTTACATATATTATTTATACACCCCTTCAAATTAAACACTCCGTTTCTTTTATTGCAGCATGTAGACCATATCTTTCCTTATCTTTTGAAACTTTTGAGAGGATTAGCTAAAGCTATCTGGGTTGAAGAAATACGTCTTCATGACAGTGATCGTAAGTTTTTTACTTCACTTAATTACTGTTTTTTATTTATGTATATTAAAAGTATTTTTAAATTATCTTTACATTTTGACATTATAGTATTGATTATATACATAATAAATTAGCATCATGACATTCAAACGATGTAATTTTATATTTCTTCATGATAAATATCAGTGAAATGACTGATTTTCGTGTGTATTAAAAAGATTTTGAAGCCTATTTATAAGAAATTACTTTACACATTCTCTGAGTCCTCAGTTCAGTAAGGGCCATGTTTTTTGTGTGTTTATAATTATTTTACTCTTTTTTGTTAATGCAGGCTATGTCTGAAATTGAAATAAGACACTTCCATAGTTTATACTATTTGTTTCCACTAATATTGTCCACATGTACAGCACACACACACGCACGCACAAGAGGGAAAGAGAGAATATAACTAGCAAGCAAAAAAAGAGAGAGAAAAAATATCAAGTGAAAATTGAAGGTAAACTGGAGTAAAGAAAAAAAGTGCAAAACACATATGAACCAAATGTGCAGATTGCTGCAATTTTAGAAACTCTGTGGAAATAAATTGAAAATCAATGTTAAAAGTGGAAGCAGAATGTGAAACCTGGCGAACGATACATTAATTTGCTTGTCAGGGAGGGAAATCAGCTTATAAATTAAGAATTATATCAGTGATAAGTGAAGAATTATACCTTCCATTATAGGTGGAGACAGTATCATTTAGCTTAATTATCCGATATTGTCTTCAAAAAGAGCTATATTCCCCTTTTGCAATCCACATTCTCCTGTTCATTTATCAGAAATGTTTAATATCCACTAATACACATTCATTGGTCGAACCATGACTCAAAACCTGAATAACATGCTTATAGTATCATTATAAGAGACGGCAAAGAGAGTATGAGAGTTCAGAGAGTTTTTATTCATTTGAGGTGAGAATTTTATTGGAAAAAAGTTGATCAATGTTTCTTTTAGACATAGGACATTCATGTGATATAGCAGCTTTGTATTAGACAGTTAAAGTTATAGTTATTATATGCAGAGAGATTTGAGAAAAACCAAATTCATATATCTGAAAATTAAAAGTATTTTAAAAGTTAGAATGTCAATGGATAGAAAAAGAATTAAAATGACAAGCATGAATAATTTGACTTTATTACACATATATATTGTTTCATTGGTAGTTTAAGGAAATATTTTATTTTGTGACACTTTATAAATGCTTGGTACTTCAAAAATAAATTTCCAATAGGACTAAATATACTTACTTTTCCTTCCCCCCTTTTTTTTGTCTGTCAAATGCTGTCAATGGAAATATTTTTTTATCATTATTAAGAGTGTAAAAAGAGAGTATGAATTTACTGAAAATTAACTGAGATTTACGTAAAATTAACTTAATTGTCTTTCTTCTTTCTTTTAGGTATTCCTGTCAGTGAGCGTTTTGCATTTTGTCTTAATACTTTGCTTTCTGATATTGCTTGCCTTTGTGAAAATTTGCGAGATGAAGTAAGTTTGTCTTTTTTTTCTTATTCATGTGTAGAATAAAAGATATTTAATGCCATAATTAAATATTTGAATTTTAAAGTTTATTTATTAATTGATACTTTATAAGTATTAATGTATAAATCTTTGAATTAATATCACTTAAGTAGAAATTGTAACTTGTATGGAAAAATAATCCAAATTAATATTGTTGCAGGGAATTTGAGTGATGGGTGTATGATTATCTACTATCAGCAAGCTTGATAGTAGGTAATGATATTTTATTTGACAGGAAGATGCAACATATGAGAAATAGAACTGAAACATATATAAGACAGCATTTGCAGAAATTAATGATGCACATGCAAACGGCAAACTGTTATTAAACAAGCAAAGCATATGGAATGCAATTAGACAACTCTCTGTGCAAATATACTTCAATTAGAGAATTTATTTCTAATCATTTTATACAGGTTTTTCAATTGTCAATCCAAGATCGAAAATCCAAGAATTTGGTTCTTAATAGATATCATTTTTTTTCAAACTTTTCTAATAGAAAAAGAAATTATGTTATTTAGTGCATCATTATTTATAAAATAAAATATTATTTTTTATTGTTAAAAGAAAATGTGCTGAAGTTGTCTGAAATCAAATGTTTATCTATTCTTTATTCATATGTATTGTTAATTAGATATGAGATTTTTTTTTTGTATCTTCTGATCAAAAATTTTAGTTTAGGTTTGAGCAGTAGTTCAGAAAGAAATTACAACAGAAATAGGAATTTACAGGGCAAGAGGCAATTTTACTATAATATGTGACTAGAAAATTTTATTTATTATTACCATTACTTTATCAAATAATTATTTTAAAGTTCATAGCAAAAAAAAAAAAAAAAAAAAAAACTTTTTTTGGAAATAAGAGGATTTTTTGATTGAATTGGATCCACTTTGGTTTTTTAAAAATCTGCTCATTTTTCATTGCAAGTTAAAGAAATCAGTTAGGAAGTTATTGATATTTATCTGAAAGTAATTGTATCTTTTTATGATTTTAATCAATGTGATTTTTCTAAATTGTAATAAATGCTTTGTGATTGTTGTTGTTTTTCATACTTGTTTAAGTTAACTTGTTGCTTATCGTACTTGTATATCTTTTGAGTATTTATTTGATTTAAAGTTCTTTTGAACTTTCTTTTTTCTTATTTTTTCTACATTATTCATTGTTTTTGTCACATTTAGCAGTAATGATTATTTGCCACTGATTAGCAATTAAAAGAATGCGAAATAAGAAGGTGTTTATTATATTTTATTTGTGTTTTTAGATTATTGCAGCACAAGTTGAACTTCTTGGAACCTTGGCCAATATTTGTAGGAACTATAAAGAAAAGGAATCAAAATCCATTGCTTCTAAAAGTATACTTTTATAAGTTATACCTACTCTTCCAACAATTTTTCTGCTTTTTTTTACATAATCAAATTTTAAATGATATAAACTTAATGTTCATTTAAAAATGATAATTCAATAAATTTTTAGAGTCAGGTGTAAAAATCCTAATAATTTAAAAAAGTAATAATGTATTTTATTAATTTATTGTTATATTTTTTCCCTTTTGCTTTATTTATTTGTTTTGTTCTAAAGGCAAAATAAAAGGATAGTAGCCACCGCCAGCGACTAGCTATTCATCTTGAATGTATATTTAAAATAATTAATATAACCAAAAAAAAATTTTAAAAAATCAGCTTTTACTTTTTGGGTTGGGGGAGTGATTCAAATGGTTATGATTTGATTTTGCTTATTTTATTTTATATAAAAGCCTAGTCCCTGAGATATGTCATCATTGGTCACTTTCCTATCAACAATTTCCATTTTTGAGAGAAAACTGGAAAAACTCTACTTCATTGTATATTCTCAATAAGAAGGAACCTTGGCAGAAACTCCCAGTCACAATCAAAGTCCTGATTTCATCAGTTTTTATTTCATGTGAAAGTTTATGGCAGATATATCATCAGTGGTCACTTGCTCACTACCATTGTCCAGTTTCAAGAGAGCTATATGAATTACATCTTATCACCACTAAAGAAGGCATTATTTTAAATTATGCTTGTTCAATAAAAATAGTATTTCCTTTAGTAAATTGTATTTGCAAAATTGAGAAATAACAAAATTGGTGAAATCAATCCAGTTCTTTAAGTTGGTAGTGCTGTCAAAGTTTTGTTTTGAGCTATCTAATGATAATGGAGGCGAATGGGGAAAGATGATCATTGATGACTTATCTATAGTCCACATGAAATGAAAATTGGCGAAATCATTGCTGTCACTAGTGCTGGAGGATTCAGTACAGATTTTTTCTTTAGGATGATGTATTGTAAATTAGTATTTTTCAATTTCTCTTGAAAATTGAGAGTAGCTGGAGGCAAGGATTATTGATAACGTATGTAGAAGTTATGAGATCTCATATGAAATAAAAAATATCGAATTAGTGATTGGAACTGGGGTACTGGTTTTTTGATAGGTTCTTGATTATTTTAACTATACAGAGTGTCCCAGGAATATTGAAAAAAACTTTAAGGGAAGGTAGGAGACATCACAAGGATTCAGATTTGCACAGCAACCCATGGTCGGAAACTTCGTTGGAAAGTATTATGGCAGGTATAAGAA